>NC_139346.1:209235870-209630870 GCF_055883805.1 Amblyomma maculatum
ATTAACTTATATTTATGTTTGTCTTGTGGCCCAGTTGCTGTTTTTTTGCTGCAGTAGTTTTTCATACCAGAACTACTACATTTAATATGGCCATTTTTGTATTACCTGTAGATAAATGTAGAATTATTAATTACTCTCACTAACAAACAAACCAAGGTAAGCTATACATCACTAGAGTACAGAAGGGTGACAGTTTTAGAGTAAAAAAAAAATAGATACATAAATTTTCTCAAGAATTGTGTTCTAAAAATAAACACTGAAAAAGGCCTGCTAAATTTTCAGGAAACAAAAAAACTGGAGTGTCCAATGCCTGCTTATTATAATTCCAGTCTTTCAGTCTTTGTTCAGTTTGTTGTTTGTTTCAGTTTCAAATGCAGCCTCTCTGGTAATTTGATGAACCTTCTCAGGCAACTTATTATTAGAGTGAAATGATTGCTAGCTTTCCTTTCTTGGTATACCTTTTGATATACTGATACTGTATCACTTGATATACTTGTAATACTTGATATACTGTATGTAGCATGTAGCATGTGCTATCACTACTAGGATGGCAGACGAGGCTAGTTGGTGAAAGTTCGTGCTCAGGAGCCACACTGCTCAAACCGAAACAGATGGCTCATCTCTTTCTTTTCCTTTTCCATTTCATGCGCTTTGAACTGTCACTATTAATACCACATGCACCAACACATTGTCTGCATTTCAGGTATCCTGCGGGCTTTGTGTACATCTTCATGGCGCTTTATCATATCACAAGCCAAGGGACAAACATTCTTCTTGCTCAGTACCTGTATGCAGGCCTTTACCTCTTTACCCTGTGCCTTGTCTTCAGCCTGTACAACAAAACTTGCAAGGTGCTCACAGTTTATTTTTTCCTTCTGTGTTCCATCTCTACCTCGTGTGTAGCTGAACTGTCTTGAACGCTTCTGCGAGGCAAAAATAAAAGCTTTGGGAATGTAAGGCAGTCACGCATATCATATTTATTTACTCATGTATAAAGAGCCCTCATGGGTATGACCTTCAACTAGGAGCAGCTGTTCTACACCTTGTGCTTTGCATTTCTTCGTAATTGAAGACTTCATATAATGTGCACCAACATATGGATGGGAAGACTACTTGACTTCTTAGTTAGCTGCCGAATGCATAACTTTTGAAAACTGCCACTCTCAAACTGATTCCTGAAGCTTCACCTGCATACTATGTGCTGGCAGCTATTTTTATTTCAGGAGAACTTGCAGTTTAATGTTTGTTCTTCACTTCCTCACCTTGGGAATTACCTTAGCACTAGGTAGCAAGAGTACCTACCAGCTTAAACAATTTTACTGCACTACTGTTTTTTTTCTGTTGTTGCCAACGCCTAGTTCATCATTCTTCATTGTCTGTTTTCTTTAAATGTGAGCTGATGTGTGTAGAATGAAAGTTGAAGAACTGCTGGTACTGTGGCATTCACAGCTTTCAGTTTGCTGCAATAATGCGTGCTTGGCTACTGTTGAGGCTTCGCCTAAGTTGGTATTTGCTCTCTGCCAGTGCAGGTGCCCCCGTTTGCATTGGCGCTCATGTGTGCCACCTCATATCGCATCCACTCCATCTATGTGCTGCGGCTGTTCAACGATCCAGTGGCTATGGCCTTGCTTTACGCTTCCTTGGGTGTCCTGATCAGGCGACGCTGGGTCCTTGGCTGTACCCTGTTCAGGTACATATAGCACAAAATAAGCATGCAGTATTGCGCATGAACTGGTCACTCTGATTCGGTTGTGGTTGTTCACTCACTGTCTTCTGTAACTACGTTTCTTCACCAGCTTGGCTGTCTCAGTGAAGATGAACATCCTGCTCTTTGCACCAGCATTGTTTTTTGTCTTGCTGTTAACTCGAGGCTTTTTCAAAACACTCCTGCTGATTGGGCTGTGCGGCAGCATTCAGGTATTTCTGAGTTCATAACTCCATTAATTGTTTTTACTCTAAATCTTGTTTTATAGCTGTTTGTACTATATTCTAGTTTGGTCACTGAACAGACAGACTATATTAGCAAAAATTTATTTGCTAACGCTTTCTGGGTATGCTGACATTTGTATGGCAGCAAAAAAATCTTATTCACGTCTGAGAAAATGAAATTTATAAATTTTCCCACCACTCGATTCAAACTCGTAAGGTCCGTTACTTCTGATTCGAAGTGAATGGTGGTCAAGCATAGCCTGTCCAAGCAAAAAAAAAAATAAATTTAGCGTCGATGCGGGCAGTTTACTTGTAAAATCAGTCTCTGATGGCAACACCTGCATTTAATTTCTTGGTCTCTTCTGGCTGATAAAAGCTCCACGTTCAGTGGAAGTGATCTCTTTCTCAATATTGTCGATACAGGCCGAAGTCAATTTGTCGTCGTTAGTGTCACTTGAAAGCAAAAATTTTGGCATGGCTGTTTGACATGCCCTCTGTAGTTCACTTTGTTAACTTTTTCATGATTCACTGAGGACGTTTACATCTTGTGTTGTCTTATGAGAACCAAAAGCTTGCTGCTTTAGTCATGTGAAAGCAGACCATCAAAAACCAGCATTGTTTATGTAAATTCTTGCAGCAGAACTTACTTTCCTGTGCCAATCTTTTTTTTCTGTGAACCTGTTTTACTGCATCATCTGCTAAACGCACAATTTAAGGTGCTTTGGTAAACCACTTTACATGCTGCATAGGGGTGATCAATGCATTAAACACAGCATGTATTTTCTGCATTGTCCATGCTTGCCTATGAACTCATTTTTATATTTGCTTTTATTTCTCCCAATAGCTTATTCTAGCACTTCCTTTCCTACTTGCCAACCCAGTGTCATATGTTATGGGTGCATTCAACTTGGGCCGAGTCTTCCTTTATGAGTGGACAGTCAACTGGAGGTTTCTGCCTGAAGAATTGTTTGTAGACCGCAGGCTTCACCTGGCACTTCTGGGTTTACATCTAGCTGCCATTCTTTGTTTTCTACCAAAGTGGATCAGGTGAGCTAAGTGGTTGCATTGGTAACAACGTACACAGAGTGAAAGGTTTCACATTGCACTATACACTGAGGCCTTCAGAAACAAAAATACTCGAAAGTATGAGGGCAGAGCTTTCATACAGGGTGTCCAAGTTGAGATATACTGAGATTTAAAGAAAAAAACAAAACTAAATGTTCTTCCAAATTGAACCATGTGAATGTTGTTGGGATTTATCTGAAGTACCGGCTAATATTATTTTTGTTCTGCTAACTGCTACTAAGGTAGTTCCAAAGCAAAAGAAATGCAAGAAAGCAAAACGGTTATCTGAAGAGGCTTTGCAAATAGCTGAGGAAAGGAGGATGGCAAAAGTTATGGGGGAAAGAGAAAGATACAAGGTTCTCAATGCGGATTTTCAGAAAATAGCAAGGAGAGATAAGAATGCCTTTCTGAACATACAGTGCCAAGCAGTTGAGGACAACAGCCAATTAAGGAACACAAGAGCTCTGTATAAGACAATCAAAGATATCAAAGGAAGCTTCTGTGCTAAGCTGGGCGTGATAAAGGACAAACGAGGCAGGGACCTCACTGAAGCCTCAGAGATAAAGAAGAGGTGGCAGGAATACACAGAAGAACTTTACAAGAAGGACCCGGCTGTGCAAACCCAACATAAGACGGTTGTGATTACTGATCTCGAGCCGGGTATCCTGAAGAGTGAAGTTGAATGGGCCTTAGCCAGCCTTTGCTAAGAACAAAGCTAGCGGAATTGATGGCATTCCAGCTGAGTTGCTTCAAAACCTCAACCATGACGACGCTGCTAACGTTCTGTATACATTATGTCAGCAAATGACAACCCTGCAGTGGTCACAGGATTGGAGGAGGTCTGTTTACATCCCCATTTCAAAGAAAGGCAGTGCCAAAGATTGTTCCAACTACCGCATGATCGCGCTTATTTTGCATGCTAGCAAGGTGATGTTGAAAATCCTCCAAGGTAGGCTGCAGCAGTATGTGGATCGGGAGCTTCCGGACGTGCAAGCTGGGTTTCGCAAGGGCAGAGGAACTAGAGACAAAAATTCGAATTTTGGTTCAAGGTAGCCCAGGTACTACATAACACATTAAATAGACTCTTGCTTTAGGATATCGTGAAGTGGCCTTTTATCAAGCTGTTCTCATTGCTTTTAGTCTCATCCTCATTTTTGCAAAAAAGTAAAGATAAACTTACTTCAACTTCTCGGGCATGCTGCAACTTTATTATATAGTGTTGCAGCCCTTCTGCCAGTTTATTTTCAAACTTGTGCCCTCTTCTAAATCGTGTCTCTGTATGGTATAGTAGTACATGTTATAATGGGGTTTAAAATCCCATAGCAACGTCATCTATGAGATACACCATGTGGAGGGTTCTGGTAATTTTAACACATGCAGTTCTACATCATGCACTCACATTGCACTGTACATGTGCACCTCGTATCTTGCCTCCATTGAAATGTGCCCACCGCAACCAGGATTGAACCCATGTCCTCGAGATCAGCAGTCGAGCGCCCTAAGCACTGAGCCATTATAGTGGGGTATGTCTGTGTATGCCATTTATGAATTAACTCTTGGTTAGGTACTTTCAGACATCATGAAGCTATTTTGACCGCAGGCAGTTAGTCGAGTCATGCTGGCACGTAAATGGTCCCCCCTCCAGCCATTCCCTGCACACTTCGGTAGCCTGACAGTGGGGTCGAGTGAGCAAGGCCGGCAGTCGTTGATTGTGTAAAAGGTGGCGAAGGCGAGGAGAAAGGTGCAAAGTTGCTGAAATTCGAATTTTGGTTTAAGGTAGCCCAGGTACTACATAACACATTAAATAGACTCTTGCTTTAGGATATCGTGAAGTGGCCTTTTATCAAGCTGTTCTCGTTGCTTTTAGTCTCATCCTCATTTTTGCAAAAAAGGAAAGATAAACTTACTTCAACTTCTCAGGCATGCTGCAACTTTATTATATAGTGTTGCAAGATCCCTTTAATTACAATATCATAGGTCTGCTTGCTGCAGAGGCAAAGGAGCATCTCTGCAGTGCCATTTTTAAAACTCTGCAGCTTACTTCTTTGGTGCTCTGGGCTCACCACTTTCCATACAAACTCTTTAGGGACAAGAACTAACTTTGTGTTCAGAAAACAGTGGTTATAGGTAACAGGTACGATTCCTTTAATAAAATGTATAATACAGGTGGAAGCAAGAATAAATAGAACAATTTTTTTTGCCACAACCTTCATCTACATGAACTTAGTAGAAATATAAGTTTTCTCGTCACACCAATTGCCATACTCGCTTCAAGGTTCAGCGCCATCAGCTGCCAGTGAGGCTTTCGACTTTCAAAAGCAATCCCAACCAGCTCGTCTAGCTGTTTCTGGTTAGAAGAAAATTGAGGATCTCGAAGCTTTTTGTGTTTCAGCGCGTCAGATCTCAAAACTTGATGATTATGGAGACTTTTACAGGCAACATGGTTGAAGTGAAATCAAGGGAGGACAGTGCGGCCATTATGTTTGTGTGGTTGCACATGTTCCTGTCGTGACTCGCTGTCACAAAGTCATGTGCAAGTGCAGTAAATTGCTGCACCCTGCTGTTCTGTATTTCGTGCTCTTGTACAAGGGGAGCTGTGGAACCAGCTGTTATATCAGAATGATATAACAGTGCAGATAAGGGCAATATATGCGGCGAACAGTGCACAGTTCTTGAATATCAGGGGCGAGGTTCAGAAAGTGTAGTAGGTGGTGCTCACAGTGGACAGCCATTGGGGTTTGGCAGTGCAGGTATAAAATGCATTATGAGCATCTGTACCCAGCAGTATTTATCTCCATTCCTAACATTGCCCAACTGGTAAGGATCATCCACAACAGGTGACAAAAATGGAATAAGCTTAGGTCATTGGACACACACAAAAAAAGAAAAAGAAGTATTTAAAACAATTTAATGAACATAAAGAATAATTCATTTACTAGGTATGGATGAATGCTCGGGCTTGTTGACAAAAGTGCTTGTTTTATAGCTGGCAAGAAGCTTGCCGCATGTTAATGTTGTCAGTGCTGTTGGTGATATTAGCATTTCAATTAGTTATTCGTAATAAGATTGTTACTTTTATCCCCTTTGGGTACAAAAATGGTCCTCGCTTTTTTTTTTTAGGTACCTGAAACTAACAGAGTGGACCACCAATAAAGGGAAAGTGCTGGTCATGTTTCCAGACCGTATCCTTTGGAGAGCTTGCATTTACTGATGAGTTTGTAGTAGAAGGTGTCTGTTGCTTCCTTAGCAGCTTTCGCCAGAAATCCTGCTGCCAATGTTCACATGCAACTTTATTGGAATGGCCTTCAGTCGGTCGTTACATTACCAGTTTTATGTTTGGTACTACCACTCCCTGCCGTACCTGTTGTGGACTACGAAGCTTACAAACATGACAAGGTCAGTCCATTTTTCTTGTGTATAAGCACTGCATTGCAAAATGTTGTTCATCAAATGGGGCACATTCATCTGTTTGTTCTATTCACTTGCATCACGATAAAAGCAGTGCTCAGTGTATTGCTGCCAAACTTTGCGCTTCAAGTTATTCTCTGACCTATTTTTCAGGCTTACAATCTGGGGCACAATAGAGCTTGCCTGGAACACATTTCCTTCAACAACCTGGAGTAGCGGATTGCTTCACTTTTCACATCTAGTCCTTCTAGTCAGCCTATGGAAGGACTGGCCAAAGGAACCATCAGTGCCGCCATCAGTGACAAAGAACAAGTGAAATGGCCTTTGGCCCATTTTTTTTTTCTTTTTTTTTTTTTTGCTGTGAACCTGTCAAGATTAAAAAACCTTTTTTTTTAACCATTTTTGTCTGCATACCTTGTTACTGAATTGCAGTGCGGCAACCTTTGTATTTGCCACAAAGTAGCACGCAGTGGCGTTACATTACATCAATTAAAAAGTAAGGCCTTTTTCAAGGCAGCTCTTTATCTGGTTTTTCCTATTGACGTCCTGTTTCAGCTTCTATGGACAAGACTCTTCTGGCCCACCAAGAACTAACGAGGTTAGTCTGGTAGGGCTTTCCGTCCACGGCCGTTATGGGTATTGTACGTACGTTATAATGAGCACTTTACGAACGTGTCACGTTGCACGTTCAAAGTCCTGAACTATAATATTGTTAAAACCATATGCGCGTTTCGTTTTCCAAGGATTTTCCCGTTGTGTGCCGGCGATGGCCCAACCATGCCTCATTTTACTTCGCCAGGGGGCGCGTTGCGTACTCGGCCAAGAAAAGACAGAAATGAACGCCATTAAAGTGGGGGGGTGCTAAATGATGTTGCTTCGAGAAGCCCAGATTGACCGCAAAACGAGAATTACAGCCGATCCGATCGAAGATTCAGAACCGCTCTGATTAGGCAGCTCGGTCCAATCATGTCGGCACGAAGGCAAGTACCTTTCACTCAGCCTCTTGCCGGCGGTTTCTTTTCTTTTTTTTTAAGACTTGCGACGTGCATTGAGATTTCATTCAGAACACTTGCTCTCACAGGGGAGAGAGAAAAGAAAAAGAAGCTTTTCGTTCGACCCCTTCCTTTTTCTCAGAACTTAGCTGTCTCAGTTTAGCCGCGCACTGTACGCTGGTTAAACATGATTCGTGTCAGAGTTCCCGGCTGAAGGGAAGATGACGCGTTGTGGTGATAGCTTATGATCCAAAGTAGCTTACCTCTTTGCTTGCAAAGATTTGCTGGTAACCAACACTCCGAAACACTTTGGAGATGCTGCTACTGTCGCTTTTTATTTGTACACACTAGATGCAGTACTGCGTGCGGATCGGGGTCGCGTTATGAGCGACAAACTAGTGTCTTGTTTTTGTTTTTCACATATCACACTTTTCACACTGCTGCTCGTAAAGCGGTTCCGTCTGGCAGCAAGATCCAGAACCAAAAAGGTCACCAGCGTTAAGGTTTGGCCAAACGCCGGACTGTTTTCCTATAGTTGCGTGATGTGGTCCTGCGCTTCGATTACACAATTTCTGAATTTACGTGCGAGGCGATGGCCCCACTGAGCACGAAACCACACTTTGTTTAATACAGAATAAAACTACATGATCAGTGGCTCCAGTAGTGTTTTTCTCGGTCGATGAAAATCAGAGAATTCGCTGACTTCGACTCAAACCATTGGTTCACGGCGTTGGCTCCAGTGGTTCTCTCCGGCAAATACTAAATGACACGATATATATAGCGCATTTTAAGCGCGCATCTCTCAATTCGTGGTAGTGCCTTACCCCATCTTATGACTGCTATATTGCTACATTGCGGTACATCAGTGGTGTGGGAGAGGTTTGCTGTTTGAATGCTTGTTATTCGAGACTGGATTACAGTGTGAATGAGGAGCAATTGAAAGCTATGATCAGCAGCACACTTGTCTGTTTTGCAGAGCTTTATAAGAAAGAAGATAATATGCTTTTATTTTTTTCAGTCAAGTTTGAAGTGGCTAATTGCAAGAGCTTCCCTGTGCTTACAAAGCACATTAATACATAGCGTTTCTATAGCAGTCATAATATACTCTTGTAAAGAAACTTTACAGCCTTTTATGTTAGTTTTAGCACACCATAGTATTTTTGTGTTGTCTGCCGTGCTATATTTACTAAGTTATCTTGCAGCAGTTATCTGCTGCTAACTGTTCATTTTCTCAATCCCAAATGGTTGTAGCAGTAAGATTATAATTTATTTAAACACATCTTTTGGCACTTGCAGCCATCATGACATTATAAATGATCATCATACTGTGCTATGTACAAGAAAATGTGTGTTCTTGATTTGTGGAGCAAGAAAAAAAAAAAAAAAAGAATGCTGATGAACTATGAATATCTGCTGCAATAAACCTGGCGCAGACTAAAATTGTCATGCCGCTTTTCATGTGGCTGACTTTACAAATGCTTCTTCTAAATAGATAAAATATCAGTGTGCCAATTTTCAAAACCATAGTCTGCTATTTTAGGAGCAAGTATGGAAAGCAGTTTGTTGTCGGAGCACTTCCTTAGCCCTGCAAACTAATCACTGTTCGTATCACTTCCGGGATTTATACATATTGATTATGTATGTTTGAAAATTGCCTAAGTTTATGAATGTTATGAGGTGTGACTTGTCGTCATATGTCCACATAGCGCTGTGCTCTTCTCGTAAATGCTTTCTGGGGTGACTGTGAGTGAATATTACAAACACTGTTCTGTGCTCAAATCATTGCATATTCCACATCCATGGATTTTTGTGAAGTTGAACTATCCACTGGTTAAACTTACGGGATTTGTGTTCATGCAGAGCTTGTGCCTGTAGTAATTCCTACACGTACTGCTAGATGCACACCCACAAAAATTTTATTATATACATATAATAGACATTCTGGAAGTAAGTTATACCAAATTTGGTCTTGCAATTTTGACTTCAAGTCTAATGCTGCTGTTTAATAAGAAAGTATTACACAGAAAGGAGGTTTGCCATTAGGCACAACTGTGGTTATTGGAATGACTAAATGCATGCATTGTTTTATTTATTTCAACATTACTGCCAGCCTTGAAGAAGGCCTTAGGTAGGAGTGGGACATACATGATAAAAAAAAAAAAAAGAAAATAAGCAGGAGAAAGAAGGCATGATGAGAGGTCAGTTAAGCAAAAAATCGGACATGATCAGACTGCTTGCACAAATGGCCGGTGACAAAAAGAAATAGACTGAATTATTTGTACATGCACACATTGTTTTTCCAGCAAGTGGGATGACGATACATAAAGAGAAAATAGAGAGAAGAAAAAAAAGGAGAATAAACACGAAAAAGATGGAGAAATACAAACATGTGAAACAATACATACAAAATGCTGAGAGCAAAACAGCAGCATCACGCGCAAAATGACTAACAATGATGTTTAAACTTCACTGTAGAAGACTTGGCATTCGGGCATTCCACATTTCAGGAGGAAGTCCATTCCTTGTGACTTCTTGGGAAGAAAGAGTTCTTAAAATTATCAGTCTTGCAGCTGTATTCTTTTAATTTTCTTGGCATGATATCTGCGTGGGGTCTATGAATAACTGGTTTTATATAAAGATTCTTGTTTATGCCAAGTTCATTAGGGTAAAGAAGATACGTGTGCTCGAGTCATTCATGAAAGTGTTGTAATTAGGATCTAACTTCACTTTTTTTCACAAAATCAGTTGCTGAAGTTTACCAACTGGATGCACTAGTGCAAATCTAGCTGATTTTTTCTGCCTTACTTTTAATCACGCATGTGCTCTGTGCTGTCGCACAGGACTGCTAGGAATAGCATGTGATAATTGAAATAAGACACATAGTTCATGCCATTTATATGTCGACATGTGCAAAGATGTAGTCAACACCAGATGCACTCCTGGTAGTGGCATAAAGTGGCTTGTTAGCAATTATGACCACAAACGGTTTCCACAGACAGCGGAAATCTTTGTGATTTCTTAGCGTCGACAGTAAAGTCAATGCAGATGATGAGGGTGTATCCGGTGCCTGTACAATGCATGTGCTCACATTCGCGTAGTTCAAAAAAGCCATGGTCGCGAAATCTTTTAGGTCCTTTTTTGGTGGTGTTTGACGAAATGTATGTACACGCCATCATCACATCTCGTTTGCTGACCTCGTGGACAAGTGCTGCCATCTGGCACCACCACTGCGAAGTAGCAGTGGCGGCAATCCTTGCCGCTGGGGCGCACACTCTAGAAACCCTCCCTGACTAACAATCTTGGCTCTTCGCAATGTTGTTATTGTAGGTAGGGATTAAAAAAACTGTTTGCAGTTAGTACTGCTTCATTTGACAATATTTGGAGTAATACAACAAGACGCAGTAATTTTTTGTAACGCCTTTAAGCCTCACTAGGGCACCTGTGGATGTCCTGTAACCTTGGTGGATGGAACAGTAATGGACAGTGGGAGTTGAATGTTTAGTCGTTAAGTGCATTCCTGCATTAAAATCGAAGGATGTGCATACCGCAATGCATGGACGTGTGCAAGAATGTATATCTGACAAATTTTACGCAGTTCATTGTAGCTTTCCGTACCGCTTTAAAGCTATGGGATTTTTTATAGTGTATTTAGCCTGTAGTAGTAATTATTATTCTGCTCTTATTTTATTTGTGACACCAAATCTTTATATTGCATTGTGTATATGCTATCTGGTTGACTGCTGATTGTTTTTGATGTAACAGCTTCTACTTATTGACTGTCTAGAACTACCCTTATGATTCATTTGTTTAATTTAGTCATGGGCGGTGGTTCCACCCCAACTTGTCGGGCTTGGAGGCAGAGCAGATACTATTGGACCAGGGCTGTGATGGCAGCTTCCTGGCACGGCCCAGCAAGTCTAAGAAAGGAGACTTCACACTCTCTGTAAGGTATGGTATTGTCCACTTGCTTGTTCACTTGTAGCTTGTGTCTTGACGTAGGAATGCGGCAAATAGGCTTGCAGATGTGTCAGTCGTGTCAATAGATGTGGTCTTGGTGAAGAATGGAGTCAGTAATAGAATTTTATGGGCTTAGCAGAAAAAAATACTGAAATGGTCACTTAGTTCTTTTATTGTTTTTATTCTGTACTGATCAGTAAACTACTGAGTCCTTGTTTGAATGTCTTCATTAGCATTTGTCTCCTCCCTGTATTCAAGCATGGATGTGACCAGTTGCTTTGAGGTGTGAAATGATAAATCTGGCATGCATACTTTTGTGAAATTACCATGCTTGCATAGTATTTTGCATAAATAAAGTAGAGGTTGCAGCAGCAGTCTCTGATACAGTGAGCCAAGAAAACTTTTTTTTAAAGTATTTTATTAGTTAATGCTGTCAAGATGGTGCAAAGCACTAGCCTGAGGCATATACACTGCCGACATAAGTTGTGCCATATGGGTTCCCAGGTTAAAGCCTGATCATGTCAGCCAACTTCTTTAACGACGTTGTATTATTTCATTCATTCAGCAAGACTTCTTTTCCCTTCGTTTTCAATGCCAGTGTCAGTGCTTACGTTTGTCACAATTCAGTTTCACACTGCGATCAGCTCTGGTTTCTACTCGGCTGTATCAGATGGTTGTGACTGGTGTCAGTAAATTTTCTTGGTGCTTTTCTCATGCGTTTCAATATTCCCTGGTGCTTGTGTGCAGTGTTTCGCCCTGGTCACACTTTTTGAATGATGAATTGGGCTCGAATAAACTGGTTAGGGTAAGCACACAGGCTTGGAGTGCGTGGATGCATTCAGAGTAATATGTTGCCTTTGGGATCACTCATCGCTGCATGGCCTGTTTGTGTTAGACGAAATATGTAGTTAGCTTCTGCCCGTGTTCTAGTTCTGGTAACCATTATTTCTATTTCAACATTGAGGTCCTTCAATTTACTAAAAATTTACTTTTAAAGCAATCACCTTATTCCTTCCTAATCTTATCTGTCCGTTTGGCCCTTTGCCATTCTCTGCTTTGCTTACATTCTTCTGGAATCCACTCTTTTGCCTTTGCTGACCATCGGTTATGGTCACCAGTATGTTGTGCATATGTTTACAATACTTGTTTGTCATCCTCTTCTCTGTGCAGGAGGAATGGAGTGGTGACACACATCAAGATTCGCAACACAGGTGACTACTATGACTTATATGGAGGTGAGAACTTTGCCACCCTGGCAGAACTGGTCCAGTACTACATGGAGAACCAGGACCAACTGAAAGAGCGCAACGGCGAAATCATTGAGCTCAAGTACCCGCTCATCTGTGCTGACCCCACCACAGAAAGGTGAGTGCTGTTATGGTGGTGATGGGGATATGTACGGTATGTTTCCGAAGTAAGACTGTCTGTGTGCGTGCGTGTGTGTGTGTGTGTGTGTGTGTGTGTGTGTGTGTGTGTGTGTGTGTGTGTGTGTGTGTGTGTGTGTGTGTGTGTGTGTGTGTGTGTGTGTGTGTGTGTGCGTACATGCATGTGTGTGTGTGTGTGTGAGAGAGAGAGAGAGAGAATTGAGAACACCGAGAGCATTGCACACAGGTTTCAAGTGCTCACAGATTTATTTCAAGGTTACAGAGTTAAAACCTCTGGCGTCTTTATAACAAATATCTTTTCATAAAAGCTTCAGAGTAAGTAACTCTGGCATATTTTATTTAGTGCACACACTTCTGTTTATGCACTAGCTTTCAAATTGACACCTAGAGCATAGGATTGCTTTAACCATGCGCATATCGTAATATCAGAGCAGCAGGTATTTTTTCATGTCCCTTTTAACCTTTTATTGATTAAGCAATAAAGTAATTGAAAAACTTGTTTATTTCTTACATATCTGCATTTATTATAGCATGACAAAACAGTTTTTATAAACACAAAAAATTCCTACATATTTTAGATGAAACATATAGCTTTGTTGCCTCTGGGCAACAGTAGGCATGAGTACTTATTTAGGCTTCATTGCGCAATTCTTATGGGTTAGTGCGGAACTTGTATGTGCACTCTTTTATCGGAGGAAAGCAAAGATATATGTTACACTTTCTGCACATTACACGTGTGATGCATGTGTATTGGTGCTATTTGCATCAACCTTTTTTTAGAGAGAACATCGGGAGGTGGTCGGTAGTGTCTAGCTAATCTCCTTGCAGGGTACAAGGGGTGCTGGCTCATATTTCTTTTTCGCTTGCAGTTCGTTTTCAATTTTTGACAGGCCCGATGGTCTCCTCTTAGAAGCCGTTGCAACCTTTCCCTGTTTTTTAAAGTGCACACAATCTCTGCTTTGAAAGATAGTGGAGTCATTTGCCGTTTGTGTGGCGTATTAGTCGCGGTGGCATTTCGGCGGTACAGAAGCCAACAGTTGCCGACGACATCCAATAAATAGAAGAGTAGCCGTCTGTACCATTTTTTGTATCTGAAAAGGGGGCAGTACAGTGCCACAGTCATGTCCATTAAATCCACATCGCCCATGCATTCGTTGTAAATACCTACAATAGAAGGACGAGGTATGTTCACTGTCCTTGGGTCTTGTCAAAGCACTTCACAAGATTCTCTGATGATGCTGATGCAAGTGTGGACAGCGATATCATGGGACGGTTGTCGAAACAATTTCACAGCCTTCAGACTCGCCACTTCACATGTGAACCACCAACTAGCCCAATGTGAAACCCTTTTGATGTTCACCATTCAAGTGTCGTCTCCATCTTGACATAAAGGCCACATCCTATCTTATTTATCTATTTGGCGGATGGAAGTTTGCATCGTTTCAGGCGAGCTTCACATACTGTGCCTACGTAGCTTATCCTGGCCTTTTGAGGACTACCTGTAAGTCCACACTGCAAAGCCCGTTGTCAAAATACACTATGTGGTCTAGACCATGAGGCTCATTGTCATTCTCTGAGTGATATTGCTGCTGGTGTCATGTCTGGAAAACCCAGCTTCAGAAAAATTTTGTCTTTGTCACGTCAAAGTTGTACACTGTGTCATGCTCATCACAGAGAAGAAATAATTTATAACCCCTTTTATTTTTGTCATTTTTGGCAGGTACTGCTTCAATGAGCTGCGGTCTTTGAAAGGCACCATGCTCACCAATGCATAGTTTTTGAGATTTTGGTATTTGACGGCATTTGTAAACCAGGTGGTTCAATAGGGGCCACACTTTGTACAACTTGTCACGTTCGGGCTCATTTGAGTATGGTGCCTCCTGATTGTCACTGAAATGCAGGGACTTTGATTTCTTCCCATCTGTCTCTCGTCACTATGTCAGCAACTTGAGTGATCAGGAACCTCTCCGACCAGTACATATGTGTTTGAGGCAACTTCATAATTGACATAGTGAGCACTGTAGCCATAAATTGCTCTAAATCCTTGACTGCCATTGATGTAACTTTGCTAGCATTCCTCTGAGCGTTATTCAGGGAAGACTGCTCACAAATTAGAGACAAGAAATCTACATCAAAACATTTTCTGAAATGACTGATCGGAGACTCTACCGGGGATGGATGATGGGGTACATCCTTCCACTTTAGCATTGTATTACCAGAGCCGCCTCTTTGGACAACACTCTATGCGGGACCATTTTTCGACACCTTGGGAATTTGTTCCATTATATCGTCAATATTGTCTGTGCTTCGAGTTCTCGAGATGGCTTCATTTTGACAGTCAGTTGAGAGAGCTGTGAAAATTGAACAGAAAGCGGATGCAATATAAACGTAGCGAAAAATAAAAAGCAAACAAAATTAGAAATTAGCACACAAAGTGCCCGTGTGAATTAGGCAGCCCTAATGACACAAGCTGAACGATTACTGCTTTACTAGATGGGCTAAGCAAAAATGGTCTTTCAAGCACACAAAGCAACTTTACTGTGCAACAAAAACAGCACCAGGTATTACCAGGCGTCCTGTATATATAGCCGATGAAATAGTGAACATCTGATGTCGTCTGTCATGGCTGGTGTCAGCAGCTACACACAGGAGCACCGAGCCAAACACACAGACCACTGTTACAACAAAAGGAATGCTCGCATGCCCGGGTTGAAGTAGCATTCTATGGTTCTTCGCTCGATGCATCCAGGTCAGAATCATCACTGTATTCAGGGGGCACCTTTACGGTTATTTTTCCATTATATATTTTTGGATGCATTCTCTGTACCTGTTGATAGGTCCGTGTGTCCTGTGTGTGGCCATGCAGCACATATGTTAGCGCCGTAGGCAGCATAGCACACTAAAGAAAAAAAAACACAACAGCACATCATAAACCCAGTGGGATGAAAAATGCAGCATAATGCCAGGTGTTGCCTATTGGCAACAAACATGAGACATACCTCTACGGGAACAAATTACCTATCTCACTTGCATAATTTGACAAAGGGCAGACTGAGGCCTTTTCATCAACTGCAAAAAGCCACAGAGAGAAAAAATTGGAGGTTTATCAAGGTTAAGCCCAGTGGATGCGAAGCATGTTAAGCAGCTGCCTCAGTGTGGATGGGGCTAAGTAACGGAGACGTGGTTTTAGGTTAATCGTCGTACTTTATTCTTTGCAGCCCGACAAACACACTCTTATGGTCCGTAAATGCATGACTCTTGGTTTGCACGTCACTTACGCATACACGCCCGGCGCAAAGACGCTGGCGCGGTTGCGGGCACAGAGACTGACGCGACGGCAGGCGCGCGCCGCTTCATCCCTGGCGTGACGTCACATATCACGTGATGCAGCGATGGTGGCGCCGCCGCCGCGTCGCGCGCGACCACGACCTACTATATTATATAGTAGGTCGTGCATGCGACGGCGCGAACCGAAGCGTGGAGGCCTCCGCCGGGCGACGTCCGACGGCGCGATATGAGGCCCCATCTGCAGCCGGTGTGATGTCATCACGTGACGTCACATCATGTGATCTCACTTCAAGGTCAATGGTGGCCACCGCCGGGAGGCGACCGACGGCGCGATATGAGGCCCCATCTGCAGCCGGTGTGACGTCATCACGTGACCCTACTTCAGGGTCAATGGTGGCCACCGCCGGGCGTCGCGCGAAGGCCCGAAACCTACGTTAATATGCTTCGCATAAAATGAGCACTTACCAGGAAGTTGGCGCTCAGAGGCTGAAATTGTGTAGTCAGCTGCTCTGCAGAGATTTGTGCGGCAAACTTCTTTTTTCTCTTCAATTTCCTCATTATACATCAGTTGGCACCACATGCTTGTGTAGTAGTAGAATGGGCGGAGCTTAGAGTAAAAATCAAGCGTCAAAAGCCGAAACTGTACCATAAAAAAAAAATTACAGGACTGCTCTTAAGTCTACCTAAAAGAGGAAATGGCTAAGGCCACTTTACAGGACCGTTTTCGCTAACTGTATTTTCGTTTTCATCGCTACTACCATTATGACTAACTGCATCTTCACTGTCATTGCTAATATCATCCTCACATTTGACAAAGAGAATTACAATCTGTTTCTCACAAGCCTGGCATGGACTAGTGGTTCGTGCACTCGGCTAGAGATCAGAGTCATGGTGGTTCAATCCCCAGTGCAGACAGATTTATTTTCTTTTACGCCACCCATGAGTCCAAAAAGTCTTTCGCCTTAAAATATATTTTCTAGAGTGTTGCTTCGGCAACACCCGTCAATAAGAGGTTAAATGCAGACTGTTTGTGTGTGTGTGTGTTTGCATGTGAGCTCAAATATGCGCTTTTGTGTGCACTAAAATCATTCAAAAATGTGAAGCAGCCTTCTTCGTATCACTTCAGGGCTTGTATGGCTTACTTCATGAAATGAGAGAAAGGGAACAGCTGCTGAGACTTGTGATCAAGCTCGAGTTCATCAAATACTAGCCACAAATGTTGTCTTGCTGTGCTGCAGTCTGTTCAGCTGGCAGGCAAGCCATTTTTTGTGTGCAGTGAAGCAGTGGCCATTTTTGAGTGATCGGCTGTCGTTGGCATTGTCTGGTTCCAGATGGTTTCATGGCCCACTGGTAGCAAAAGAAGCAGAAAGACTGCTGCTGGAAAAAGGGAAGAATGGCAGCTTTTTGGTCCGTGAGAGTCGGAGCAAGCCAGGCGACTATGTCCTCTCTGTACGCACCGAGGACAAGGTGACACACTTCATTGTGAGATGCCAGGTGAGGCTACTTGGGCGCACCTTTTAATGCTCAGTATAGCTGGCTGGATGTCATCTACCACTTCATTGGTCAGTCCCTGTGCTTCCTCTCGACTGCTTTGCATCACAACATAACCATTTCTTCTCGCTGACAGGATGGCAAGTTTGACGCATGCGGGGGAGAGAAATTTGACAGCCTAAGTGAGCTGGTTGACTTCTACCGTAAGAACCCAATGGTGGAAACAACAGGCACGGTGGTACACCTCAAGCAGCCATTCAATGCCACACGCATCAAAGCGTCCACCATCGAGAACCGCGTCAAGCAGCTGTCGAAGGAGAATGGGCAAAACAGTGGCAAGGCCGGCTTCTGGGAGGAATTTGAGGTCAGGCGCTTTTTCCTCTCGATCTTCGGTCTGTGGGCCTTTCTGGTGCTGTATGTAGCTTGCACGGAGTTCACTAATCAGGATAAGCAGAGGAATAGATTGTGTTCCTCCAACATTCTTTCACAGTGGTTGTGTGCAAAAAAGGCAGGAAAGTGAAAATACAGGCTTATTGCTTATGAGACGTAATTGCAGATACAGAATCATTCCTGTCTAGAATTGGAGCTGTGTATTGCAGAATAGAGGAAGTGACATATGCCTTGAGATACTCAGTTGCAAATCACTTACAAAGATAAGCCTCATACTCTGATACATATATATATATATATATTTTGTCTTGCATTTGCAATGCACTGCTCAGTCCAGATCTGTGCATTTGAATTGTGTTGCATAATCATAATGCAAAATTTCATAGTGTGACATTGCACATAGGTGTTTATTTAAATAATCACAGATGTTCACAAAATAGTGAAACTTCATCAGTTTCTTGTTGGCTCATTGTTCAAACTTTTTATTTTCAAAATTTCATTACACTGCTGTTTTAGACTGAAGCAGAAAAAGCTGCTGACCTGTTTTGGCCACAAGATTTCAGTGTGCATAATAGCACACAGACTTTGTTAAACTCAACTTTGTCAGGAATTAAATGAGATTGGAATGGGTAAGATTATTTTAAAGAATGAAAGTAAAGAAAGACAGAAAACCACACTGTCACTATCCCATTGTCATTCATTGACCGCGTTGGTTTGATTTGACACAAATTCATATAATAAAATTTGCTAGTCTAGTTATGTGATTAAACTAAAGAGACTGATGAATGATTTCCAAGGAAATGTTGCAAGATACTTCTTACACATATTTGATTTTTGGATGGGCTCATTCATGTGTATATACCATGCATATTGATTTATACCTGATTGAAAAGGCAAGTACATGCTGGGAAAAGTGAAAAACCAGCTCTGGGGACTACCACCGCCTTGTGAAGCTAATTGTTAACGCAGCAGCAGTGTCACTTTTTAGTAGAACTTTTTATCAGAGTACGCACTTGAGAGAGTGCAGGCTGTGATAAAGTAATGCCAGCAATTTATGAAAAAAGAACTGCACGAGGCATCCGACAGCAGCTTGGTCATGCATAGCAATTATGGCCACTTGTTGAAATCCACTTATAATAACAGATTTCAGCATAGAATGCTCATTATCTAATCTAGTGAGATTTTCTGTGCTAAAGTATAATTAGAAACCCTCACTAAATTAGTGATATCATTTCTGATTCCGTCATTTTGTGGCAAAGTGTTAGTTTTATACATAACCTTGGCAACTCTTTTTGGTCACTTTAGCGCCTTTTAAATGTGTAAAATGAATGCTAAGCCCAAACTTAAAACTTCTACTGCCTGGCATAATGATGTTCATATTGTCTTCTGTCTAATGAATTAGGTACCATATCATTAGCTGTAATTTATTCAATTTGCGTGAAGCTGTAAGACTATATGCATGAGCAGACAGGCATCCACTGAGTATCTCGTCATTTCCATGCAGCACTTGCAACAGCAAGAGTGCAAGAATCTCTACAGCAGAAAAGATGGACAGAGGCCCGAGAACAGGGCGAAAAACCGCTACAAGAACATACTGCCATGTAAGTGGTTTGCCTCTTGGTATTAATGCAATAGCATTAGAGGCCTCATTGGTCGAGAAATGAAGCGTCCAGCATCCAGTAATCTGTCATACAATTAACTGATTAGCCAACTGGTGTACGATGTCATCACAGCACATTATGTGGCGAAGCACTGATTGGTCAGTGAGGTAGAGCTCTTAACGGGTCTACTTTCTGATGCTCGACTCGGCCCGGGCCCAGCGTCTCCACATGTTACCCAGCCCGGGCTTGGCCCTACGGAAGGCAGGCCCACCCTGGCCCGGTCCGATCCCATTGCAGCTCAGTTGGGCACCAAAGGATGCCGGCCAGAAAGGCACATAGCTTCCACTACCATTTCTTCAAGTTCAGCTTTCACGGACATCACCTTTAAATGTGGGACAACTGTAGTATGAGATATTTTTATGAACATATTGTCACGTAGCCTTTTGAGCTCGTAACTAAAAGGTTTTATGGGGGGTTAATTCAGAAGGCACAGGAGAGCAGGTCAAGAGCACCCAGAGACGGTCAGCACCACAACTTCAGCCTCTTCTAATCAAATGACACGGGGCCACTTCTTCTTCAAGTCAGCGCATGCTGTTGCACACGCTACTGTGTGCAGCTGTGTGGGACAACTGTAGTATGAGATATTTTTATGAACATATTGATGGAAATGGTCTGGCATATTTGTACATAGCAAAATATTGTTTTTAAAGTTTGTCCTGCACTTGCACCAGCTCGTTAAACCTGCAATAGAAAACCAATGAGGTTTCTTCTCTACAATAATTTTAAGCCAACTGTGGAATATTGTGGGACACTCTTGTGGGCACGCTGATCGGAATAGCCTAATCTTTTGATCCATAGCAAAATCTTGTTTTATAGTTTTCCTTGCACTCGTACGTAATGAACGAAACTGCAAGCATCCTGAGGGTGATCTGCAGATATATTTTTCGTAATGCTGCAGTCTTACTATGTGTGAAGATTGCATTCGTAAGCTACTTGCTGTTGAAATAATGTGCTTGTCAAGAATTTCTGGGCATGCAATTCTTCCTGTCCTTTGCTTACTCCTCTGCTCTTTTATTATTATCTGTATGTCCCCTTTCTTCACTACTGCTGCAGCTGTCATTCACACATCAGAATTTATTACATCAACATGTCTACATGTGACGGCTTTGTGGAATAACCTGTGCTTTAGCAGTCACACTCTCTTCTTTGATGCTGTTGTTGTGGGCATCAACAGGAATGACAATATTGTGACAGGAAATAGGGGTAGACTTAACTAAAAGACAGGGCAAAGCTTTACGAGCAAGCAGAACTCGCGCCACGATGTTAGGGCGTCTTCTTAGTTCTCGTACCAAGTATGAGCGCCATCTTCCAGGCTGAAGAAGATGTTTCTAAGCTTCACGGCGGCGTCCCACTGATTAAACGAGGCGACCTATTCAAACTGGACGAGCCAGTCTTTAATCTGATTGCTGTGGAAAGGCTTGGGCAGTCATGAGTTCTGGAAAGTGTAATAAGCTGGAGCTTGCATGGCAGGTCAAGGGGCGACTGTGGTGGTGATTTCCAATGGCCCGTGCTGAGGAGGCAGGCCTAGGTTCCTTCGGCTGGCACAGTGTGCAGGGGTGTCGATTGGCACATGACTTGAGTCCTGAGCGTGCGGAGGAATGCAGGACATATACTGGGATCAATACCCTGTGCCGACACCAAAATATGTTACAGAAAACAGCGATAGACTTAACTAAAAGACAGGGTGAAGCTTTACAAGCAAGCAGAGTTCTGCACACAGCACGTGAGCCAACTTAGCGCCCTTTTCTTTCAGGTGCCACCTGAAAACACCAGGAACACCAGGTAGCAGTATGGTGGAAAAGTGGTTATTTTACCTTATTTGCACAAATAAAATCAGGGAGGAGAGCTTGAAGACTGGAGAAATTTAAATAATTATTACAGTTACATTGCAGTCTGAAACTGCTCAGGCCAACCACAGTAGAGGTCCCATCTAGAAAACACAAACAGCACACTGAAATAAGGTTAACGCTTCAGATAGGGCAGTGAGCTTCATAGTGCGGCCATACCTTTAATACTCTGGCCTTTTTTTCCCTCGCATTCTTGGATTTTACTGCAACTTTCATTATATATTTTCCTCTGTTTGCTGGGAATTTGTATTGAATTTTGGTTTTATTTCAGCACGTAAAAATTTCTTATTCGTGGCATGAACCGGGGGATTTCCATGAGCAAGCTTGAGTGCGTGGCTTCACTGCATGCATGACCATGTGTATTTGCTCTGCGTTTACCGCAGGACCAAAGTTTGAGCTTCCTTTCGGTCATTTCAGACAATAGTGACCTCACCTGTAACTTACAATCTCCACTTCAGCTATTCAATTGATAAGATTTGTGGCCATACCCGGGACATCATAGATTGGTTAGTAGTGACCTCACAGGCTGGTCGAAACCTATTTTTGGTTTTGGCTTTGCTCCTTTTAAGATACCTTTCCTTGATATTTTAAAGGAAAAAGGGGGGGGGTTTGTACTGAACAAAGGCGGCTCTAAACAATGTGATGCATTTATAAACTCAATATGCTTAAAGAATTCTTGGAGAGACCACTGCATGCAGTCACCCATGCAGTAGTAGCTGCCATCACTGTCGTGCCACCACTACTCTTGTGTTTCGAGCTACTCTGACCTGCACCCATTTGCTGTTTTTTGCTTTCTTTACGCTACTCAAATCTGTCAGTGCCTTCTCTTTCTCAAAAGCCCTTATCGCCTTGTTTATATCTATGGGAACCTTCTCTTCACTTTCAGGCGCCCTAAGTTTATTCAAAAGCTGTTTTCTAGCAGCTTCTGAGCCTGGTGGTGAAGGTAACTTTTAACTAAAATGAATCATGAAAATGTTATTTACAAAACCTAGAAAACGCACATGAGAAATCGATATTCCATCAGTCCTTTCCACAGTAAAACCTTTTATGCTAGCTTCAATAGCGTCGAAGATCTTCATTGGCAATAAAAAGTGATACTCCTCCTCTCCCTCTCAATTTAGCACATACTGCCATGCAAGAAAAGAAATGAGAGAAAGCCAGGCTCACTCACTTTGTTTTTGGTGCACCCATTGAGAGGGTGCTGCCAGAAAGCCATTTGGTGAAAGAATATGTTGGAAACCTTTCCAAGACATGGCTGTTGCCCTGATATCTCCAGTCCCCATGCCCTTGCTTTCACCGAACTCGAATACGCTGAGGCCAGAAAACAAGGAAGAGGGCCCGAACAGTCCTCATGAGTTGTATTGACTACTAATAATTGCGATTGAGGTGTGATTGTACCTGCATAGCTAGTGCTCATCGCTTGCATCATTGTGCATGTAGTTGGCACAATTTTTTAAATGCGAAATCACTACTAGCTCTATTATGCAAAAATATTTATCATTGTTGTCATTGATGTCATTGGTGCTGTTGATGTTGTTGGTGTTAACGCTTCATGACATTCATAAGGATAGCAGCAAATGGGATAGAAAAGGAAGTATAATTCAATGAAATAAACTGGCCAGCAGTGGGGTTTGAACCCAGGCCCTCTGTGAGCTAGGTGGTCACACAATGGACAAGCCTCGATGGGTATTTTGGTTCAGGTGTTTTGGAGGAGCACCTAATAAGAGAGTTTTGGTACGTACGACTTAATAATATGTGTTTGGGTTGCGTGCTGATGTTACAATTATAATAATCATCGAATGCATCCGGGAGCTATGGTGGCAGCGCATGCACAGTGATTGATGATGACAGGACGTTATAAGAATGAACTTTATTGGACTTAGAAACATTTGCGGCGAAGTTGTGACCACACAAAGAGGGATATTTGACATCCTCATACCTAAGCAGTCTAAGCGTCTACCGAATATTTTCTTTTAATGTCTATTTTCTTCCTTTTCCTTCGAGTAGCGCAGGGAGAAATTCAGTAAAAGAGGCGAACAACAGGATTTGGTGACTAAAAGCTACACCCCCACACAAGTAAATGCACATATGATGAGAGAAAAAAAAAGGCTGCTTTTGTTTAATGAAGTTCTCTGCTTCTGTCATACGCACGCTCATAGTGTCACTTTGTCTCCAAGAATCCTTGGCCACGGCAGCAAATATTTCCTCTTTCAATTCTTCTGCCGCCAGAAAACGGGGGGCCGAAATGGGCATAGTCATCCCGAACAGAAGTTTATTCGATCAATTCCCTCCCTTGTGTTTCCATCACTCTTGAATTGACCTCTGACATGAAGGAAAGTGAGTTGTTTTCTGGTTTGGTGGGAAGGATTTTAATGAGCAAGGATGCCACTAAGCACTGAAGAAACCTACAGTGCCCAAAGTGCAGGCAGGGCCGGGCAATGGCTCGGTTCTGGTCTGGGCTTTCAGGTAAACCCGGGATTATGCACTGCTTTGCTATAGGGTGTGTAGCATGATGAGAATGTGTGACGTGGCCAAGTAGGCAGGTGTGTTGGCAGTTGGCAGGTGCGCTTCTCACGTGACAGGGTCGAGTGGGGTAATGGGCTTAGTGTCACTTGGAAGCTGTGCTTGGTTGTTCATAGATGTGTCTGGACAGCTCCACATATCATGTTTAGGAGTAGAGCCAGAGTCAATGCTACATGTGTTTACCATCTTTTAAAATCACCACATATGGAAAGTGTGACCACTGAAATATGTTGCTGAAAGTAGAGTATATTTAAAGCTTTTTATTTTTTATTATTTTTTTTTTGCACTGTTTACAGAGCGCAGTTTAACTCGCTTTCTGTTCTTCTTTCCTTTGCCCATTGCAGTCGATGCAACAAGAGTGCACTTGAAAGATGTGGACCCTGACCAACCGTTCTCAGACTACATCAATGCAAACTACATTAAGGTCAGTAGTATATGAAAGCTAGTTTAATGGCCTCTGGGCCTCAGGTAATTTCACTGGCAACTCACTGCAGCCAGCAATTCACTGCTGGGCCATTGCGCGATGATGTCATTATGTTTTGTCTTCTAGCATTGAACTGACTCTGCTGCGATGAGGATGATGTGATGTTCATTTGTAATTGTCCTAGCTAGCATAAACGGGCCAGTTCCACATACTCTCTTGAACATGGTGTAACTACAGCCACTTTGTTGATCACAAGACATGATTTGGAGACTGAAGGACACTTTACAAGTTATTTCATCTAGAGTGAATTTTAACATGATTGCATTACAGGCTCCATTTTCTGTAAAATCTGGCATCAGCATTGTTGGCATCGGCGTTGTGAGTGAATAATGGCTCTGGCAGAGAGATATCTGGCAGCTAACATGGCCGGACTTTGATTGGTCATAGGGTTGTGCGATGCAACACAACCACATATAATATGGCCGATTTGGCAGGAGATGGGAGGGTGAGGGGAATCGAACCCTTCAGGACCCTTGCATTCCGATTCAGGCATGCTACCCCTAGGCCAGACGGGCAGGCATGTTCTTATGGCTTGATTAAGGAGTGCTTTGTATCTACTTTGGGTGGTCTTTCAGTATGGTAGCTTACGACTGTGTGCTTATGAATACGTGTGAGATAATAGAGGCACAAACTACCAGATTAGTGATTAAGCAGTTAGCAAAGTGCGTGTGTGCAAACGAGGATCCGGAAGGGGAGCCGCAGACGGAAGTCAGTAACGGTGTTGTGTCGTGCCTTTAAAGGTAGAGAGACTGTCTCCTATATTTTTGAAATGCGATTTTCAGTGCTAAATCAAAAACTACAGTGATACTACAGTGCTTGATTTACAATGTTAGGCAAGATGTTTTCATTACCACTACAATCTCATGAAATGTTTTGGCCAGTTGTCAGTCCCTTGAATGTATGTATGCCAAGGAGAAGGTATACTTTGGCAGATTTTACTCGTAATGTAAAGCATTGTCCATGTTCTGTCACCTTGTTTCATTTTCTGGTCATTTGACAAGTAGGTGGGGTGTTCACACACTGCTATAACAGTCCAATTCATAGGGAGAAATGTGTCCTTGAGATGGTATCTTGTCACTGTGGCCATTTGTGCGGTGCTTTTTTTCCTGCAGGTGGATGATGACACCATTTTCGACGGCCACAACAAAGTGTACATAGCCACACAGGGCTGCCTGCAGAACACCATCAGCGACTTCTGGTCCATGGTTTGGCAGGGAAAGACGAGGGTCATTGTTATGACCACCAAGGAGGTCGAAAGAGGAAAGGTGAGTTGCATGATTATATAATTAACTGTAGCTCATCCTAACTGATGGCGGCCTCTATTTTTCGTGCTGGGGCAGCTTTTCTTGCTCTGTGATGGCGAGTTCGAATTCCACTGGTCGACCTAAGTAGGTTGCGCACATTCCGCTGGTCGTTCAGAGTAACTATTTTCGAAGTGGAGCGCTCTAGCTCGATCCGCCGCCAGAGTCTAATCTTGTCACAACTTCTAGTCAGCAGTGTCATCACTTCTGCATGCTGCGGGATTTCTTGGCAGTGTTTAGTGATTTTAGAAATGTTGGCAGAGGATGCTGGATATCGCCTTCTTTTTGTTCGCATATATCCAAGTGCGTCTAAAGCATCAGTAGTGTGCAAACTCAAGTTATAAGTTAAGAGTGCAGCATCCCCATCTATTTATGAATCACAACACGTTTTGCACTAGAATGTGACCTCAACTTCCAGGGCTGGATCAGCATTACTTGCACCGTGCACTCTGCATGTTCTGCTGGTTGACCAAGGTTGATTCGCTCTGCACGTATTTAGGTCGCTCTGTTTCAATTCAAACATCCAGCTCTATTCGATCAGTGGAATTCACCATGAGTTCCCTCAGTTGGAGTGTGGTAGAAGGGGCTAACCATGCTAATGTCGCGATGTGGGAGTGCATAATCGCACGACAGTTTTTAATGTAACAACCTTAAACGTGCATTGATGAAAAATGCAGAGTTGGTGCTGTATCGAGAAAATCCTCATTGGTTTGAGAGGGGCAAGGCGTCGGAGCCGAGCAATTTAACTGAAAAGAAAAATAGGTTGGCTAAGTGCTGGAACCTAATCTCTATTCCTTTTGTCACAGCAGCACACACAACCTCTACATCACCAAAGAAGCACTTGCGTGGTTTTTTTTTTCTTTTTTTTTTAAATAAAAAATAGCACAATTAATATATGTCTAAGAACACTAAAAAATGCATTTCTCTACAAAAGGTGGTGTGAAATGTATAGTGCATGAGCATACTAAGCAGGCACGTTGGCCGCAAAGAAAAACCAGCCAGACTATAAATTTCTAATGCACATTTGAACACTTTTTAAAAGTATTGCGTGAGCTGTGATATCCAGGCGCAGCAGCGCTGCGATGAAGTAAAATTAAAATCGGGAGAGGAAGCGAGCATACATGCTCATCATGCCGCTGTAGCCAGCATTGTCTGTTTGGCTGTTCTGCTTCATGAGAAGCTACTCCACTGAAGAAAGTTTTATGGTTGAGTTCTCAGTATCTTTTTTTCTTGTCTTCTATTTGCTGCTGTTGTTGTTGCTTTTTGCTTGAGGCGAAGTTTTAGCACTCTAGGCACAACGTCAGGTCCCGATATTTTGTTTGTGGGTACTGTCTCATGGGCACTTCTTTTAACCCAAGATGCCAATATTTGGAATTTGGAAAAAAGAAAAAAAAGAGAGTCCTCTCTGTTAGCTTATCGTAGCTGGTCTCTTGGACACGCCACATTATTTATCGCTCAATATCAGCTACAGTGTATGCAGACGAAAAAAAAAAAAAGTTCTAGCTCGTTCGGCCTCAATACTGAACAGTTGTTTACAGGCGGGGATGGCATCGCACTAATCATATCAGCCTAGCAGACTAGGCTCACTGCAGCAGAAGGAATTGTGGGTGCCCATTTCGCTCGCATGCTTTCTTTTTTTTTCTTTGTCTTCTGGCACAGCAGCGCTGAGCACTCATCACTTACTCGATACTTTAGTGGCCTAATGTACAAATGAAAAACAGAACAGTAGCAGTGATGCAATTAGTTCTCATTACTTGTGAGTTTAGTCCAGTCGGGAATTGTCCTAAAAAAAAAGAAAGAAAAGAGTTCTCAAAACAATTTTTTGTGCAGAAAGGAGTTATTGGCAGATTATGCTGCTTCCGTGTAGCATATTGAGAGGAGAAAAGTGTATTTGTAAAGCTTACTGTGTAATGTTCATTAATAATTGCCCACTATATTGGCACGGTGCAATCCTTGTCTTCGCTCTGCACTGATTTCAAGTGCGTGGCTCCTTGAGGCAAAGAAACTGATGATCTAACATTGAGGCGCTGGCCCTGCCTAGTCCTCTGCGGTCTGTTGTTCTTGTGACCAATTTAAGATGCTACAAGCAATTTCTTTGAACAAAGGGTGATACTACTATATTTGTGCTAGTTAGTAACACGATTTCTAATTTCCCCGTGAAAGTATTTCGGATGAAGCAAACAACAGTCTTTCGATTTAATTTTTGGCGTGCACTAGTTCTATTGATAGTTCTGTTGATTTTAGCTGTTCAATTTGTGTCTGGGATCTAGATTAAAGATATTTCTTTCAAGACTGAAAGAAAAACTGCAGTGGGAGCACATGGAAATCCATCGACGTAAGTTGCGACTGAAGTTTGCGACTATATCTCTGACTGCAGTGATCAGAGCTTCAAAATACAGATGATTGCCTCAAAGACATGTATTTCGATTGTCTTTTTTTCCCAAAACAATATGAGACTGGTACAGATTGTCTTCAAACACTGCTTGCATTATGCCTAATGTTGTTTTCTTTCCTTTGTTACAATGATCATTTCAGTTTCGTGGTGCTGTGAAATTTTTTATTTTTTCTGTTCTTTTACTGTCTTTTGATGCGATGTTGATTTGTTTCTATGACTGGCAATGCTGATGTCATGCTTTCTTTTTTGTATATCCTCTCCTATTGTAATGCTGATTAGCACTGTGGATAAATAAATAAACACGTTTCCTGTGATAGCAACATAATCTTATATTCGATGTGCAATGATATTTACAATGAGTGCTGAATTTTCTTTTTTCTTTTTTTCACAAATAATCTTTCATTTTAATGCCTAACTCCAGTGCGCATGCTGCTTAAAGCTTCATGAAATGGAAATCTGTCGAGGCCAGTTTTTTTGTTCAGCTTGTTAAAGTCCTGTCTGCAAATTGTTTCTCTCTCATAGCAACTGTGTTTGTAAAATACTTTTATGAAGTAATAAAAAGGCACTTTTTGTGTCTTGTATTCTGTATCATGGCCTTGTATAATTAAGTATACGTAGCCAGTTTCTGGTCGATCGCTGTTGACCTTGTGAACATGGTAATTTTCTTGTTAACTGGTCCTCACAAGCACTTCATCTTCCCCCGCAGCCCAAATGTGTACGCTACTGGCCAGACGAGGGTCAGACAAAGGAGTATGGCAAGTACCGCCTACAGCACATCTCTGAGTCGTCCAATGCAGACTACACCTTGAGGGAATTCGCCATGTCGAAAAACGGTGAGGTGAGTTGTTGCCAGTAAAAGTGCACTGCTGGCTGGGTTGTTGCACCTTTCGTTGTTGTTGGGGAAATCAGACCGGGGTAACTGCTACACATTCTCCCTGAGAGCTTCAAATATATCAGGGAGGAAAGAACACAAATTGAGCCTTACTAAAATTGGATTCTAAATTGATTGTGTGAAAGCTGTGCCCACGAAAGTTTGGCATCATTGTGGTAATGGAGTACTTAGCAGCACTATTTTGGACGTTTGAGTGTGAACTGATTGAATTGGATCATTGAAAACAACAAAATATGTTGAAGCAGCAATTGGTTCTATGGAAGCTTTTGCAGGTACAATTGGGGGGAGCTTTGCTGCACATACTTGCTCTAACCTAATGACCACAAAGTCGGAGGCATTTGCTGATATTTACAGGCATTGCTAACCATGCTGATATTTAAAATGATATGTGCTGGTTTGTGATCTATAGCACTAAATGACCAGACCAGAATACCACTCTGGAGTGCAAAATGTATAGTAAATTACCACAGTTTTCAGAGTATAACTCATTCTTTTTTCTGAAATTTCCATTCGTGTGTCTCGTAGCACGTTCTTGCTCAACCTATTGCTGCTCTAAGGTGAAAAAGGTGTAATGTGGGATTCAATTTGCATACTGCTGAATATACGCTGGAGGATGGGAACATGAGTGAAAAATTAACCAAAACTAGTGAGAATCTGCCAGAGCGCTCTGGTCGATGAAACCAGAAGGAGCACAGACTGCGAGAACACAGACATGCCATAGCTTGAGAATCGATCTATGCTCGGCAGCTGGCACGAGCATGTGTTTTCGTTGCACTCTCTCATGAAGTTACGTTGAGCGAAATTCTTTAGCACTTATCAAATGAACAGGTGGGACTACTTTGTGATTTTGCTTGGAAACATTGCCGCATTCAAGGAGCATGAGAGGGATCTGAAAATGTGGTACAAAAATTACAGATCCATGCTTTTTTTTTAATCTTCAAAGTTGAGAAAAAGAAGCTAGTGTGTTCCAGATTTGATTTTTTTTTTTTTCTTGTGTAGTAGTATTATGTACGACCACTTCAGCAAGCTGCTGTTTTTAATGATCCTTAAAACAGTAAGAAGAAGCTGCTTTCTTGTGGATGACATGCTAACACAGTTTCTCGCAGACCAAAGGTAGTTGATTATATGATAGCTCAATTACATGGCAATTTTGGCATCGCACTTGGGAGCTGGAGAGGCAGAAGTTAAGAATGTCAGCTATGGAAATCTGTGAGATGCGTATACTGGGAATGTTTAACACTGTTGAACGAATTGCCAGATAGACTCAAACTGCAATTGACATCACAGCATGTGACCTGAATCTGTGCTTTGTGTTTGGATGGCCAGCTACATGCTGGTGCTAGAAGGATCTTCCATGCTCGTGGTGACATTTAGTGACAGAACAAAAGGTGCATAGTAGTGCCCCCATTTTTGCACAGAACGAGACAAGGAGTGTCTACCACTATCACTTCACTGCCTGGCCGGACCATGGAGTACCGTCCGACCCTGGCTGTGTGCTGAACTTCCTGCATGACGTGAATCAGCGGCAGGAGTCCATACCAGACTCTGGGCCCATCGTGGTGCACTGCAGGTTCGTGTGCAGAAAACGTTGCATGTGAATTCTTGGTCCTTGCCATTTTTGTGCACTGTTCAGGTCCTGCCAAAGCTCAATATTTCTCATTTGGAAGGTTAAAAACTGCCTGTAAGCTAGACTCCATGAAGGCACAGATTCATTGACTTTAAGGAAAACTACTCACTTGCATTGGCCTCTTGGGAAAGAATTGCAGTGCAAGCAGTCTAGGTATGGCACACATATCTGTCACTTCACATTCTGGCATTACAGTCGAACCTCCTTATTTAAACACACTTCTGCAGCGGGCGATTCGATTGATTGAAAAAAATGTGTTTTTGATGTTTTTTCCAGCTCCTTCATGCATTTTTTTGACGTTTTAATGCAAAAAACTGCTTTGTTATAACCAATCTAGCGTTAAATTTAGAAATTTTTCTTTCCTTATACAGAAAGAACTCTCATAGAAATAAACCATAGACCAACTAAACTTTGATTTTAGTTCGTTTTATCCTATAATTCACTATATCCATGTTCGTTATAGTGAGGTTCGACTGTAGAATGGAGAAACTTCGAGATGGCTATATATACAAAAAGAAACACTCTTAGGATGCCTTTGCCACACCGTTGCGTTGTGTGACCAGGTAATGGTGCACATCATGAGGAGGTGAGCGGTAGCCATAAGATTTATAGCAAGCTCCAAAACAGGTGCACCTTTTTATTCAGTATGCACTCATATGCCTTCCAAACACACACCCACACTCTGTCTCTTCTTCTCTTTTTTGCCTTCATGCATTATTGATCATAAAGAGATTACTAAATGAACGAGATAAATTAGAATATTACACAGCAGTAAAAGTTCGCTGTTCGGGGTTGTTGGCTTCAACATACTTAAGTGGGAAGGTGAGAAACCAGAAAATCTTGTAAACCAGAAATATATGAGCAAGATACAGAATGACCTTTCAAAAATTCATAGCTGTACAGAAAAATGGCAGTCATATGGAAGCTGCTTTCGTTGAGTGTTGTCGAGCCCATCGAACACAAGAGGAGGTAATCATCATGGTTACATAGCTAATTATCATAGATTTGTTATTTAACCTTTTGATTGTTTCCATCTTGCTGAATGTCACAATTGCAATGTTGAAGTCTTGATTTTAGACTAATCCAAATGACAGAACTTGCCTGCATGCTCTAGGCCTTGAGACACTCATCATTCAATTGTCTGCTTTTTCCCAGCATGTGTCCAGTTCTAGCACACACCGAGAGCTTAGTTTCAGAATGAGGAGTAAAATATCAGCAACTTTTCAGTATTGATATTAGTTGACTGCCCTGGGTTTGACTAAGGAGGGGTCATTCCGCATGTTGAAGGGGGGGTTATTTTTACCTCTAGATATCATGCAAGTGTGTGGGGTTGCAATCTAGGACAAAAACGGTTCAATTACTGATGCATTTGATCTACAGGTCGGTTTTTCTTGTGTTTGCAGTGCTGGTATTGGCCGGACAGGCACATTCATTGTCATCGACATGATCGTGGACCTGATCAAAAAGCAAGGTGAGGTCACCCCATTTCGATAATTTCCCGGAGGCATTAAAAGCTTCTAAAAGTGTACCACAAAAGGTTGCTGGGACAGAGGCTTGCACATTATAATCTCCATCTTCAGCGACATGTCTAGTCGCTACTTGTCACAGTAATGTGGTCTCATATTGTGCTTGTCCAGCCATTTAATTTCGTAGTTAATGTAAGCACCGGGCCAGGGGGCACTTTTAATGATTAAAAAAATCCGTGGCCTCTTGGCAACACTCTGATATGAATTCAGCGTCTCATTGAAACAAGGCACGTCTTCTGCGCATAGGCAGTTACTAATATCAAATGAACAACAAAAGAGGTCATCCTTTACTATTTTTTGAAAGAAAATAAATTTCAAGCTTTTAGTCTGCAGAAATTGGAGACAATGAGTGTTTTAACACTAGCAGTGGCAGCATATGAGTTTTAAAGACAGTTTTTAAGATATGTCCACCTTCTCCAGAGGAACAGCAAGCAATTTAGTCCAGTGCCTCAAACTTATCAGAGCAAGGCACTGAAACTGCCCTCTCTCCATTTGCAGGACTGAGCTGCGAGATAGACATCCAAAGAACCATCCAGATGGTGCGTATGCAGAGGTCTGGCATGGTGCAGACCGAAGCCCAATACAAGTTTGTCTACTTGGCTGTCGAGCACTACATTGAGACCCTTCAGCAGCGGATGCAAGCTGAACAGGTCTGGTCACTCTGCCTTTATTTGTGCTCCACTGTGTTGGTGGTCCCCGTAAGGGGCAAGATGCATGGCTAATCAAGCGTGTTATTTTCAAACAAAAATTCTAAACCTTTGTCATATGCCAGCAGGTCATTGTTTTTTTGTCATTGCATTCATCAGGAAAACAGTTTTGAATGATGCGGTTGTTTTGCAAGACAGAGATATTTAATGCTCTTACCAATGTCCTGCTCTTCCCATCGGTGTAGTACTGATTTTCGCCTTGTATCGCACATTTCCTTTTTGGCTGGTGTACACACACTGATCTTCTCCTAGTGGCTGCTGAATCTTGATCATGTCTTTGCAGAAGAGCATCATGCTGGGCCGCGAGTACACCAACATCAAGTACTCTGGAGAGCTACCAGCCGTAGTGCCACCGGCCACCACTGCAGTCGACAGCGTGGTGCCCCCACCACCAGTAGGGTGCGGCACCCGGGGTTCAGTGTTGGCGGTCCCTCCCGCAGCCAGCAGCAGTCCTGTGTCCCCATCCCCTGTGCCATCTCCGGCCTCCTCACCGCTCAACGCAGACTCTGCTGGCTGCAAGAAGCCCGCTGTGCTTCCCCGCTCATTCCTCACAGACTCCTGTGTGCCCAAGTGAGTCTCTCTCCTCACGTGTCTCTTTCATTGAAAGGGGGCCGTTTCCTGATCTTACAGCTACAAACATCATCCTCTTATAGCTTTCTTTGAACAAGCTTTAATGCTATAATGTTAGTGGCTTCATTCTCCAGAAAATTTGGTATTGTCAGCATTGGCGCCAGCATTGTGAGCAAAGAATCACATGCACATCCCTGGCAGGTGAGCACTGATTAATCAGCAGATTATGTGACATTACGAGACCACGTGACATCAAGTGGGCAGGTGCTCCGATTCAGGTAGCCCGTTTGAGATGGGAGAGTGAGCTGAGAATCAAACCACCGGGACCGTTGCATTCCGAGTGAGACATACTAACCCTAGGTCGCATAGGCATGTCTGTAGGGCTTGGTTAAAGCAAAACCCTTCAATGAACTTGCTGCTGACAACAATGCTGCAGATAACCAGCGCATGCGTAGATAGTCCCTCTTTCCTTCTTCCCCTCCTTTCTTTCCTTCTCTATATATTTCCGAGCCGGAAATAAAGCGTCCTCTTTTCGCTCTGCGAATCTGCCTGGTTTTCATCGCGTAGCTGCCGGCCTTTGGCCGGTAAACGCAACAGAACTAAAAGTAGCACCATCTTCTTCCTTGGTCTTCCTCCTGCACCGCCACTCCGCTTCTCACGTGAGGCCATAGCTGGTCTTGAGGGAAGAAGCGCGCGCTTTCTTTGAGGCCGGCCATGTCCAGAGTAAGCACTGGCACTAGTGTTCGCTTGATTTTTAATTAGGTATTTTTGTCGCAATCTGTTCATGTTTTATTAGCTGGTCTTGAGGGAAGAAGCGCGCGCTTTCTTTGAGGCCGGCCATGTCCAGAGTAAGCACTGGCACTAGTGTTCGCTTGATTTTTAATTAGGTATTTTTGTCGCAATCTGTTCATGTTTTATTATGACTAGCTGCTGAAACATCAGTAGTGAATTTCGATAAGGCGTTACACTTGAATGCTTCCATTTTCAGCTCTTAGACACCATGCCGCGCCACACGTGACGTCGGCATTGGTTCATCTACATTGTGCGGCTTCGTGTGTCTGTTGCTCATCGGCTGCTTGCCAAAATGCGTTAAAGGCTTTAAGCCCTTTAACCAGGCTGCGAAAGCGAATCATCCTCCAGCAGTCTGTGCATTGTTATAGCTGTCACGGATTTGGGAGCTATCGGTAAAGCTGCGGAAGTGTAATCTGCACTGCACAGTGACGTGCTCTTCTATCCAGGCTCCACTCCATTGACTGCCGTGTGTCCGAGGATGCTGCGCTATGCCAGGTGCTTTTTTAAGCTTTAGAAACGGGGCAGCAGTAGTGCACCAGATATCTGTACAAAATACCAGCTGCAGATCTTGTCAGCGCTTGCATGTGTGACACGTGGAAACCAGAACTAGCACGCTTAGTATTCTTTACATTACCAAAACAAAGGCAGAACAGAAACGGTCGTTAACTTTTGGCTTTATTCCTGCCACTGACAGAGCTGCTTGAACATTATTCAGCCTAGAATCAATAGTCTTGCAATGTGAACGGCGGTAATGTTGTGGTTAGACCGGAGGCTTCTGTTTCAGTATCCTGGTTAACTGAAGGAATTCAGGGGCAACATATGATCTGGCCCGTGCCTTCTGACATTACTGCTTATAATATTGTGGGGCAAGCCATCACATTAAACATCCTCCTCTCTAGCAGTGGCACGGTATATTTTCAGTCCTGGACTACTTGCTGACAGGTGTCTGGCATTCGGTTTTCCTCGGGCAGCCTAAAAGCTCTGCCCACCAGTACAGCTCGGGGGGGTCAATAGCCATATTGAGTTAGACCCCAAGCGCATTCTGAGTACTTTTCATGTTCCTGCAGACATTATTGTGTGCTAAACAATGACACCAGCTCTGTAGCTGGTCTCGAAGCAAATGTAACACATCTGAATCTTGCATCCTTGCTTTCTTCACTACACATGGAAGCGTCCAGAGCCTCGAGCACAGATTGTCTGTTCCTGCTGCCTAGCAGTTCTCCACCTGTTTCGCGATCTTCTAAAAAGCAAACGATGGAGGGAGCTTGCACGGTCATGCTACCATTATGCTACTTCCTGTCAGAGCGAAAGCCAAGACCTGACAGCAAGTAGTTCGGGACTGGAAAATCGAATGTGCCTAGTGGTTAGGGCACACAGAACCAAGTGATCCAGGTTCAATCGCAGTCGCGGCGGCTGCATTTCAATGGAGGCCAAAAACAAGGCTCTCATATCTCACACTTCCTCGACTTCCGCTGCTTCCGATGTGTGAACGAAGGGCTATGGAACAGCATTAAGTTTCAATTTTTGCATGCCGTAGCTTTGAAGAGTTAGCTACACAATGTAATTGTCCATGAATTGGCTCTGTTCAAAAGTGAAATAGAAAACTGCTGCTATAAAACTGTGCTCTATTTTAAGCATAAAACTGAATGCAACGTAGCTGGCACAACGTAATATACCCGTGTGAGGTCTTGCATGCTTGTGTCTCCTTTCACTCTCACGCTGCTTGTATGCTTCCATACGACTCGAATTATTTGAAGAAATATCACATGGGATACATTTTATCATTCTAATATACAGTTAAACCTGGTTATAACAAAACTGTGAAACATACACAATTTTTCGTTGCATCCAAGTTTGCTTTATATATGCCGTTTTTGCATGAAGACATGAAATGACAATGCAGAATGGGAATCGGATTAAAAATTCATTGCAGGGAAAGCACATTGAAAATTTTTACAGTAAATCCCCATTACTCAAAGTCATGGAAGCAGGGAAGCAATTCACAATCGCACTGAGGGTGAGGCAGGACTATGGCAGCAGCCTCAGCCGCAGCTCGCACGACGCGTCTGTGACAGGGGTAAGCAGAGGGAGTGACAGAGGCTAGGTTAGGAGAGAGTATGTATGGCCATGCCACTGCCAGATGAGGAGCCTTGCATTTTGCTGCTCGCCTACCACCGCTGCTGCCGCCTGAAAACCAACCCTCTCTGCCTCGTGCAACCAGCGCTGCCCACTGTTCCAGCTACCAACACACAAGAGCTATCAGCGCCAGAACTTCGCGAGCACCAAATGGCAGTGATGGGCACACACAGCTCACCCTGTGTATATATATATTTTTTTTCCTGTTATTTTTCTCTGCTTTTGAGCATGAACTATTGTAAAGCCACATTCCAAAATCAAAAGTAGCAGAGACTGCTATGTTTGCCACATAGATGCGCTGACGGTGGTAAAACAAATTGCGATCCTAGATGTTACTCTAACGTCAGTTTGTGCTTATCGTCACGAAACTTGCAGGATTTTGCAAAATTGTCGGTAGATTAGTACTGGGTAAGAGCTAGTCGGTGCTGCGAGTTCGTTATATCAAGGTCAACCACTACAATTTGTTTGTTACATGGAGTTTTCAGAGACACGTATTACAATGGAGGTGGTGTTTGGGAATTGAAAAACTTTGTAATGCTATTATAGGAATGCGCTACGTGGAAATTAGTTACATAGAGGTTTAAGTGTAGTATTTATATGTTATCCATACGTTGCCTTTGAATGTCACCGACAGCACTGGGAACAGTAATATTCGCCGGCCACTGCGTTATCTTTAGGTCATGCAGTGCATGAAGCCATCAGATTAAAATCATCATTTCGCCGGTAATTGAGTTGAGGCCTTGGTTGATAAAGTACAGGCACAGCTTCATTAATTATGACGATATATTAAAACAGGGGTTCTCAAACTGGGTTCCGCGGAACACAGGGGTTCCGCGGGCTGTCTTCTTGTGTTCCGCGAGAATCCTCAGAGCTCAGGGCAAGTACTGCTCTCAAAGAAAAATGTAATGGTGAAGGCTTGGTGAAATTTTGGATGGGGACTGCTCCGTTGTTTCCATGCCTCTTTGAAAGGGCAGTGGACATTTTGCTTCCCTTTGCAACTACATATGCATGTGAACAGGCATTTTCAGCCCTCGCCTATCTGAAGAACAAGCACAGGAGCCGTCTTGACCCGGCAGCTGATATGAGACTGACTCTGAGGGGGGGGGGGGGGGGGGGGGGGGGGGGGGTTCTTTGGAACTATTTGAAGGCTTTTGGGGTTCCTCCAAGCAAAAAAGTTTGAGAACCCCTGTATTAAAATGATTTGGTAAGCCTATATCCAGGCCAAAGAGAATGTGCTGGAAAGCATGACGGAGTTGATAAAAAGCTCGGGCTTTTGAAGTCTATACTATATGTAGGTAGGGCACGAAAAGTGTTAACACAGCGCGGACACGAAGCATTTAACAATGTGAAGAACTAACAGCTCTGCAAGCGGGGTGTGGTGCAGAATACAAAATCAGTAATGAGAGAACAGTTTCTGGCCTGCCTCGTACACTCGCGATAATTGTGCTGCATTAAAGTCGGTGCAGCCAAACCATGCTCCATTCCCATTGGCAAATGCGATCTTGAACAGCCGTTTGCGGTCACTTTCACGTGCTCCGTACTCAAAGGCGCAGCAGCAAGGCATCGCAACAAGGGGCTATGCTAGAAACAGCACAAAGGAGACGCACTGGAAAGGGAAGGCACTGGGAAGGAGGCAGGCAACAATCTTAACAAGATAGTAATAAATTTAGTTTATTGAGGGGCTTTAGGTTAAAGCAGTGCTTAATATCTATGTTGAGTGCTCTTGCACATACTTTGGTAGCTTACAACTGTTTGCTAATGAGCATGTGTGAGATAACAGAGGCACAAATTAAATTCACCTAATTGGCACCGCAGTTGTCTTGCTCTAATATTCCCAGCACGTGAAAGAGTGGCAGCCCAGGTACGTCATGTTTGCAGCACCACATAACCTGGAAAAATGACCAGTGATGCTCCAGCCTGTGTCTCAAAGCAGATGGGTTCAGGTGGCTGGCAAATGAATTGCTGGTGGCCTCTGTTGCTGCAAGCTAGTGAAGCTCAGAAACCGTATTTATATATGCAGACTGCTTTTTTTTTTTTTCTCTTAGAGACAGGTACCTTGATATTGTCACCGTACTTGCTGATAAGTTACAGTGCACTATTCAGAAAGCAGGATTTGTGCACAATCATTTGCCCTGCTGATGACACCTCAACTTTGCCCTTTTTTACTGGCCCATGTGAAATTGTGAAATGTGCACTTCAGCGTTGCGATAGTTAGAAGCAGGTGGTCGAGTAGCTTGTCCTCATCATGTGTGGTATGTGGGAAAGCCGTTTGCGGAATTTCACCAACTGAATTTTCATTGAATTTTATCAGCATTCGAATGGGACTGGTGCATGCAATGGATGACGAAGAAAGTGAAAAGGACGCCTTTGCACTGTTTTTTGAACACTTTAAACTCGACCTTTAGATAATATGTCCAGGTGTACTGGTTTTGCCACTGTCGGTTTTATGAAACTCGGCATAGTATTAGATCGCTACTGAATATTATAAAATTATCCAATATCAGTTCCACAAATCCGATATAAACCAAATAAAAATGCATTCTATTTGTGTTAATAATAATAATAATTTGAAATTTTTAATATGTGCACACCCCTACAATAAGGGCAGTTTTGAGTATTTGCAAAAAGCACCAAGGTTTGTGTCATATCACTCTCCACAGGAAGGATTATGTAAGAATTAGACAAGTATGGGCTCCCAAAGCATGCATAACCAGTTCCTGTGTTTCTCTCGCTTACTCACTAGCTTTTGTGATTTCATGTATGACAATAGCATTCGATTGTTGGCCAACTTTATTCTGCTGGAAGAGAATGTATACCTGAGCATACCTTCAATAAAGAAAGGAGAAAATAGACACATCATACTGATGTGAAATTGTCCAAAGATCCCGGCAACAACAGCAGTTAGTGAGAAAAAAACGCTGTACCATCATTGAAGGTTGTGCTTTAAGGCTTCCTCAAAACATGATCTTGTTAGGCTAACGTCTGTGTAAGATCTAGCTTGGTCAATCATAGCTTTTCCTACCTGCAGCCCTATACCACACTCCCCCCTACATACGCGAGCACACACAGTTCAGAGTATGACGGAAGCCCATCTGGTGGGGGAAGTTCACACTGCATGTGAAGCCGAGGCCAATGCAATAAACATAAATGCTAAAAAAACATTGCCATTCCAGCACCACTACAGTTGCTTTGTTTAGAGTGAGACGGATGGGCCATCGCTTATACGAGAGCAGAATGATGTACAGAATGTAGTAGTGCAGGTAGGTTGCCCCAAGACCTGCTTGTTGCTTTGAAATGCCTTCTGAAATCCCTGCGCTGCATTATTTGCAAGGTATATTGTGCACACATACAGTGACTGTGGCCAGATTGCTTTTTACCATGCTGCTTCACAGGGAGCTTTGCGCTGCTAACTTTGCACACCTCATACTAAGCTGAAGAATTTACTTACCCCAATGCTGGAGAGTGGAGTCATACACTACACGCCGTAATTTCAGTGTCATTCTTAACATTCTTCAAGGTAAGGTCCTTCTTTTTGAATATGATATGTGGTAATATGTCAGTGTGTGCTTGCTTGTGTGCGAGTGTCACAAACCCCCGCCTTTACGGTCACAAGAGGTGCGGGATCCTCTTTACGATTACTCGTCGTTCCTCTATGAGGGTTGTGAACACATTTAAAAGTTAGGCCGGTCAACCCGTGAAGCACGTGTGTCGGTGTGTGATTGAGGAATAAGTACAAATAGGTCACTTTCTTTTACAAACAATTAAAGGTTTATAAATAGCAGACCAAAATTACACTGATAATAATAGAGTACAATGAAAGAGAATACAACGCCACGACAAGATATTGATAAAGACGAAGAAATAAATGATAAGAGAAAAAAAAAATAACCCGACAATGAACAAAACACTGTGATAAAAATATGAAGACCATAAAGATAATAAAGCAGGTATTTCAGATATTATAAGTATGAGCAAAAGTTACACAAGAACACAGCGTAAAATACCACTAAGTCAGGTCAAAAGTTAACAAAGCGAAAATAATGTTCGATTGAACAACAGTCCGAAGTTCTCACGTCTTTCTTGTTTGCTGAGGCGTCGAAGGCTGTGTTGCTCGGTAGCGGCGGCCGTACAGGTGCAGAGGACGATGCGTCGATCGCGGGCCCGAAGAACACAATACGCCCCCGGAGCACCGCGGAGTGGCCGGAAGTTTGAATCTCCCCAAACGCACCGGTGAGGGCGTGCTGCTGACGGCCATTCTATACCCTCGGCCGACTACGCAGCAGCCGCGTCAAGGACAGGCGGTCACTGCCCCATCGGCTTGTCGAACCTTGTCCAGAGGAGCGACGGAGTCCCGTGAATTTCGCTCTATATTCCAGCCATAAGCTCCCGCATCTTCCGCCGTATAATAGGCGAGGCAGCTTGTGACACTGCCCCCCACTGAAGAATATTGCCTCGGAATATTCTAGAACTCCACAAGCGCCGAGAACGATGTTATTACGCCCCTATAGAGGGGTGCAGTAGATTGGGTCCGTTCAGTGCACTGAAGATCGTTCGTCACTCACTACCGTTCATGACGCGCACCATATACGCACTGATCTGAACCCGCACACACCACAACACTGTAGTTCTTCAGTCATGTCTTGCGCACATGTCACAAGTCACGGATCACTGATAACAATCAAGTGCACATATATACAGGCACATCGTGTACGATTTTCATTACACAATCAACACAATGCAGCTATGCAGTAGTGCAAGCTTAACAACTATTCCAGCCGGCTCATGTAATCTGCTCCCACGTTCTCGCTGCCTTTAATATACTCGACACGGAAGTTGTATTCCTGAAGCTTAATACTCCAGCGAAGAACGCGGCTGTTTGCAGATTTTGTTTCTTTTATGAACTTCAAAGGCTGGTGATTCGTCTGAACGAGAAACCTTCTCCCGTAGAGGAAGACTTGAAATTTCTCGATTCCCCAAACGAGCGCTAAAGCCTCTTTCTCAGTGGTTGAATAGGCTACCTCTCGAGGGAGCAACTTGCGGCTCGCATAGGCAACTGGGTGCAGGATTCCGTCATGCGATTGAAGCAGAACGGCTCCAACACCTCTATCAGAAGCATCTGTTCGCAGGACGAATTCCCGGTCAAAGTCTGGCAATTTCAGAATTGGTGCCTCAGCCAGTTTTTCCCGCAAGTTCTTGAAAGCCCGTTCTTGCTCGGGGCCCCAGCTCACGACTGAAGGTTGACCTTTCCGTGTTAGATCTGACAGAGGACAGGTTAGGTCAGCATAGTTCGGGATGAAATCACGGTAGTAACCCGTGAGTCCTAAGAAGGATCGAACCTGCTTCTTTGTTGTCGGCCGTGAAGCTTCTTGTATCTTCTGTAGGGTCTTGGTGAGGGGTGACAATTCTCCGGACGCAATTTGGTGGCCCAGGAATGCGACGGTTTCCATTCCGATCTCGCATTTCAGCGGTTTGATGGTGAGACCAGCCGCTTCAATTCGAGCAAAGACCTCGTACAATGTTTGGAGATGCTGTTCCCATGTCGCACTGGCAATGAGAACATCGTCGAAGTAGTACGCCACGTCGGGAATATCGGCCAAGATGTTCCGCATCAGCTTCGTAAAAATGGCTGGCGCCGTCTTAATACCGAAGGGCATATATCGGAATTGAAAGCGCCCCGTGCCAACCGTGAAAGCAGTCATCGCCTTTGAATCGGGTGACAACGGTACTTGCCAATATCCCTTGGATAAGTCCAGCTTGGAAAAGAATTTCTTGCGGCCTACCGAGGCGATAAGGTCATCCGCACGTGGTAAGGGCTCGGCGTCGTCTGCGATGACTTCGTTTAACTTCCGAAAGTCAATGCATAGCCGATGCGTCCCGTCGGGCTTGCGTACGGCGATCACAGGGGAATTGTAGGGCGACTCCGATGGCTCAATGATGTCTAATCGGAGCAAGTCGTCCACTTCTGATGCAATTGCCTGTCTCAAAGCGTACGGTAGCTGATATTGTTTTACATTTATCGGCCGGTCGCTCTGTAACTTCAGTTGGCACTCGATTAGCGTGGTCTTTCCCGGAAGGTCCGAAAATATACCTTCGTACTGTTGCAGAAGTTTCTTGGCTTCATTCTGCTGTACGTGGCTCAATCTCTCGGAAATGTGTACATCCCCGATAGACTGTGTCTGGGAGGGCTTAGGAAGCTCAATCTCTCCAGCGTCTGTGTCTTCTTCTGCCGATATTACTGCACCGACAGCTGCAACAATGGTGTCGTCTTTCCTTTGCTGGTATCTCTTCAGCATATTGATGTGGAATATTTTTGTGGCATGGCCCAAATCCACTTCATAGTCGACATCGCCCCTGCGGCTGATGACCGAAAAGGGACCCTTCCATTGCATGAGCAGCTTATTGTGCTCTGTGGGAAGAAGAATAAGAACCTTCTCTCCCGGTTTGAGTGAGCGTTTGCGGCTCTTGATGTTGTAGTAGCGGCTGTAACGCTCTCCTGCGCGCTCTAGCTCTTCGTGGGCAAGTTTACAGGTATTTTCCAGTCTGTCCCGTAGAGCAAGCACATACTCGTACGTCGTTCGCAACTCGTTAGGGATGGTTGCATTCGTCCAAAGCTCTCTAAGTACAGCCAGGGGTCCACGCACATTTCGCCCATATAGCAGTTCGAATGGGGAAAAGCCGAGGCTTTCTTGGGGCACTTCCCTGTATGCAAACAAAAGTGGAGCTAGGTAGCGATCCCAATCGGTTGGTCTCTCTTGACACATGCGCTTGAGCATTTGTTTAAGCGTGCCGTTAAACCGTTCGACTAGGCCGTTCGCTATCGGGTGGTAGGGAGAGGTATGCAGCTGTTTTACTGACAACAGACGGCTAACCTCCTTCATTACTTCGGACGTAAAATTCGTGCCCCTGTCACTGAGGACCTCTCTGGGCACTCCTACACGGGAAAACATCTCGACAAGTGCTTCGGCTACCCTTTCGGTCTCGACGCTAGGAAGTGCGACTGCATCAGGGTACCGAGTGGCATAGTCCACCATGGTCAGGATGTACCGATTGCCTTGAGCGGACTTCGGGTTGAGTGGACCAACGATGTCGATCGCCACCCTCTGAAACGGTGTCTCAATGACGGGCACTCGAATCAAAGGCGCTCGTGTGGTGTGACCCTTCGGAGTTGTGCGTTGGCACAGATCGCAAGAGGCAACGAACCGCTTAGCGTCAGCCTGCATTGCTGGCCAGAAGAATTCTGTCTGAAGCTTCAGTAGGGTTTTCTTCGCGCCTTGGTGGCCTCCCATCAACCCATCATGTGCCAGCTTGAGAATAGCTGATCTGTACTTTTGGGGCACAACAACTTGAGTGTACTCCCCGCCCGGCTCGGCGACGTATTTCCTTTGAAGGACGCCGTTAGCAATGAAAAACTGGTGGCTACCCTTTCCTTTCTTCGCTTGCGGCGGGCCTACGCGATCGAAACACGAGCGTAGGGTCGCGTCATTCTCTTGCTCTTGAACCAACTCTTCGCGGCATACACTAGGGAGGCCTTGCAGGACTTTAAGCTTTTTCAGCGTTTTATCCTTGCACGCCTGCGCTCTAGTCACTACCGGACAAGCTTCAGCGGCATCCGAAATGGGTGCGGGGCTCTCGGTGTCAGGCGCTAGCTCTTCAACTTTTACTGCAGTGGACTTCGTAGTCTCGCTTTCTGTTGTCTTGTGCCAGTTCGGATCGGGGTCGTCTGCTGGCCTAGCACCTTCCACATTTCCCAGCACCAAATCGTACAAGGGATTCTCCATACACTTAGCGAGAAGTCGTCCCTGAAAGTACGGGGTGTCGACATCGACCCAAGCTTCTGGGAGCATTAGGACTGAGCGGTCAAGTAGGTAAACTGGAGACTTCGTATCGGTGATATCTTCTTTCCGTACTAAGTCCTTTCTTACCACCACCGTGTTGCAGCCTGTGTCTCTCAGGACTCGGACTGTCTGGCCTCCGATCATGCCGGCTACGACAGGTAAGCATTCCCTGACGGCGCATTCTTTACTGGTGAACCCAGCGTTGATGACGGGGATCTTCCCTCCATCCTTAAGTTCGAGGTATCCGTTCTCAACACATACTGCAGCGGACTCCCGATTTTCTTCTCTCTGTTTCGGGGCCCCATTTGCCCAGCATCTCCAGCTTGGATGACCTGGTTTTCCGCATTTGTGGCATTTCTTGGGCGGTCCCGATCCGTCGGATGGGGCGGCCCGGCAATTTTCGGGGCGGTGTCCCGTGCGTGAACAAATAAAACATTTCTTTTCATCGCTGCTCTTCGCATCCGATGATTGAAGCAAAGTTTCCCTTCTCTCGGTCGTCTTGGAGACGGCGTTTTCTGCCTTATTCTTCGGGGTGCTTCGCTTTCCGAAGTTTGACCAGCCATGGGCCTCCATATACTTTTCTGCCCTTGCTGCTGTTTCAGAGAAGGATGTGTCCTTCTTTTCTTTCAAAAACATTTGTAGCGGAGTGGCGCAGTTAGAAAGGAACTGTTCCTTTAGAATCAGGTCAAAGAGATCTGCGTACTCTTTCTTTGTGTCCGACAGCTCTATCCATCTGTCTAGGAAGTTCTGAAGACGCGTCACGAACTGTGAACACGTTTCCTCGTTCCGGGGACTAGCAGACCTGAATTTTTCTCTGAACCCTTCCTCTGTCATACGGAAGCGAATCATGAGTGCCTGCCGGAGCTTGTTGTAGTCCAAGCACTCGGACGCAGACATGCGACTAAAAACGCTGAGCGCTTCGCCGCTTAAACATAGACTAAGGGCTGTAGCCCACTGGTCGCGAGGCCAATTCTGACTCTCAGCGACGCGCTCGAAACGCATGAGGTAAGCGTCAAGGTCGTCCCTGCCCTCATTAAAAACCGGCATCAGCTTGTGCGGGCTTATGCGTTCGGGCCGAGCAGCTTGACTCTCCCCCGTTTCTGACCTTGACTCTCCGGTGCTGTTAGCGTCAGTTGCCGGATTATTAGGTAGGTCTCGACGGAGTATCAGTAACTCCTTTTCTTTTTCCATCTCCGCCATCCGGAGTTTAGATTATAGTTCTGCCTCCTCTTTCCGCCGCGTACGTTCCTCATTGCGTTCTTCTCTGCGACGAGCTCGCTCCTGATCTACCCATTTGAGCAGCTCTTGACCCTCAAGCCAAAAGTTCGGCCATACTCAACAAGCCGTTCTAACTCTGCATCAGCCATGTTAGGTGGAAAGCGTTATGCAGTGCTAGGATACAACACTAAAAAAATTGCACCTACTCCTCTCTCCCTCACCGACACTTGGTTGACCAGTCCTGTTCGCGGACGCCAATTATGTCACAAACCCCCGCCTTTACGGTCACAAGAGGTGCGGGATCCTCTTTACGATTACTCGTCGTTCCTCTATGAGGGTTGTGAACACATTTAAAAGTTAGGCCGGTCAACCCGTGAAGCACGTGTGTCGGTGTGTGATTGAGGAATAAGTACAAATAGGTCACTTTCTTTTACAAACAATTAAAGGTTTATAAATAGCAGACCAAAATTACACTGATAATAATAGAGTACAATGAAAGAGAATACAACGCCACGACAAGATATTGATAAAGACGAAGAAATAATGATAAGAGAAAAAAAAAATAACCCGACAATGAACAAAACACTGTGATAAAAATATGAAGACCATAAAGATAATAAAGCAGGGTATTTCAGATATTATAAGTATGAGCAAAAGTTACACAAGAACACAGCGTAAAATACCACTAAGTCAGGTCAAAAGTTAACAAAGCGAAAATAATGTTCGATTGAACAACAGTCCGAAGTTCTCACGTCTTTCTTGTTTGCTGAGGCGTCGAAGGCTGTGTTGCTCGGGTAGCGGCGGCCGTACAGGTGCAGAGGACGATGCGTCGATCGCGGGGCCCGAAGAACACAATACGCCCCCGGAGCACCGCGGAGTGGCCGGAAGTTTGAATCTCCCCAAACGCACCGGTGAGGGCGTGCTGCTGACGGCCATTCTATACCCTCGGCCGACTACGCAGCAGCCGCGTCAAGGACAGGCGGTCACTGCCCCATCGGCTTGTCGAACCTTGTCCAGAGGAGCGACGGAAGTCCCGTGAATTTCGCTCTATATTCCAGCCATAAGCTCCCGCATCTTCCGCCGTATAATAGGCGAGGCAGCTTGTGACAGCGAGTGTGGGTTAAGGATTGATATGCAGTGACGACTAGTGGCCTTGTTTTTAAGGCTAGTCATCTGTATAGCTGTCACAACAAAGAAAGCAGATTTACTATACTTTGGGTTGTTCTCTTTTTTTCAGGCCACCAACGGAAACACCCCGGCAAATCTATGAGAACATTCCGCTCAAGGACAGGAAATCTCCTGTGTCAACAGGAACCAGCTTTCATGTGGGACCACCTCCGACCCTGGCACCTCCCCCACCTCCTAAAAAGTCGTGACAGGTAGGCTCCTATCAGCTTTTTGAGTGTTGGGTGTTAGACGGGCTTAGTTGTGGCTGGAAGCTGCGACCAAGTCATAGTCGTCAGTACAGCTGCCTTTATTAGCAGCTTGCTAGCAGTTTCAGGCCCAATTTGGTTACTGTAAAGAACATGCTAGTGGCGCTCAGATGAAGGAAAGCAGCTACAGTACAGAAGAGAGCACAACTGTCTTGTTTTAATAGAGAAACAATATTAGGGACATAGGCCGCTTATCCCCTTTGGTCACAGCATCACTGTCATTTGGTGTCACAGTTCTGGTTCTTGAGGAATGGTCCAATTTGGTAGGAGATATGGGCAGCGAAAACTTGTGGCCACCAAAAAACAAACAAACAAAAAAAAAACACCTTAAGCCTTTGCAGCTTGATTGAGGAAACAAGAAGGGAGGCATTACACTTCGAATAAAACATTTTTATGATGTTCAGAAATAGGACCTCTCTGTGCTGAAAACTTTTCTTGATCCAGAACAAAAAGTTTAATGCTCACAGTAAATGCCAGCACAAGTGATAGTTGAATTACCATAAAATAACGAGAGTGTGGCCTCTTCTGTTCAATGGGTAAAGCAAGCAAAATATGAGAAGTCTTTTCTTTGGTTCCACAATAATATTCGAGGTGGCGACCGAACAAAATGGCAGCCACTAAAGGTATGCAATTGAGTCTGCACCGTTTTAGTAAAACTGATTTCTGATGACTGCTTTGTTGCAATCTTTACCTTTTTATTCACTGACAAAACCACCAAAGTCTTCTTTGAATCTGACCCGAAAACAAGGTCAATGCATTCATTCCTCGGATCGTAGAGGTCTTTGGGACCACGGCACTAATGTCAGTCAGATAATCGTGCAACTTGTCGTAATCAGCCTGTCGCGCGAATGGCTTTACTTGTGGTGCCAGTTATGGACTTTTTGCAGTCTAGTTCGAACAGAGGAGACACTTGATGCACATTCTTGCCACTCAGTCTGTGCCACCAGATGACTGCACCTTATCCTGCACCATATATACAAATGCATACTGCACGCAAAACCGGACCTTTATTCGACGCTGTCAGGCAATAAAATGACAGATGAATCTAATGGGCGAGAATGCATACTCATTGGCTTGGATTCATGCATGCACTCAAAGCCAAACATTTCAGAGATAATTTTTGTCAGGACTTGCAATGTGAATACTTGGTAGTGCATGGAAATGCGAGACTCGCCAAAATGGGAGGCGAAACGAAGAGGCGTTCGTGTGCTGTGCGATGTCAGTGCACGTTAAAGATCTCCAGGTGGTCCAAAGTACTCCTTAGCATTCCACTGCGGCTCCTCTTTCTCTCTTTCCACTTTCACTCCCACCTTCCTCCCTTCTATGGAGGGGTTCAGGTGTCTACAGAACAAGTGTGACAGATGCTGCACTTTTCCTTTCCTGTGAAGTGTGAACCAATTATTATATTAAAAATGGGAAGGGGGTTGCTCACACGAAAGGAGACAATTGCATACTATTTTGCAGTAGTTTTTGGCAGCATGACAGCAGTACAATCATATCCTGTTTTTTGGCAGCTTAACTTTTGTTTTGTACATGCTCAGTATGTATTTCACTTTTATGGAGTGTGTCATAGAGTCAACCGCAAAAACTTTTGGTCATCCTGCCATTCATGGCCAGCTTTTTGAACATCATTCACATTTACCAGCATGTTGCCACTGGTAGCCAGCCCACCATTTTGTTTGTTAGTACATTGGCTTGATCTCCAGAGGATGCACAGTTCATGCAAATAGGGCGGAGTTTGAGCTAAAAGGGAAGCTGTTTCAAGTGGCAAGGCCCATATCTCAGGTTAATTAACATACTGTTCCCATGCTATACAATAACCTCATCATGCATACATGAATATGTGCTAATAGATTGTTGTCACACACACTGCACCACACAAACTTGAAAAGGGGTTGGAAGTGCAGGAGAACTTTCTGTTGGTGAATCTCGGCGGAAGATGTACTCGGTTATGTACTTCTGTATGCCTCTCCCTCTTGTATGTGCACTAATTTTGAGGTGTTCGCTATCCATTTGAAACTGTTGGTGAGAGTGCTTGTTATAAATGGTGCACAAAAAGTGCACCATGAGTCAGCTGAGAGGTGGATAACAGAAACCATTCAGTTTTTTTTGTTTTGTTTTGTTTTCTTATCGCTGTGGTGAATTTATTTATCATAACCTCAAAGGCCCCATTGAAGGGGTGTTACATGAGGGAGCTAAAAGCAGCCAAATGTTTATATTTTGTGATTGCTTCCCCCCCCCCCCCCCCCCCTTTTTTTTTTTTTTTTTGCAGATTTTAATTCAGTAGATGCTGCCAGAAGAAATGCCCCAGCTAGCATGGACAACACTAGTCGGAATTTTTCTTTTTTTTTTTCCGTCCATTGTATTACTCACTGGGTGCAACACTGGTTTATATCTGCGGCCCTTGCTATACATGTCCGTGAATTTTGTTAGTTCAGGAAGGAAAGCTGTTTCTTTATAAAATCTCTTTCACTTTGTTTCAGGTGATTTAGCCATGTCGCTTTGTACATAAGGCTTGCTCTTTGTGTGCAAACCTTTGAGGTAGCACAATTTTTGTTGGCTTTCTTCCTTTCTTTGTGTCTATGCTCGCCATAGCTTGCACTTATGCGAGATTGAAGATTACAGTTTATTGCAAACTCTGTTTGGACTAGTACAAATCAGTGTCCAAGCTTTCATTTTGTCTTGTTTGGAGGCTATCAGGCAAACAAGTTTTGCTCGTCTGATTGTTCCCCATAAGAGTATTCAACAAGTTTTCTGATGCCGGTATGGTTTGAACATGTTGTTGTCCTTACTAAGCGACTGGGGTGTGACCTTCAAAAAGACCTGGGTAATGTCTGGAACCTTGTTTTAGTGTGTTGCCTTCTCATTTGTGTCCAACTGTGATCAGTTAACATGGTTTATGAGCAAGCAACAAATAACTTTGCATGAGGGAAACTGAGTAATGATAAGTTGCCAAGGAAACAGCTCGCATTCATTTGTATTTGCCACTTTCAGTAGAGGTACAGCAGCTACACTGAAACAAGTAGCCTACAACTAGGCGTGTATTTCTTGCCACTTAATCAAATATATAGGATGAGTTTTTGGGGATTAAGTTAAAGTGCATCATTTGATTGTGTTGGGTTTTTTTCCGGCACAACACTGTACGGGAGCAGCTTGTTGAATGACAGGCTGAGGGTAGGTTATGTAATCACGTCACAATGATATTCAGAGTTGCATGTACTTCTAGGTGTGCCCTGGTGTCGGTGATTTGTGGCTGTATTGCTTGAAGACTTTCAGCTTATCTCTTAGCGCTAGCTGAACCGCACAGTAGCGCCACTGCCTGCAGCTGATGCTACCGAAGCTTTAGAACGCATAAAGGCTTTACATGAGTAAGACACCGGTGGCGTGTCAAAGAAAGGTCTGTGGCTATGGTAGTGCTCCATGTTTGCATTGACTACATTGTTTTCGGTTTATCACACTGACACTAATTGTTTCCCCATTTGGTGCCAGAAGTAGTAGTCTTCCCCATTGTTGAGAATGTGCTTCGATGGCCGTTTATAACACCTCCCCTTGGATTTAATAGCTGCTGAATGGAACTAACATGTCATATTGCTAGAATGAATGGTGGTTGAAGGAAATATGCGACTGTGTGTGTCCTGTAATGTATGGCAATATGAAAAAAAAAAAAGATTCATTCTTTACAGGGAATTCTTAAGCTGCCTTTTCAGTGCTGGTGCTATTATTGGCAGCAATACTTGATGCAGCTGAAAATCAAAACTCATCATGTGTAGGAGTCTGAGATTAAATCTGCTTCTAGAAGACATATAGTATTTGAGGTGTCTGCTTAGGCATCGGTGACATAACAGCATTCAGGCATAGTGGTGATACATGGTGATAGTTCAGACAGTGGGAGACTGCAGATGTGTGAAGAAGGCACACTGGGAACTCACTCTTGCAGCTGTGAGCCATTGTTTCATGAATCATTCATTAGCAGTCACTAGTATTGATTCTTATGCACTTAGTTGACTCTTGCACGTAGCTTCACATAGGTATCACAGGGCACCGTTTTGGCACCAGCCTTACTTTTGCATGACTGCAACTGGCCTTTTGCCTTGTAGATTCAAAAGCCTACTGCATTTGAACTTCCCTGCAGTGTGATGGACCTTGCATTAACAAGATTCAGGGCAGGTTCTTTTCTTTTTGCATATCACCTGAAGACGTAGTGGCCACTGTGGCATAAAACTGTAGCCAAGCAGCATATATTTCTGTAAATTGGCACAGGATAGTGACTGATAGGCTTTACATGATTAATCCTTACCAAGCCCTTAGTCAGAGGGCCTTACTTGCAATTGGTCAATTAGGCTCAGTTCATCTGACGGCTGAGTGACTGTATTTACAATAAGATAAATATTAGTGGCCATTGCATTCAGTTCTGCATTATCAAGAAAGAAAAATTGCCCCTTGGCAGTGAATGTTGGGCAAGACACAGGTATTTTGTAGTTCTTCTTGAGTGACGGCTGTACGGTATTTTTCCGATTTCTGAGCCAAACGTAAAACATAATATAATTGTTCTTTTCTTTGCTTTTTTTTTTCTCCTGCCTTTCTCTATTGCTTTGAAGGAAAAGCAATTCTGTGGACAACTTAGTTGGAAAATGCTACTATGCTGTGGTGCAACACTCAATTAAAATTGCACATCCCTTATTGTATTTGTTGCTCGTCATGGACCATTTCATAATAGTATATAAGGACAAATGTCCTGACAGTTTGTCATGTGATGTTATAAGTCCTTGCTAAATTGTATGCCAAGAAGCTGGCGCATATGTTTCAGGCTCCTGTTTGTGTTCAGCAAGACCATGTGCAGTGTGCACGCATAAATACCGGTGCAGTGTTCAGTTCATTATTGCATACAAATGATATAGAAAAGGCATGGGAGGTGAAGTTTCTTAAATGGAGTATAGTGTTTGTAGATGACCTCTCGTCTACTTAGAGCATTCGTTTGGCAGTATACTTTTCAAGAAGATCTGCAAGCTTGATGACCTGCATAGTTTGGATAGCTCTTGAGTGCGCTTTTGCTGCTTGTCTCGAGCCACATGCAGTGACTGTAAACTCAGCTGCTAGGAGTTGTTTAAAAAATCATTGTCTTAGAGCAGTTGAATAGCCGGATTCTTTGAGATTATCATGCAGTCTATTTAGCGTGGAGGGGTTACTTTTTGGCCAGAAATGCATTTCAATGAACAAACACACATTTCATGCTATGGAACATCAGTCTGTGATGTTAGGTGTGACACGATTGGGTTTGGCTGCATGTTACAACATCACTGAACGGCCTTTCTTTTTGTGTTATTTTTGCCCTGCCCATGTCTTGCATTCAGTTGTTCATTATCAATTCATGGATACTGCTTCTAGGTGTGGAGTATCTTGCTTCGTCATATTTCAGATGTCATTAAGCAATGTTCGAGGCTCAAGCAACCAACATGCTTGGCGCAAAAGCATATTCACTCATAGTGCAGAAAAATATGTATAATGAGTTACTATAGGCATTTGACGACTACTAAAGTTTCTTGGTAAAGTCCTGTAGATTACCAATCCAGGTTCATTTCATGAGTGATCATCCAGTCTTTCACAGTCTTATTGCTTGTTTGAATTTAATGTAATAACAGTAAGGCCTTGTGTGGACATGCATTCTTGCCCAGTGCTTTACTGTCCTGTTCGAGCTGTTTGAGCTAGCTTGCAAATAGTAGCTTTGACGTCAATAGAAAGACAAGTGCTGGTCATGCTTTGAATCTTCACTTCAGAAACTTTTGTTAATACTGTGTGTGCAAAACTTCTCAAAATCAGCCAAAGTGCACAATTCATTTCGGAGGTGGATATGGATGGCAGTAGCATAGTAATGTGTGACGTGAGCAGGGGTTTCTTGTGGGCGGTTCTCGTGAACAAGCAAAACTGCCTAATTGTGTACAGGTATGCTGTTAGTATGCTTGCATTGTGATTGAGCAATTATCTGTTTGTCCAGTCTGTTCCCAGTTTTGACTGGTATGCTCACTTGTTGGTCTGGCAAGTGGCTTGACTGCTGCACTGTAAATGCATTCTTCAAGTGCTGCTAGAAATTTATCGCAAGGGATTTGTTTTTGGAACGTGCTTATGGTGCTCAGTACATCACAGCTGACTGGAGAGAGGAGGTGCAATGTTTTTTTATTCTGTTGTGTTGTAAACTAAGTTTAACAAATTAGCAATGAGTTTGCTACTTACTGCTGTATGTATTAATCAGACCTTGTTTACTCAAACTTTTTCTCTTAAATATTTTTTAAACAGATTGGAAAGTTTCTCTTGCTCATATTTTCCTTTTTGTTCTTGCGATACTGATCCTAGAGCTCCGTTAAAATTACTTTGTCTCTTACTTTTAAGTAGTTATGAACTTAGACAGTTGGCCTATGTTTGGGTTTCTACGAGAGATGGCTGCTGTGGTGTTCATGTGGGAAGCCTCCCAAATGGGAATAGTATGCTGTGTGCAGTATTCCTCCTATTGTTAAAGATCACTTTGTTACAGAACATTTGTTGAATTTCCTAAATATTCAAGCAAGGATGTTTATATCAGATCAACCTGAATAAGGCGTGCTGTTGTAATTAGGCTTTTAGTGTAACACATGTCCGGTTTGGACAGGTTTGCATTGTCTAGTTGTTTGTTCATGTTTCCAGAGCATTGTTAACAAAGCAGTTGTTTTGGCACAGCTTGCTTTCCACCGGCTGGTTTAAATGGTGAGGGACGGAACTCTAGGAAGAAATTTTACATTGCAAAACAGTGCTCAACACCATTTTTGTGATGAAAAGGTTCAAGAATTACGAGGTTAAAAGGGGACTGCCCAGCCATGCCCCCTTCTGGAACAACCCGTAAATACACCCATGTTGCTGTCACTACGGAAAATTTTTCAATTATCTTGCAGTGAAAAATTGGCATTTTCTGCCGTGTGTACTCTGCACTAGTTGTTAGTGCACCAAGATTGTGTTCAGTAGTGAACCATTCCATGTCATGAGAACAATTGCAGTATCTGGCATGGTACAAATGGAGAACAGCATCCTGTATGCATTAACAAATCGGGAAAACTCATCTGCACCTGCTATGTGCTCAAGCAGCACACATCAGTGATATTTATGGTGTTATATTAAAAATGAAAGTGTTGCGTGCTGGTGCATGCATTATGCACTGGGTGCTGTTGTGAATCTGTGGGAGTTTAGCCGCTATTGTGACGTCCACTGAGGCATGGGACATGAAGATGCAAGTTATTGCCACCATTTTCTTTTAATACAAATGCTTTTATGGTGCTCACTGGTGTATCCGTCGCACTGAGGTGTAACAGTGCTATGCCCTTTCTTTGAGCCCTTTTCATGCTGTTGATCTCAGTGAGAAAACGACGTCTTGCCGTCCACTTTTCTTTTACATTTGACATCTGGTTATATCAGGCTGAACATTAAAATGAATGCACTACACTTCGTATTGATAAAAATGTGTAACATGGTCAACTGCATGTGCATATGTTTACATTTGGGCTGTTTGTTGTTCTCAACCCGCTTGTAGGCACCAGTTCAAAGGTTGCCATTAAAGTCTCTAAACAGGCAATCATAGTACCAGTGATACTTGCGAACGTGCCCAGTTTCTTTTTTTTATATATATATATATATTATTATTCCTTTCCTTATCGCGTACCTTGCGTTCTCGTGACGGTAGCCATGCAGCACTTGATGTTACTCGTCCAAAGAGCATGTCACTTGGTGCCCTAGGCAAAATGTTAAGGGAAACCCTTCAGTGACCTACACGTGTTACATGTGTTTTGTATACTTCTCTGTTCAGAGCATGCTGTGATTGAAAGTGGTGCAAAAGACAGCGCTGAGTGTATGTACCACAAATATATTCTATGAAATACAAAAGTGCATGTTTCTTTGTTTATCCCTCCGAGTGCCCTTATGGTGGGAGTGCACATGAGGCTTTTAGTGAAGTGGAAGCTCCAAATTTCTGTTGTGTGTTATTTCTTTGGAAGGATGTGCAAGGCAGCAGTAGCAAGAATGGATAACCACATGAAATTCGCTTCTGTCTGGTAAGTGTCGACATCAGGCATGCCACAGTCAGTTATAACCAGCTTCAGAAGGAAATGGCTAATGCACCTTGATGGAGGCCCTTGAACCAGTTGCTGATAGTGATGGTGGCCCACCCTTTATAGCGGGTCGCCGGTTTAACTTCAAAAAAGCTAAAGGCGTGGCCAAAAAGTAAAGAAAAGAACACAAAAAATCACTGTAGTTGCGGCCATGTCACAGGGATGTGGAGTATTCCCTGCTGATAGCCACCAAAACTCCAACCGTCTCTTCGTAGCCTCGATCGCATCCACCGAGGCTGCCTCTCCACTTGCAAGCCTAAAGACGAGTGCTATAGGTAGTGACATCGTACGGGCAGGAGGAGAGATAGCTGGACACTCAAGTACCACATGGTCTGTTGACTCCTCTGCCACTCCGCAGAGGGCACATACAGTCGTGAGGACAGCCGTGAATCTCGCTCTCCACCTGCGTGTAAGTAGCGCTCCCGAGCGTGCCTCTGCCAGCACACCACTACTGCACGAATTATCACATCACAGCTCCTTCACCAAATATTGTCATAATGTTGCCAACTGCCTTGCATCTGCCATGGGTTGTTGTCGCTGTGCCTTGAGAGAAGAGCTCATATCCACGAGTGAGATTAGCCACACAAGTAAGCTTCAAGGACAAATAATGCTACATGTGAAGTTAAAAAAGAAGTGCGGAAAGAAAGAGAAGAGTGAATATCCACTAATCAAAAAACAAGCATAATGAAAGAAAGGGGATAAGTGGAATCTGTATCTGGCAGGAAAACCTTCCATGGGCAGTAATGAATGTGAATGGCGGAGCAAACTGTCCCTTTGCTGAAGCCCAGCGGAGTAGCATGAAACGAGAATCAACAAGGATATAGATAGACTTGATTTTTGTAGGAGTATCCAAGATATGGTTTTTAAAGGGAGGCAAAATGGCAACAAGAGAAGAAATGATTTAAAGTTTCCAGTTCTTTCGGGACTGAGGGAGAACCCCCAGATCTATAGATCTGCATGCACTGACATGGCGTCCATATGCCATGATCGCTAGCTGTACCTTTCAAGCAGCCCAAAGGGTAATACTGCCAGCGTAACAATCGCAATGAAAAGAAATTTGAACAACAGAGCGCGTGACGTACGGCACAGACGGTGCAGCCTAGCGTGCACCAGAAGTTTTGAGGGTGCGTGTCCAGCTCAGATATGCCTTGGCTGTCGCTAACGCAGAGGCAGACGGGGCAAAGAATTCTCACCGACTGGTTGCGACTGTGTATAAAACCTGGCTCATATGCGTCGTTTCTTCCGGGCGAAAAATGGCCGTATCCGCTTGTGCTGCCGAACTTGATCCATCACGTTACAGCCTGCATTTCAGCGGGATGTAAAGTTCTGCTCAACGTGTAACTTTTGCGGATGATACTGATGTGATTCGCTGTATCGTTAAATATGAAGATGGAAAGCAGCAGTGTATGCGCTGCGCTTGGAAACGCGGACTGTCGTGCATGCGAGGTAGGGTAGGCTGCATCTGCAGTGGCCCCGTGGTGGATCTTGTATCTTAGAGCGGAAGGAACGGAGAATCGGGAGCTTAGGCAGCTTAGGGTCCGTATTTCGTTCTGCACATTTGGCTGCGACTTAATCGTGGAGATCTGTGCATATCAAAATTTTAAATATGTCGGTAATGTAATCACTAATATATCAGTTAAGGTCTGGCCAGTTCGTAAGTACTTGAGGAGTGGTGTCGAAATATGTCTTCGTTTGTTTTGACTGGTTTCCTTCGCGGGTAGTGTATTCGTTGAAGCGGCGTCCTCTTCCGATCGAAATGACGTTTTTCTGTTATACCGTGAACAGCTGGAACGGCTCCTCGGCCGGGCCGGATGCGTGGGTCTTCCGGTAAGGCCGTCATGATGTCCAGGAGGTGTGCGGGACAGTTTAGGATATGTCTATACGATGAGGCGTGAGGTGCGTACAAAAGGTTAATTTGATGCCGTCATAACGCTGAGCTGCGTGCCACCTCCTTAACTGTCCTATGTATTCGTGTGATGCGAGGAGACGCCCACCAGTGTTTAAGAGATCTGAGACGCGCCGCATTTGAATGTGCACGGACAATTCAGACAACTTTTTTTTTTAATTTTTCTCACGTATTCCTGCAAGAAACACTCCACTAACAGTTCTTGGCTGTCATGAAAGAAGCTTTGTGTCGGAGAAATGAGAGCAATTGAGTTATCGGGAGGTTGCGTGAGGCACTGCATGGGCCCATAGGAACGTTGCGCGACGAACAGATAGCAGCGACTCACTGATGTTGCTAGCGAGTGAGAACGGGATGCGCGCACCGTGATCCGCTGATAGCGAGCCGGCGTTTCGGCAACCGGAGAGCACCCTCGCCGCAGGAAGAGAAGGGGGGGAGGGGTGTGGACCCCCTCTCTGCATGGCAGCGACGGTGTTCTACGCAGTCACGTTGTCTTGACTCGCTAGCGGCGTCAGCGGCATCAGTCAGTCGCTGCTAGCGCTGCCTTCGGCGACCTCCCCCCCCCCCACCCCCTCCTTTCTATCCTCGTGGTCTTCGGTTGCTGCGCGCGCTCCTGTCCCCATCGTTCGCCGCTGAGTGTACCCCCTCCCCTCTTCCTGAGAGGCTCCGGTTGCCGAAGCGCCGGCTCGAACTGGAGGGATGAAAGGGGGGCGGAGCTGGTTACGCGGCCGACGACGACGCGAAACGCAGGAACGGGCGCCAAAGAGCTGCGCTCTCAAAGGAACAAATCAGCCTTCACCTGCACGACCAGGAACTCCGAGAGGTCCAGGCTATCCGCATCCTTGGCATGTGGATCCAGAGCCACGGGGAACGCCAATACATCATCAGAGACCAGATCTGCGGGATGATCCGCCGCATCACCAACAGGCAGGGCGGTCTTATACAGACCACATGTGCGAGCAACTTTCTGACAGGGATGCGAAAACACAGTTACCTACACACATTAGGGCAGCTCTATTCATTAAACCCTTACCCAAGAATATGCATCCCGCGCACCACGAAGGTCGACGCATGGCGAGGGCTCGCGCCCCACGTGCCAAGTACGGCCGAAACGCCAATGCAGCATACGTGGATGCGGCGGAATATTGGCAGACCCCCGAGACAAGCGTTCGCACTGGTCGCGGTGAATGGGAACAGTTCTCCGTTGGCGGCCGCATCGATCGCAACCACCTCCTCCGAGACGGCGGAGGAAGCGGCCATAGCCCTAGCTATAGCAAACACGTCCGCTGATGTTATATTCAGTGATTCTAGAACAGTCATTCACAATTTCGCGAGGGGCCGCATCACATCTACTTCCCTCCGCATTCTCCAAAACACCCCTGTTCCAATTAGAGAAATCGAACTAAGCTGGTCTCGTCCCACTCGTCTAATCCGGGGAACGAGGCGGCTCACGCGCAAGCCCGAGGTTTCTTCGACCGGGCAGTGAGCGCGCCCTCCGACCCGAATTTCACGGGGAACGGGTTAATTTCTTTTCATGATATCACCCACCACTTGGAAAGCCGCACGTATCCCCCTCCCCACTTCTGCAGTGGAAGATCGGCGGAACAGGAGCTGCATCTCCTCCACGTACACCATCACACTTTCGTTTGGATGCTGGATGCGATTCTGCAGTAGATTATCGCCCTTTTCTTTGCGGAATGGGCTAATAGATGCCTGCAGAAATTTTGCTTTGAATGTGTCCCATTTTTGCAGGCGTGATTCATGGTTGACGTACCAGGTCCTCGCCGATCGCTGGTGAAGCAAGACATTCGCAGCTATCTTTCGTGTACTCATAGTGACAGTATGTCTGCTTTTAGACATACTGTCACTTTAGATCAGGAAGCGGGTCGAATTCGGGAGATAGGCCACGTATTCGCCGGCTGCCCTGGTGAACAGGCGCGCCTACCCTGGGAGTTCGTCTTTGGCTGGTGTCGTGGCTTGAATTGGGCGACCTATTCAGGAACGATCTACCCAGCACGTCTTCACCAGATGTCAATTTGACAAAAATACGTGTGAAGGCCGCAGAGACGGTAACACAGAGAGCCGCGGTGTTAGCGTAGTTCAGGGATGTCCGGTCCGAGCGCGAGACGGGGACTTCGTCGTCTTCTGCTTCTCTTCATTGTCCCCTTCAAATTGGCATCAATATTTCAAGGGTTCCACAGCATCATATTGCGCAGATGCCTCCGCGTGGTAAGCACTACGTTGGTCAGTCCGCGGCGTTGCTTGAATGAAAGGCTTCGCGAACACAAAAACAATATGAATGCATTTACTCGCAATAATCTGGCTCTGCACTGTAAGGGGTGTGATTGTGTGCCGTTTTTGGACAAGTGCTCGATTATGGCTTAACACCGAGATTTGTTAACCCGTGATATTATAGAAGCAGCACAGATCACTGCTTTGGACAATAAATTTGTCAGCAAGCCGTCGATCTCCCTGTCCAAACGTGAGTTGGCATCACTGTACACGTTAATCACTGAACGGTTTTCGTCTGGTTTTTTTTTTCTCACTGGTTTTCGCCTGTTAGTCTTGATGTGTCATGTTTCGCCTTGGTCGCCTTAGTTTCTGTCGGTAGTTAGCTCGTGTTGAGTACTTTTTCTGTGACTTTCGTTCTTTTGCGCTAGACATGTCATGGAAGACTACCTCTACTGAAGCAGAACTGGCCGAAATTCGTGCGGCTGTAAGGTACATCTCTGAACAAATTCCTGAAAAATGGGCTGTGTTCAGCGATTCCAAACCTGCCGTACAATGTCTTCAATCGGTTTTGAGCCGTGGCGACCATGAACAACTTGTAGCGGTGGTTCGACCACCAGGCATTACGAGAAGGTCACGAAATCGTCTATCAGTAAATGCCAGGCCAATGTGGAATTGTTGGCAACAACTTAGTTAACGATGCTGCTCGATTGGCTCACGATACAACCAATGTTTTCGAGATACCATTGACAAGAGCCGACGCAGCAAGGCACCTTCGACTGATCGCCCGAAACGTGACTAGACAATCATGGTCTACGTCTGGAGGCTGGACATCCCGCTCGCACCACTTTGACCAATTGCTTCAAATGCAGATACCCTGCCCCGCTGTGATGCTACAGTGTTGTGTCGCCTGTGGCTGGGAGTGGCGCTTGCAAATGCCTATTCCCATCTCATCGGAATGGCAGACTCTCCAACGTGTGAGCAGTGCGGGTGTGTTGAAACGATTGCGCACATACTTTATGACCGCATTTCAGCGTGAGCATTCCTTCCTGATTGCTACACTCCGCCTCTTAGACTCTCACCCTCTTACGCAAACTAAGATTCTGGGCCCTTGAACGAAACCATCAGAAGGGAAAGCAGTGAAGGCGCTCGGGGTTGAGTTCTAGACTTTAAATGTACGCCCTCTACCCCCTTTTACTAGGTATAGCTCTTTGGACATGTGACAGACTCCTTTCCTTGGCGCTCTTCCGTTCTTTTTTCTCCCTTTGGTGCCCTCCCTACGTGTATAGTAGCCTACTGGGCATCGCATAGTTAACCTCCCTGCCTTTCTGTTCTATTCTCTCTCTTTCTCTCTCTCTCTCTCTCTCTCTCTATGCCCCATACAATTAGAATAAAGAAAAAGAAAACGGTATATGATGGAGGCGCGAACAATAGCGTGAAGCGCACGTCATAATTCTCCTTGTCTACCGTGAGGATGATAGTAGCGATGACAATGGCGCGGCAATTAATGGCAATGATGACATTAGCAATGATAATGACGGTGAATTTAGTTGATGAGAGCAAACGTGATGCACCATGTGCACCAGCAACACTTAGGCTTACAGAGACAGACACCGACCGACCGACTGACTGACTAACGAAAATTTTTTCATTAAACGCCTTTATCATCGCTGCCATCATCGTTTTTGAAAGCCAGTTGCAGCGCTCGCTTTATAATATCAGATGGACTCAACGTCCCTAGCGCAGAAAGTAATAGTCAAAGCGCTCGATGTGCATCGTTAACCATTTAGGTCGTGCGGAGCTCGCCCGTAAAGCCCAGGTGGCTGCTCAATCCGAGCGTCTATAACCGCTAACCGGCTAGCTAAGAGTCTTGACAGCGACCGGCCTCGAGGCTGGTCAGCGCACGGGAGAAGTGTAATTCCACCTGCTCTTTTCTTTTTACCTTTATGTCACGCCCGCTGGCACAACGGCAGCTGCGGCCGTTCAGACTGGCATTCAAGTAGGCCGACGGGGACGACGCGAATCAGTGGATAAAGGACAAACCATATCTAGCCTACCCCCCCCCCCCCCCCCCCCGCCTTTTTTGATCTGATCGTAATGAGAGTGCACGCCAAATTCAGTAAACAACCTCAATATCAACGCGTGCGACATAGCTAGACCCCATATATATCTAACTGTGCCGAAAGTTATCGGATGAAAACGCAAGCAATCAGCCAATCCCGAATGTTTGACTGACCTTGTTTGGCTGAGAAATGTGTTCACCTTCTTGTAGCGTGGTTCGATCGTGTACAGTACGGATGAGATTTTTTTTTCTTCTTTTTTTCTCGTTTCTCTGTGTTGGATATTTAAGGCCTCGGCGACCATCGATTTGATAACGCACAGAGAAATAATGTACGCCTCCAGTGAACGTCACTTTTACTCCTGATAACTGTGCTTACGCTGCAGTTTTCGTAACGAATTCAGACGCTATTTGTGTAACCTGTTCTATTTATTACTTTTCTTTCGAAGTTAACTATTTCTTTATTATAGCCCAAAGATATCATTACTGAGCGAAGTGTGCAACACATATAAATCGCCAAAACAAAGAAAGCAGTCTGAATGAGTGAGCAACGCAGTATAATACATTACAAGTGGCAACCGCAGAATGAAGAAATGGAATGAAGATATAGGCGCCTCGGTATGCGCACAACAAAATTTTTTACAATGCAGAGGCATGGGTAAACAAAAAAGAACAAATAACGAGAACGAAAGAACAACTAATTCTGCTGTTGAAGTAACTGACCAGTCAAGCATATATCCACATCAAAGCTGGGCTCGTGTTTCGAGTTTGGGTCGTTACTGAAAGTGTCCATATATCTCCCTGATTTCGAGTCATGTTACTGGCGGAAGCGCCGGAACCGAAAGTGGTGACGGCGTCCGGTTCTGGCGTGTCCACCAATCACATTTCTCGACGTTGGTGAGATAGCAACACTTTCGATAACGACGCAAACTCGGATAGGGGCCATGAGCTCGACGTTGCAGCTGGTTAATTAGCGCTTGTTTGCCTGGAGGCACCTGGCACCTATATATGCAATACTTCTCAGAGCGAGGTGTAGCGTTATATCAAAGTTCTCACTTCTGCACAGAAGAGCACATTTTATATTGCATGCCACAGCAGAATAAATCGGTACTTGCCGGGGAAAAAATGCAGCCGATTTAGTTAAGCTAAACAAATGCGAAGTATGTGCTCAGTATATTGCATTTCATTTAGTTTCCGGTTCCAGGCTTCAGCTTCTAGGTCAGACCTTAGGCAAACTTCGGCAAATTCGGTGACCGGGAGCCTGGTAGCAAACTGAAGTTTTGGAACCGTTTAACGCACCTCAAGAGGACAATGCAATAAATAGTGTTGTAGTTAGATGCATTGCAAACGGATAGCAGTTCACGAAGACGATGACACACAATTATGTACAGTGGGTGAGAGTGGCATTTGAACACGCGGGCAGGTGTCCGGCTGGGACTTGTCTTCGCCCAGACAAAGTCAAGTCCACTTGTCGAAACGTTGCCTCACCCTGCGAACTGAGGCTTCCCCCTCTACCCTTGTTCAGTGCTCTTTCATAGCCCGAGAGGTGTTATTCAGGACAGTGTTCGAGCTCGTGTCAGCGAGGCGGAGCTGTTCGCGGTGTCGCGGGATCGCAACCCAGCCTCGGTTTAGCTGCAGCCGTATTTATTTCATTTATTTCGGTATCGGAACCCTTTTCCTACGCGCCGGCTGTCCTCCTCTCCCCAAGCGGCGGCGACCGCACCTTCACAGCCCGGCTTAGAGGCTCACTCTGGCATCTAATCCTATCAAAATAAAAATCTCATCTACGCGCCAAGATAGGGGAAAACAAGAAACGACCATCGATAACGCAAGGAAACAGCAAAAAAAGAAAAAAAAAAAACCCCGGTTCATGGATAACATCATCTAAAAACTTAAATTTGGAGGCAAGAAGAGATATTGAGGGATGTTGACACACCTACTGCCAAACTTCTTAATGTGAAAAGCCTCCAAACTAACATTTGCCGTTTTATCCTTACTCTTTCCAAGAATTTTCGTCTCATTCAACCGCGCCCGGCTTTAGCCGGCTGGGAACCCTTGCTCTGTGTTTGCAGTTTGCGAGACCCTCCTTCAAAAAATCAAGAGCGGACCGCCAAGAAGTACTGAAGAGGATCGTCGGAGGACGCAGAAGCCGCTTGTTGTGCCTTATATACACAAAACCTCGCACAACTTGAGGAAAGTAGCCAACAGGCATGGCGTGAGTGTCGTATTTTCGGCTCCCAACAAGTTGGGATAGTTGTGCTCCCGAATTTGTAACTCAAGAAAAAGGGGTTGTAAAATTAAGCATGACTCTCCGTTTACGAAGTGTTCTGTTGGAGTGGTCTATGCTATTTTCTTAACGCGTAGAAAGCTTTATGTTGGCCAAACTGGCCGATGTACCAACGAGCGTTTGGGGGACCATGCACGAAATTTATAAGATTTAAAAGAAAAGTACGCACATTTGGTTGAGCACGTAATCAAGTGCAAATGATGCGGGGCGCGGTTGAATGAAACGAAGATTCTTGGAAAGAGCAATAATAAAACGGCACGTGTTAGTTTGGAGGCTTTTCACATTAAGAAGTTTGGCAGCAGGTGTATCAGCACCCCCTCATTATCTCTTCTTGCCTCCGAATTTAAATTTTTAGATGCTGTTATCCATTAACCATTTTTTGGGCTGTTTCCTTGCGTTCTCAATGGTCGTTTCTTGTTACCCCCTATCTTTCTTCCAAACCTTCTTTCCCTTTTAAACTTCACCTATGTAAGCTCCCTCGTGGTTTTCAATAAATTTAGTTGTCAGTAGCGCCTGTGCCTCATCTTCTTTCTTGTGGTGTGTTTCGTTCGGCGCGGTCACCAATTCAAGTATACACCAACTAGCCCAAGAAGCGGTGTTAATGAAGGTAGAAATTCTTATACGCTAACAATATATGTGAGATCCGGAAGAATGTTTTGGCCTAGCTGCACGGGGTGTAATGAACTCGAATCATAGTAGGGTTGCAATATTGAAGGTGCTTTCTTTTTGAAGTTTTTGCATATCAGAGTCTGTGAGGAGCATTAAAGTCGCCTTATGTAACCGAGGATCATTAAAGTCGCCTTATGTAACCGAGGATCCCTCGTTTCGAAGGAAGCAAGACCCAAAAGGCGCTCGTGGCCACACTGCGCGGTTCGTAATGTATTCCCGGATTTCAAGGTCTCCTGAAGGTAAGTTTTTGTCATATATATCCTCTGCAATACGCAGACAGCTTGAATGAATGCCAGAGGAGTGCCACTACACGGCTTAGGTGGTGGTGGTGGAAACTTTATTTCCGTAAAGAGAGAGAGAGAAGTAGATCCCCGGCCTCTAAACTTTTGACAAAGACAGTACGTTACGATCCCCAAGTGGTAGAAATTGTGCCGGACACCTCCGCAACGGCAGCTTCACTCTTGCCCTCGTCGTGAGTATCTCCTCAAAACAGTTTCATTTTCTTCTCTTTCGCGGGAATCACTGCAATCGTCGACGCAGTATCTCCATACAATCGCAACGAGGACACCAGCTCTGGAACTCAAAAGATAACCTCATCGCGACAAAGCAGCGGCTGCAAAAAGACATGAGCCAAATATGGCGCGCGCAGCAGGCGACGCTGTCGGCCGCGCATGTGTGTCGAGTGCTATAATAAACCACTTAGGGCGCCGCTTACAAAACCAGCTAGAACCAGCACGAGGCGAGCTTCGTGCAGCGACGGGCTTAGCCCCATATCAGAGCGAAGTAATGCAATAAGAACACACATATGCATTGCTTGCGGAGGGAGAATGCAGCGACGACTGACCCGCGCGCAACTGTTTATGCAGAGTCGGCCCGCGATTTCCCGATGCGCGACTTGCGAGTTTTTCAAGTTTCATAAGCTTTGATATCTTTTCTTTGCATATCAAGCAGATGCCTACAATAATATTATTGGTTTTTTAAATGACGAGTTAATTATGAGGTCTTCAACGACAGTGCGGCACTTTTTAAGCTAACCAGACGGCAAATTACCGGAAGCATGCATGCGCTGTAGGCGTATATATACGTACCAGTATGTACTTACAGACTCTGTGTAGACTAGCAAGCTACAGAGCTTCATTTCGAAGTCGTGTGGTGGCGTTTTTGTAGAACCCATGAAATCCCTAATCAGGAGGTTAAGGATGAGGGTTCGTCTCAGCTTCATAAAATCTGTCGATTCGTAGCCAGCTACATAGCGTTGCGGGCGTGGCCCAGACGTACAAACCCTTTCTTTTAAGGCTGCACGTCTAAGTAAGCTTCGTATGGAAGAAAAATTACAGCTGTCATCACTAAAACTTAATTATCAGTTCGGTAATTCGTTGTATTCTACCTCGCAGCAATTTCATTTAGTTTTGATTAGTGAAGATCGACTAATGCAGTTCTTTATCTGTATGATTGAGCAGGAATTCGCGCGCGCGCGCGCGCGCGTGTGTGCGTGTGTGTGTGTGTGTGTGTGTGTGCGTGTGTGTGTGTGTGTGTGTGTGTGTGTGTGTGTGTGTGTGTGTGTGTGTGTGTGTGTGTGTGTGTGTGTGTGTGTGTGTGTGTGTGTGTGTGCGTGCGTGCGTGCGTGCGTGCGTGTGTGTGTGTGTGTGTGTGTGTGTGTGTGTGTGTGTGTGTGTGTGTGTGTGTGTGTGTGTGTGTGTGTGTGTGTGTGTGTGTGTGTGTGTGTGTGTGTGTGTGTGTGTGTGTGTGTCGCACCGAGATAACACGCTGCATCCGGAGGTGTGGGTAGGCCTTGGGAGAGAACCGTCATATATGCCCACAATTGGAGAGGCATTTGTCCTATTTTGTTGCCGTAAAAAAAAAAAAAAAAAAAAAAAAAAAGTAAGAAGAAGAAAAAAGAACGTCCTTCCTTAAATGTCAGTTCAGTGCACCCGTTGTAAAATATTCAAATACATTAATTTGATTGGCCGATCGATTAACTGACTCTTAGGTAGTGATTAAATTATTGACTGATTGATTGATTTCTTCATTCATTCACTAAGCGCGGAGTGCGGCCGAAAAATACGGTGCTACAAGAATGTACACGGTATTTGCCAAAAATGCCAAAAATATGCAACCTTTTCTTTTTTTTTCTTTTTTTTTTTTCAAAAGACCGTACAGCGCGCGAACTGGAGTAAAGATACGCCCCCATGTATGCGCGAAACCGTCGAGTGAGCCTATTCAAGGACAATTCCTCGTTGGACATAAGCGCAGAGCGCGCATTCTGCCGTCGCTTCCACAGCTGAAGCAACGGCACAAAAACGGAAACTATAAACACCCAACCCGCCTGTCACAGTTGCGTAGGCACGCACACAAGCATACATTTACGAAAAGCGCGCGTCCTCGCCGCGATCTGCCAAGGCCGCTCCGTCGAGGCCCTTCTGTCGGAAACGTTGCGGCCGACAGCGCACTCGCGGCACGTCCAGTGCCGTCAGGCTGCGGAAAGCTCTCTTCCCTGAACCAAGGTGGCCTGAAAGGTTGAAACCGAAAAATAGAACAGAGCCTTTTCAAGTAAGCATGGGCAACGTTCGAGGGGAAACTTTAGAGCACCAGCAGTTAGAACGCTAATGCGCTAACCTATTTTGCTTTTTGTTTTAAAAGAATCCCCTCCTCCTGTCCATTCTCTACAAACCTTTCTAGCCAGCCTGGAAACTATATATTACCAAACTCTCCTTAAGAAAATTCAACAGCATTTGTCCTTCAGCAGCGCTAATTCGCGCCAAAGGATTCTTCAAGTCACCAACCAATCGGTCCAACTCCCTGATATTCAAACCTAAGTGCGAGATACGGGCACGACCTGTGAGCCAGGCTTTGCAGATAACGAGGATGTAGTGGTGGCCACGGGTCCTCTATAAATGGTGCACTGAAGCGTGTTTCCGAACCGTAAAGAAAGGTGCCGAAAAGTACGAACATAAAAATTCAGCAGCGCCATTTAGCGGCAAATAGACGATTTCTGTGAGAACGAATAAGACCGCAATTCGAAGCATTCGTTTTCGTTTGTAGTACTGACTCACTATGGGAGTACGCTTGGTAAGTGAGTTTAATAAAGTCGGTAGCAGGAGTGCGAAGCACATGGAATGCTGAATTATGTTCAGAGGGGGAATGTGGAAAAGGGAGAGAAAAAAAAAACGAGCACTTTGGAGCGGGGTGGTCGATATAAATGGGGTGCTGGAGATGGTCTTAAAAAATATATAGGCTAAAACTGCCGTTTGTTGTATTCTTAGCCCTCAAACAGGGTACCTTGATGTATTTTTTTACCCTCGAATATGACAGCAAAACTAGGCGCAAACGCCTTTCACTGTCGAAAAATGCCCGCCCGCAGCCCTGGCCAAACAGCTGTTTCTGCTACTGCAAGCGGTTGGCCACAACAATCGTGACGTCAGAACTGATGTCCGCTCTAGCGGTCGAGAGACTGACAGGCTGTACACGCGCTCGGCTGCGTTGTAGTTGCGTTTATCCTGACAGCAAACCCCGCGTGCTCATGAACCGCGTCTGCAGTTCTCCGAGGTGATTTGATTTTCCCGTATCCTCTTGAGCCCCTCTCATCGCAAGAAACGCGGGCGGTGGCAGTGGAACTGGCAGTGAAACAACGCTTGCCTGCTTTTGAGGCTTTTGTGCATGGACAAACCGAAGCGAGAAGAAACCCTGCATTAGAAAGTAGTCATGCCGCGGCCAAGCAATAGAGACGAAAATTCTGGGCCACAATGCGCTATCTATCACAGAAACGCCGAAAGGAAGCGAGTGTAGTCGCGTCCTGCTCGTCTTTCAATTGTTTTAGTTCGGAATCGCTTTATTCTCCGTGCTCCAAATCTTGAGTGAGCAGGTCATTCGCAAGGTAATTCGCAAGGTCATTCGTAGTGATAAAGCCGCCACGGACAAGTGGCTGCAGACAGCATTCTGCTGCTCTGCATTAGTTATGGTAAGGGCCAGCATTTTCCGATTATAACCCAAAAGTTAATGACAAATGCCATCCGGTGCGAGGTGCTAGAGAATTCGGCGCACTACGAAAAGGCCCCCAGATGCGTAGAAAGAAGAATCCGGGGGTCGAAACTCGCCGCTGTATGGCGTTGTATGCCGCTTTCATCGTTCCATTGTTTTAGAAACTAAATGCACGTGACTAATCCGTTTCTGCCGGAGTGCCTTCCATATTCTCAAGTTCTAATCCTGAATGAACAAATTTAGCTTGGGTATTGTCAACGCAGCATGCTAACTTAATCGACTCACTAAGGTCAGCAAGCATATACTACTACAACCAGCTGTACATATAGCGTGTGTGTATCACGGGAGTTAAATATATATTGCCTGCTTTGTAAACGAGTTTTCTTTTCTCGCCAATAAGCCCCGCTTTTAGAATTTGCATTGCACAACTAGCCGAAAGACTGATTTTCTAAGAAGAAATAAACGCCGGAAAAACAGAGTTTACCCAGAAACAGAGGCCGGAAAGTCGAAGCCCTGTAGATATACGCCGTTTACTTTCCGGTACTAATCGAAAAACACCGGTAATTACATCCGCCAGGAAAAAAGTAGAAGCGGTTAAAACTGCAAAGCATCGGTTTCCGGGCGCGCGCTGAGGCTGTATAGCCGATGACTGTTTCTCGCCTCCCTATACTTCTTTCCTACCTTCATACTACATACATACTACATACTATACATAAGCATTCACCACTTGAGCGCTATATTACAATAATCTGGCTCTCCTAGCGCCCTCCTAGCAGGCTGCCCACGCTATGCCCGAGGTTTCGTCAGCCCGTTGGTGGGTGAGCTTAGCGAGGAATCGCATGATATTTCACGAAAATACGATGCATTACCGCAAGAGTATGGAAAAATACCTCCTCTACATAATTCAATTGCAGCAAGTTACAAGGAGACAGATGCAAACTGGCTCTTTCGTCAATCCTTATACATGCGCTGTGCGATGTCAGTGCACGCCAAAGAACCCCAGGTGGTCGAAATTTCCGGAGTCCTTCACTACGGCGTCTCTCATAGCCTGAGTTGCTTTGGGACGTTAAACCCCACAAACCAAACCAAACCAAACCAAACCAAACTAAATATTGGCTTATATTACAGTGTTCTAGAGAGCACTGTACTTATATCCTGGATGTTTTTCCGTCATATGCAAAAATTGTAATGCTCCAAAAGCAAACTTTAAAAACATACTGAGTGTCTGCGCCAGGTTATAAAGCCTAGTGCGGAACGCCGCCTTAACAACGTTTTTGACTGGGAGGCTGCGATGTGCAGCTCGGACCCCGCGGTACAATTGTAAACCGTTGCCTGGGCTTTGGAGGTCGCCGAGAGTGAAGTGGCCAAGGATAAACATCTTAGTTTATTTCAATAATTTCTTTTCAACTCACGAAAATAAACTTTTTTCTCTAGTCAAAAGGAAAAGCACAGAAATGTTGCGGGGAGGGACTCATTATAATGGCTCCGCTGATATTTCAGGCTCGCGTCGACGAGAACAAGGGCGCAATGAATATTTTAGTGCTTCAAAGAATCAATGTTAATGGCCAAGCACTGGCGCGCAGACAACTTGATCGACAAAATTTATCTTCCCACAGACGCCTTCGCGCCCTTTAATGGCCCCCGATTCCATCCCGTCGAAACTGACAGGATACGCAATCTTCTCTTATATTTCGCAGACCTCTTCAATGTAGTGCCCATGTCTGCAGGTGCTCTGTCAGATGGCTATAGGATTGCTTCTAGTGTTATCGCATTCTTCTCTTGAGGTGACTTAAGTGTGTTATAATGTTTCACTCAATAGAGTTAGGAAAGAAATGGCATTGTGTTCACCTTGCGAAGTTTAGTCCCGCCACTCGCAATCACAGGAGTCCACTCAGCGATGAGGGACAGAGAAGAAAGGACCTTCTCACTCCTACCTAAACTGAGTCAGAAGCACGATCGTAACAGACTTGCAACCAGCTGCTCAGTGCCCAACGATGCCACCTCCCCTGAAGCTCGGGAAATGCACCCTGCCGACAACACTTTTCGCCACATTCTGTGACATGGGCGAAGGTCTGCGCCGCTCACCTGTACTGTCCGAACGACCTCAACACCCTGAGGCGCTGATGCCGTCCTACAGCACTACAAGCTTCCATGACTCCCACTCGAAGGCGCGCAGTGAGCCATAGAAGAACAAACCTGAGGTGTCACGCAAATCCCCGAAGAATGCGGCGTGTCAACCACTTCCAGGTATATACTCTGTCGCGGCAGCCTCAATTGATGCATTTTTTTATTGCGAAAGCAATACTACTCGCACTTTCAAGCCTTCACGTGAACCGGCCGCAGTTACGTCTTACCCACGTGGGATGTCATCTTCTTGATGCGAAACTTGTCTACAAGTCTCTACAAGATACCTCTTGTCCCAGAACATCCGGACGCCCATTACGACATGCAGTTCGCAGCTGTCCCCTGGATCTACGTCAAAATTGCGCACCGTTCTGAAAACGGAGTACCCTGATGGATTTCGAGTGCTACAAACAGAAATACAAAGTGGTAGAGCGAGACGAATGCAGCCTTAGAAGCCTAGATGGAGCTCCAAGCTTGCGCCATACAGGACCGGTGCTGGCGTCGTTGCTCTATAATTATAGGAACTACACAAGGTTGCGGTAAGCCCGTATTGTTCCGAGTTTATTGTAGCTAGGGCTTAATGTCCCAAAACGGCTCAAACTGTGAAGGACTCCGCAGTGGAGGGCTCCGGAAATTTCGACCACCTGGGATTCTTTAACCTGCACTGAGTTCGCACAGTTCACTGGCGCCTGAATTGCTCTTCGCTACTATCGAAAAGCGGCCGCCGCTGCCAGATTGGGACTCACGTCCTTGGGTTCAGCGTTCGAGTGCATTATACCACCTACCGGCCGCGGTGGTGCAGTGGTTAGGACGCTCGACTTCTGTGCCCAAGGATGCGAGATCGAATCCCTGCCACGGCGGCCGCTTTTCGATGGAGGCAAAAAGCAAGGCGACCGTGTGCCATGCGATGTCAATGAACGTTAAAGAACTCCAGGAGGTCGAAATTTCCGGAGCCTTGCACTGCATCGTCTCTCACAGCCTGAGTCGTTTTGGGGCGTTAAACCCCCCAAACCAAACAAAACCAGATTTATTTCACTGAGCTACCGTGACTGGGTTTATTGTCCCGATCGCTTTTTAAAACTTCAAGCATTATCATTTTCAAGGTGAAGCTGGGCGTTGCCAGCATAAGCATTCTAATGCATTTAAGAAAGCAAGGTCAAGTAGTATACTAGTATACAACGAACTGTGCATGGCATACGTAACGATAAGGTAAACAAAATTTGTGTCCTTGGCTTCACAACCCCATTTAATAATTAATAATTATTTCCCCTAAGCACCCCTTTCAGTGGTTACACCGTATACAAATAGCCGACCAACATATCTTTTTTCCCGAAAAGGAATAATCGCCGCCCGAAACTGCTCATGAGTGGCGTCCGCGAGATTCCGCGGGATGGTGGGGGTCTGGTATATAGCGACCAACAGTTATAGTTAGTGGTAGATAATGACCGTCGGTGATGAGAAAGTCGCTCCCTCTCTAGAGATAGGGGGAGAGCTCCCTCTCTTTCTAGAAAGAAAGACACTGTTCCCTCTTTTCCTCCCCTCTCTCCTTCTCTCTCTCTCTCTCTAATGAGATAGTAGAGAGAGGCGCTTTTTTCTGGAGAGAGAGAGAGAGAGATTAGAGAGAGAGACTCTACCACTCTCGACTTTATCCAGTGAAAGTAGAGAGTAAGAAAGAAGAGAGCCTCTCTGTCTTTCTCTCTCTCTCGAAGAATCGAGGAATCATGGGCGTTCCAAGGATCGCAGCAGGGAGGTGCTGCACGTAAAGTGAGCTAAGTGCTCCTCTGAAATTTTTCTCAGAAAAGTCGACGGCCTAACAGCGGCGGTAACGAAGTGTTTTGTGAGCGAAGCCTGCCCTTCGCGCTGGCAAGTTCAGTGTCGCTCACTTTAGTGCCATTCGTGCAGTGTCGCACAATAATCGGTGACATTCGCTGCAGTGCAGGCGGCGAGAAGCTGAGTCGGACGAACTAACTATGCCCTGGTTAAACAGACCTAACGCTGTCCGCGTGCACGTACTGCTTCCGTGCGCGTTGAAAATTTATGTGCGATGCCAGCGTGGCTATTTATGCTAGCTACCATGGCTATGCACATCGTTCAAATGGTTCAGAACAGCGCGCCTACGTCGCGTAGGCTGAGCAGGCGTGCTTTCTCCCCATGTGGTCACAACGTTTTACGCATTACACACAAGCGGCCACTTAATCCCATTGCTTCTAACGGGCACTGATGAACCAAACCGACCGTCTCCTCTCTTGATTGACACTTGGCCCCGCCGGGGTGGTGCAGTGGTAAGACGCCCGACTACTGTGCCGGAGTTCCCGGGTTCGAACCCGACCGCGGCGGCTGCGTTTCGTTGGAGGCGAAACGAAGTGGCGTCGTGTGCTGTGCGATGTCAGCGCACGTTAAAGATCCCCAGGTGGTCGAAATTACTCCGTAGCCCTCCGCTACGGCTCCTCTTTCTCTCTTTCCACTTTCATTCCCACCTTCCTCCCTTCCCTTACGGCGCGGTTCGGGTGTCCACAGAGCAAGTGTGACAGTTACTGCGCCTTTCCCTTCCTGTGAACCAATTTAACTTTAACTTTATTGACACTTGTATGACGAGGAGGAGACTAGGTGCGTATCGGCGTGAGACCAGTAATCCTAACGCTGCACCTAACACTGCATGCATCCGGTAAGGGCTGCACTCGTCAATAGCCGCTCCTCCCAACTATAGGGAGCGGATAATCTTAAAAGGAAAGAAATATATCGGTTGACTAATTCTTCTGCACGTGTGTACTCGTTCCCCAAGGAGCTGCTAGAAGAAGACAGCTGCCTGATCAATACCATTTCCCAGCACGCACTGCTGTCCAGCCGAGTGCTATCTTTGAGGGTATTCGTTATCGCAGGACGCAATATCATTTTCATTCGTGTTGCATCTTGAGCCGTCCGTTTTGACGGTCTGCCAGGGTGAGTTTCCTATGGAAAAACGGGCGATTAACAGCGTACGATGTAGCTTTCAAGCTTTAAATTTTTGCATACACAGAAAATTCAACTGAAGAGTGCCACTTTCGGGTAACGGCCACACCCCGTTAAAACCTAAAAAAATGCTGCCCTTTTCTGCGCATATATGGTATATCGTCAATTGCTGACGGTACGGCGTCTGAAACACTTCGTTATTAATTTGGTTGAAAGTTAATAACGCCAGTGAAAAAAGGCCTGATATATGTCAGCGTCACGGATGTTATTCGCACCGGGCGCACTATTAGCGAGCGTTTCAAAGTGCCTTCTTTCAAGGCAGCGACCTGAAGCTCACTGGCGGGCAGCAGCGAAAGTTGGCGTTTTACGTTCCGGTCGATCGTAGACTAGTCGCGTACAGGAAAAGGCTGCGCAGACGCCGTACCGTCTGGTGTTCCTCGGGGGTCGGCGCTGGGGCCATTCCTCTTTTTAATCTATATGAACGAAGTATGTCGCGGTGTTTCCTCAAAGATGCGCCTGTTTGCAGACGAAGGTCATTCATACTTTCGAAGATTGTAGTGCTCTGCAGAATGATGGCTTGAGCTTGATTACTAAGTGCAATACTTGGTGCATGGATATTAACGTGAAAAAGTCTGTGCACATGTGTTTTAATAGGGAAAAAATTGTCATGAATTTTCATACAGCATTAACGCCCAAACACTATCAAAACTTCTTGAACATAAATATCTTGGTGTTTACTTCACATAACATAGATATATTACACAGATTTACTTTACTGCTGATTTATCATGGCGTTATCATATAGATTGCATTTCAAGCAAGGCATCCAGAGCGCTGAGTTTTCTTTGCAGAAATGCGAATTGAATTTGCAGCCTAATGCTAAAGAGCTCTTATATAAAATTAACATTAGAACAACACTAGAATATGCTCGTTCTGTTTGGGACCCTTGTCTGCAGGCAGACAATCATAAGATTGAAAGGATCTAAAATTTAGGTGTGCGATTTGTTAATATTGTGAGCCTTCCGTGGATGTTCTTTAATTTGTTCATTCCATGATCTTCCTTTTTCATTTGTACATACCATCATCATCGTCCCGTGGCGCCGGCTCCAGCACGCGCCTGGGTTTTTGTCATCGGATTAAAACGCTAGACAAGGCATCGCTGGCCTTGCCGTCACGACCTTGCCGTCTCAACCTAGCCTTCTTTCACAATATCAGTAATTCCAGAAATTGTATTGTCTCCGATGCAAAGGATAACCTTGGATGGGAATCGCTCCAGCAGCGAAGGAAACCTCTCAGACAAAACTTTCTCCACAGTGTATTTGACAATAAAAGTGGTATTAATCCGGAGCATTATCTGCGTCATCCCGAATACGCCTCACTGCGTCTTGATCATGCCTGTAAAATTAAAGAGATCAGGTGCAAAACGAACTTCTTCAAGATGTTCTTGTTCCCCAAACAATTCGCGAATGGAATAAACTTCCACATGGTATTACTACCATTGCCACGACTGATGTTCTTTTTTCCTCTTTGCGGAATGTGCATTGTAATTAAGCCCTTGTCTCTTCAATAGTTGTCAGAAGTATTGCTTGTATATTCGGTTGCTTGCCTATTTGCTGCTATTTGCATCTCCAGCTTTTATCGATTGTGTTAGTGTTACTTTGCCCCCTAGCACGCACGCACACACACACACACACACACACACACACGCACGCACACGCACACACGCGCGCACACACACACACGCACACACACACACATGTATATATATGAGTCTAGTGGTATGTCATGGATGAGCCAACAATTCGCTTAGTGTAATTGCGCTCGCTACGCTCGGCTACAAGCGGAATCTACTCAGACTGCCGACATCGGTCGCCGTGAAAAGCGGTACATAGGAAAAATGAAACTGAGAGAGCTAAACGAGCGATGAAAACGAGTGATGTGTGTGCGCGCGCACGCACGCACACACACACACACACACACACACACACACACACACACACACACACACACACACACACACACACACACACACACACACACACACACACACACACACACACACACACACACACACACACACACACACACACGCACACACACACGCGCACACACACACACACACACACACACACACGCACACACACACAATTGCCACTCGGCGCTTTATAATAATAAATAAATAAAAATATGATCAGCCCGCTATTTCACAAGTAGTTGCACTACTCCGCCAACGCAGGTTAGTAATCCAGATGAGTGAACGAACACAACCGATCCCGGCCTCGGTTGAACGGCCGAAACGTAAAAACGAGCGCTGCTGGTGAAGGCGCGGAAGCGAGGCGCAGTGGTGATTCACGCAGCCGGTTTCGCTGGCTGCTCTCCAGATCTTGCTAATCTTGCATTTGTTTCACTTAGTCTCAATAAACAAATTATGTCAAATTATCTCGGCATGGCACGAAAAGCGTGCTACGCATTAAAAGCTGTTTACAAGATTAACCACAGATGTACAATTTCATCTTACATAGTCTAGCACTTAATTTCAACCGGGGTGTTCCACAACGATGAAGTTGGACCTTGTCTGTTTTTCTATTTTTACGATATTAACAACCTTTCTTCCTGATTCACGTGAATCCGGCACCTTATACAGATTGTACTAACCTGGTATTAGCAGGTAATGAATGAACCTGGTAGGAGTGTTAACTCTGATATGAATAATGTACTCACAAGGTGTATCGCAAATTCAATTAAACTGAACACTTCCAACACGTTGCTATTTCATTCCGAATATATAAAGCTTTGTTGTGCCGGTGGGGTTATCACATAGTAGCCCACCGTCAACAGGGTTGTGCCAAGGAGTTGGTAACGCAGCGCTCGTCACCCGTTTCGTGAACGAGGGCTGTCAGCTCCCTGGGCGGTAGCGATGAATCCGAGTCGGCGCTGGTGAGATGAAGAAAAAGCTTTATACACTATTTACAGGCATTTACACGAGATCGGCTCCATGGGGCCGAAAGCTAACATAGCCATACGCAACTGTTCTCGCGCAGCGATGGCCGGGGAGATTCCGCCGCGTCCGCTCTCTCAGGAGGCGAACTGCTCCCGATGGACGCTAGTGACGAACTCACACTCGGAGTCTCGAACGGAAGCACTTGAGGCTCCATAACCGAGAAACCGTTGACGCTCAAATGGTCCAATCCGACGGCAGAACTTTCGCAGGGCCAATGGGAGAGCTTGCTGCGCTCTTGCTTCAAATATGCCGCGAGGCGAGAAGGGGTCCACCGCCAGGGCCACGGCGCCGAGCTGTCTGGATGCTCAGCTCATGTTTAAACACGTCGCTTCTCTCCCCTTGCACCGGTGCTTTGCAGAGCAGTATCCAGATTTTGTGAAGGAGGCGTTTGCCGGAGAAGTTTGGCGTCCGGCTGAATTTCTGGACGGCTTTGGCCGGGCACAACAGCACAGCCTACATATATTTCGAATGATAGTATAACAGTTACCGAATCTACATGCACAGTCAATGCCTCTTAACTGTTCTCATGCATGGCCTACGTTTGTTGTGATAAAGCAGTTGCTGTTCTTTTAAGTTACTCAATATTTGCAACTCGTTTGTGCTTTCGTTTTACCTATTGCGTGTAAAGTTGGGGCTGCATATATAAACTCACTCACTAACACGATGCACTTTACAAGGAGAGAGGGTTTTGCGTATAATAATTGCACGTAGTTGTGGCAGTCACGAACGGCATTGAAAGGCTCTTAAACAAGCTCTTTATTGGGCTGCACAAATCGGCGGCGGCGGCGATAACGGCAAACGTGTACGGCAGTCGTCGCAGTACAGAATGCCTTCATCTCTCTGCATGCCGCGCTTAGTTCAAAGCTGGCAAGGATTGATTCCGAGCTTTATATGAGGGTGGCTTGAGCACTTCCCTAGTCCGAGAATTCGAGCTGGCAAGAAAACATCGAGATGCTGCGCCAAAGGTACAGCAATCTGGAAGAATGTGGAAGCAGTCGCGCGTGGGGGCGGTCGTTCGAGATGAATCTCGGCACGTCTTAAATGCGTTACAAAGAAAGTCATAAAGCAGCATCTGGGCTGCTTTGAGCGCGAAAGAATGGTGCAAAGCTTCGCGCCATTGTTACCTCGCATTTCGTATATATATTCTGAAGACGTAATTCAAAGCACTAAACATATTTAATATATATGCCTTGATTACTTACGTATCAAACAATAACAATGCTGTTTGTTTTAAACCATTTTCAGTCACTCGGCGCTCGATTCAATCAACCTTACGTCGTCGGCCTTGTCGCTGTCGCACTTTACATATTGCATGATGGTAAAATGTAGAATAATCTTAACACGGCACTTCAATTCTGCCCAAGCTTCACATTTTCCAAGAATATTTGACTCACTTATTTATACATTATACCATATATGTGATCACAGGATGTTCTCCATTCTTTTGGCGAAACAGAGGTCGGTAAAGCACTGTCGGCGCAGTCGACGTTGTGAGAGAGGAATCACGAACATGCTTTTGTGGAGAACACTGATTGGTCGATGGGTTGTGCGAAGTCACAGGGCCTCATGACATGGCCGAATTTGCAGGATCTGCCAGCCATAGCTTCCAGTATTATCGATGCCCGGTCGTAGGCGCCGATATCACAGGATGCTGACCGTCGCAAGGCCGCGGTGGCTCCGTCGTCGCACCCGCGCTGCGGCGAGACAGCAGCCACTCGCATGTGCCGTTAGGGGAGTACTTTGTTTAGAGGGCTGTGCTTCTCGCCGATTCTGCTACTGTTCCTACGAATAAACAGCACGCACGATGAAATCGCGCGACAGTAAAACACTGCAACATTGAAATAGGCCTCTTTTACTTTGTTAAACGTCTAATTCTAAGCGACCAGAAGCTTCCGTGTCTCTTGTTACTCTCCGAATCACTAATTTCCATCCGCCGGGGTGGCGCAGTGGTTAGGGCATACAACTACATGCGCCCAAGAATGCGGGATCGAATCCCCGCCTCGGTGGCTGCTTTTCGGTGGAGTTGAACCGCAAGGCGCCTGTGCTGTGCCAGAGTCCTCCACTACGTCTTCTGTCATAGCCTAAGTAGCTTTGGGACGTTAAACCCTATAAACAAAACGAAAGGAACGAAACTAATTTCCTAACACGCGTCCTCTGTTCGAACAGCACCGCTGGAGACTCCAATCGTAGGCTGCCTGGTCTGACAAAGAACCGTTCCGTAACTTTGTCGCCGAGAGCAAACCGTGGATGCATAATCGGCAACTCATCTGACAGAGGTATAGTGATGTGCAGTAAGGATTCGCGCATGCTCTTCAACTGCAACTGCAAATTAGTACCTTGATCAGCTGTCTCCTATATTTGATCATTTGGCTACAGCAAGAAGAGCATAATTTGCGTTCATTGCGAAGTGCTTTCTACGCTGCTGCATTCGCGCCTACGAATTCTGCAAGGAGATAGTATCGTTGCTCAACGCTCCTGAAGACGGAATTAAAAACACGGGACTGTAAACGGACTTGCCTGCAGCCTAAAAAACGCTGTTCAAAACACTCTAACATGATATGTGCATCGCAATGAAGCGATTGTGCTAAGCGCCACTGCAGAAAAACTCCTTTCAGTACTGGTGCTGCTCCTTATGGCCGTGTCATGCTAACTGTACGCGCCTTGCGGCGCTATCGGATATCGCCTTCCGCCGAGCGTTATAGCCACTGAGTGGGTGGCCGAGTTGCGAGCTCCACTTCGTTTCTCAACAAAACTAAGGGCTCGCCGCGAATAATAAATGGGTGAAGCGCTTCTACCCAATGAGGCGCACGCATCGATGCATGCCAAGAATCGCAAGCGCAGATCACGCTGCTTAAAGCGCAGCTCATGAAACCAGAGTCTTGCGATGCAAAAAATCATTCATCGCGGCGAACACCTATAGCTTTTAGCGCACCTCCCGTGGCGGCCCAAGCAAACCGAGCTTTTAGATGACAGCACTGAACGCCGAAGCAAATGATCAGGCATGGAAAATATAGGTGGCTATATGCCAACTCAGGCGGCTCCTTTCAGACGGGAGGGTGAGATGGGAATCGAACTAGGTACAGGAGTAGTCAAAAGTTCCCCGGCCGTAGGCTTTGCTTTTGGTCGGTATATTCTGGCACGCAATATCCTCTTGAAAGCTATCAATTATCTAGGAGGTTAGAATGATGCTTATTCTGCCCTCCACAAGTATTTTGAGATTTTTGACAGTCGTAGCTGTCTTACTATACTGCTCGGGAGCAGACCCTGTGGCCTGGGAACTTTTGAATACCCCTGTACGCCCCCTTGGATGCACAGGCTACGCAGGCATGTTCGGCTTAATTAAACCACGGTTTAATTATGGGGTCGTCTTATATCGTGCTTCACCTATATACCGCGGGTTTGGGCCAGAGCAAAGCTGATCGCAGAGCAGGCATTCACTGCGCACCTGCTCTGTCGCTCTGACTGAAAACACAGATGCAGCTGAATGAAAGCGCGAGTGTTTGCAAGTGCATTACACAACACTGTACTAATCCCCAGAGCTCAGTAAAACCACCCTGCCGCAGCACACGAAAGCGAGGACACGGCGCCGCGCACGCATTTGAGGCGAAAACTGCTACCACGTTCGCGGCGAAGCCCACTCTCGCGAGCAGCACTGCCAACCAAAGGGTTAAACCATGCGCGACGCATCACGAAGAACGGTGAGAAATGCGTTGAGGACTTATTGCATGACAATGGCTCATCGCGGGTCGCCACCGGGACAGGCCGACGGTGACGAAGAACCGTGACAAATCGGGAATTCCTTTCGAACCGGACAAGGCGCGCGTTCAGCGTTCGCGGTCTCCTAGTAAAGCCCAGGGAACCCTGAGCGACAGCTCTACGCACCTCGATGCTGTCCCTGTTCGTGGCGCGGTCTCTCCCGTTCGCTTCACCGGCCTCGCGCCAAAACCACAGTTGAAAACGTCGTCGGGAGCTAGCCCAGTGGGGATGCGAGACCGACTCGGGAAGCAAGAAATGGAGGGTGACTAACAGCGGTTATAGGCCATCTGGCCGTTGCGTTTGGTAGACTTGTATCACTAATTTTGTTAATATTTTTAGAATTGTAGAGAGGCGCACCATGCAACGCCAAGAGTTTGGGCGAGATGAGAGAGCGTGTATTGAGGGATAGGCTTCATCAGAGAGGGCTACCTCGAGGTCGCTCAGATTACAAAAACCGCCCCGTAAGAAGCGCAAGAGTCCCTTTTGAGCCAGTGCTCCCACGGTCGTTGAAAGATAAGGACGGATTAAATAAGGAGACGACTCATCGCCTGCCGGCGACGGCTCTTGTGCAGTTCCGGCGTGTCTGAGGAGCAAGGCCCGAGTGAGGAGGCGTGGCACCAAAACGTCGCTACGTCAGCGGAGGGTTCTGCTTGTCATGTCTGCGCTACTAGGTGCTTCTGCGTACATTATCCACGCCGACATGAATGCGGCAAACAGCCGTGTTTCACACTCGTGTAAACATGGGGTCCCATAATGACGATTATCGCAGACTGTTGCAAACACGGGTGTTACAGCCTTGGCGCTCTTGTCCCAGACGAGTTATTGCTTGGAGTGAGCTCGTTCCGAAGCTCCTTTCATTGTTATTGTTCCTTTCCTCGTTGCTTATCTCTGCGCCGAGCCGGAACATTGAAACGTTTGTCCCAGCCAAGAGTCGCAGCTACGTCGCTGTATGCTGTGAAATTAGGGGCCAGTCTAGAGAGTTCTACTTACGTTGAGGACAACCCAGAGGGCTATGGAACGAAAAATGGTAGGGGTAACATTAAGAGATTGGAAGCGTGCAGAGTGGGTCAGATAAATAACTCAAGTTACCGACATTCTAGTAGACATTAAGAAGAAGAAATGAACATGGGCAGGACATGTAATGCGAAGAGAGGATAACCGACGGTCGCTTAGGGTAACAAACTGGATTCCAAGGGAAGGATCGTAGCAGGGGGCGGCAGAAAGTTAGGTGGGCGGATGAGGTTAAGAAGTTCGCAGGGGTCGAGTGGATGCAGCTAGCACAGAACCGGGTTAAGTGGAGAAATATGGGAGAGGCCTTCGCCCAGCAGTGGGTATAGTCAGGCTGATGATGATGATAATGGCGTGAAACTCTCGAGGGTCGGTCTTCTGCAGCCTTGTCTGGCCCTTAGAGCTAGAACCTTTTTATTCGGTGCTCTTATAACTGTGCATCCATGTAGCCACGTAATTAGATGAGAAGCAAAGATTAAAAAGAAAGAACAGTAAATGACAGTGGATATATCGCGTATCAAAACGAAAGGAATGCTGACTGCACGTAGGCAAATCACAGGAGCAACAGCTTAGGAAGCTGCAGGCGCTCGCCTTGAACGCACAGTCATTCAAGAACACGAATGCTGATTCTGCGGGGAGAAGGCAGACATACACCTTATGGTATGGATTCTATCAGAAAAATCAAACATAGACCCTGCAGAGCTCTTTCATACCAGGCCGCACATCTTACCCCTAGGCAACGCAGGAACGTATGCACCTGCGCATTGGTTACCCGGGACTTCATGTCTATATCGGGTGGCCTTTCGCACAGTGTGGTAGCACGCAACCGCATGCTGAAGAGTACGTGCGAGACAACAGAGGTACAAACTAAGTTATTAATTATTAAGCGAGTTGTAAAGTGCATGTACGCGAAGGAGGATCCACAAGGGGGACGGGAGCTATTAACATGATTAAACATTACACTAGATTGGGATGGCCCAATGCCCACGTTTGGGCGTTTGGGTAAGCGGGCTGAGGATGTAAACAAGTATACCAGACCCGTCCCAGTAACACCATCCATCCAACGTACCCCGGTTAGCGGTACATCCCATGATGACGCGTCATCCTCCCGTCACAGCACAAACGGGAGCTTATTCACAAAACTCTTTGTGCGAACTCAACTGTCTCTGTTCGTTATTGCTCCTTCAGATACCTCACACGTGGTGTGTAAGTCGAGTTACGCGGTCTGTATAAACGAGCTAACATCGTGATCATTTCTCGATCATAAGCTTGAACCCATTATGTGCTATGGTGGTGTTATCGCTCGCTCATGCACACGGCGGGAATACTGCATGCGTCGTCAGCGTCTCCTTCATACCGTTGCTATCACATCAAGTGAGCCACAAAAGATGTCCTCGCTTAGAAAGTGCGTCTGTAGTATATCTGGGGAGATAAAAGGTAAACAACGGTAAGCTGTTTCGTACGCAATTTTGATTCACCGCGCTAGGGTTCACATTATCACTTTACATGCTGATATCTATTTGATGCCTTTAGCCAGTGATGCCATCAACGGACGAACGAAAGAATGGGTGGGAGCATAAATCAATAGTCGGGCGAGCAAATGAGGGATGAGCAGAGACGCAAACAGCAAACAAAAAGTGAGAAAATACTGTTGAAAAGACGAGAAGTATATATTTTTTATAGCCGTTGCCCGTTTGGAGATAGCGCGCTGTGGCTAGTACTGGATGGAATGAGAGTCTGGTACACATGCGTTCCTTTGGTTTTATATGCACAGCGGATACCGCGCTTGACCTTGAACCATCTTTTCACATCATTGTACATCATACACCTTGTTTGTTTCATAGCGCTGAGCTTTTCCTATTTTCTCAGTGTGCAAACTGTTCTGGCTAACTTCATACCCAGGTGCGCGAAAGTCTATTCTTCCTCAGTGCATCTCCACACTTTTTTCGCTCTGACGCAACTCCTGGTACAACCTGTCTTGACCAAGAGAGGAGCGGAACCTCTAGGGCGTAATAGCTAGATGAGATCTTCAGGTACATAAGTCTGAGTGCAGCACAGTTTATTGCAGAGCGTTTGGACTACTCGAGTAACGTCAGCAGCCTCGCTTGAGCGCCATTCTTTGTATGTTTATGCAGAGGATGGAACGCCGCCAGTGCAGTTGGCAGAGGAGCCACAACTAGGAGAGATTGTTTGGAAACACACTAGTGGCGTCTGGGTCAGCGAGCTCCTAACACGGCGTTTCACAATGCAAACTCGCACTTGACAAACAAGCCTTTGAGGAGCCTCAAAGCAGCGACAGTATATACGGCGACGAGCAGTTTTTAATATTCTTTGCTTCAGAACGACTCATGCTGCTGGTCTTTGCAGGTATCGCAAACACAGATAAATCGATCATTCTTGCGGCAACCGGAGCCGCAGCAGGGTTCCACAAACACAGTTGCATGTGGTGTGGCGCAGGTGAATACCCTCTAACAAGAACTGTACACAGGTGCGGACCCAAGTAAATGGAGCGCGCTATTCCGCTCTAACTGCAGTCACGCTATCTCTGTCGGACGAAAAGAAACGTTATTTGCTCATGAGAAAGCTCACTGGCGTCTACTGCCAGCCTGCACATATACCAGCCAGTTTCAATCGGGCAACGCCTAAATTTGTCCGAAGGAAATACGTGTCCCATTCACCTTTGTTCGCCACAAATGTTTACGGTCACAGTTTTGTGAAATCTGACTATTCACCGTATTCGGAGCTCTACACGAGGGGAATATAATCGGCACCGGTGCGCTTGTTGGATATATTGTGGATATATTATGGCGCATACGTTCAGCTTGGTTGCGTAAATACGTATTGCGGGCGACTGCAGGGAGGGAATCTTTATTATAACGGCGCAAACTCTTTAGAGGTTGACCACACTCGTATACGCATAGTTATAATTATTCTTACTGCACTTCCCCCTTCTCGACGCATGTAGCAATTCCGGCCAAGCAATTCGCTTTTCTTCCATGGCATGCTGCATAGTCGAGGCAACTTAAATTTAAGGCTATACTGAAAACGTCACTCATAAGAGAAGTTCGTTTCTAATACAAATAGTGAGAAGGTGTCCAAGCTTGTAACTTGTTGAACTGAAAATAAACAAATGTTTTAAGGGATCTCCGTGGCAAACCACCTCTCTCGGGATGTCCGAACGGTGTTTTTCTAACGAGATCGAATATTAATTGTGTATCGTTGCTACCAATTCGAAAACGAGTTTAATATTACTGCGAATATTCGATGCGTACACATTTATACAAAACAAACAATCGTTCAGCACGGCTAAGCGCTAACAGCTGCGCGCTTACTATATCCTCTAGCTGTCAAAAGACGCAACACTTGTATAAATGGTAGAGATAAGTGCCAATGGTGACTACAGAGAACAAACAAGTACCATATCTCAGTAGATGCGAGACGTGCGAGCTACGCGTGTCATGTCGAGCGCTCTGTATGAGCACTGCCTGACCTTGCTTGCTGTGAACAAGCCTGGTCGTAGCAGTGGACCTTCCTTCCCCCGCAGGTCATTCGCGACAGCAATTGTGCAGTGTAGGAGTGGGCTCTAAGTTTAAAACAGCCGTGAAATAAAACTACGTCCTGCCATTAATTCCAGCTTAGAGCAAATTATTTAAAAACAATTCGAAAACTCTACAACATAATCGATTCGTTTCGAATAATTGTCAAAATCCACTATGTCATTCCATTGTTCAAATCCGGTAGTACTCAACTACTGCAGAACCAGACCTATATCCTTAACAGCCCATTCATGCAAGTTACTCGAACATGTTATTTTCAAACATATCATTGAATTTCTTGAAACCCACAACATCCTAAACATTTACCAGCATGGTTTCCGTCAAGGCCTGAGCACCACCACCCAACTAATTGAATTTGCGCACGACATTTCTCAGTCATTAGATCTAGGTAGACAGGTCGACAGCATTTTTGTTGATTTATCCAAAGCTTTCGACACTGTCCCACACCCTAAACTCCTACACAAACTTAACTCTGTTCTAAAAAACCCTTCCCTGGTTGGTTGGATATCCAGTTTCTTAAATCAGCGTTCGCAGTCTGTATACTTTAATTCATCTATTTCCACTCCTGTTAGTGTTTCATCCGGCGTTCCGCAAGGTTCCGTTTTAGGCCCGCTTCTTTTCTTATTATATATTAACGACCTGCCATGTTGTGTATCTGTAAAAATTCGTCTGTACGCTGATGACTGCGTCTTATATCACGAGATTAATACACCACTTGACCATGAAATACTTAACGACTCATTTTCTAATTTTTCTAAATGGTGCAAGAAATGGCAAACGAATATTAATCTCTCTAAAACTGTTTCCATGTCCTTTACTAGATGCCCATCTCCTTCACATTTCACCTACAGTTTTCACGGTCAGGATTTAGAACGAGTCACCGAATATAAATACCTCGGCCTTCATTTCTCTCATGACATCTCATGGTCTAAACACATTGACATCATTTGTAACAAAGCTTTTAAACGTCTCGGATACCTCCATCGTACACTGCGTAAAGCCCCAAGGGTTACCAAACTGCTCACATATAAAACATTTATCTGCCCCATTCTTGATTATATGCCTGTATCGTATGGAACCCTTATAAGAAATCCGATATTAAAAAATTAGAATCAGTTCAAAAGAAATCAGTACGCTTCATCTTTCACAACTACGGCCGCGATTTTTCCCCTTCTTCCCATAATACAGGTTTAGGTCTCACAGCCCTATCATCTCGCCGTCAAATAGAATGTTTGAGGTTTTTGCACATACTGGTTCACTCTCAGCGCCTTCCATCACTAAATAATTATTTGAACCGTTAGCAAGCCTTCCATAACTAGAAGTTCCCATAGCCTAAATCTCATCCCTTTCTTTTCCCGCACTGAGACATTCAAACATAGCTTCTTTCCTCTGACCATTGAACTCTGGAATTCGCTGCCTGGACACGTCCGCTCGCTACCAATTGAAGAATTCTTGACAGCCATTGCTTCCTAATGCCTTTATATATATATATGTATGTATGTATGTATGTATGTATGTATGTATGTATGTATGTATGTATGTATGTATGTATGTATGTATGTATGTATGTATGTATGTATGTATGTATGTATGTATGTATGTATGTATGTATGTATGTATGTATGTATGTATGTATGTATGTATGTATGTATATATATATATATATATATATATATATATATATATATATGTGTGTGTGTGTGTGTGTGTGTGTGTGTGTGTGTGTGTGTGTGTGTGTGTGTGTGTGTGTGTGTGTGTGTGTGTGTGTGTGTGTGTGTGTGTGTGTGTTTGTATTTGCTTGGCACAGTTTGCTTTGTTTGCCCACTCCTGCCATAGCCTCATCGAGGCTGCAGTATGTACAAATAAATAAAGATAAATAAATAAACAAATATACGCCATAGGAGAATATCCGATTCGTTCTTCGATAGCTTAGATTATTCGCACGAACTGCACATCTCGTATCTCAAGTGCTCAAGTTCTGACGACTGTCATGGCAGTTTCCGGAGATCTCACGCTGCAGCCACGCAACTTCGTTTGTCTGAAGAGCGTCCTGTACTCACATAACTTGGGTTGCAGCCAATCTGTATCGAATTGCCAAAGTTCAAGGCAGGTTACTGGAAGTGGCCACTCCTTTTTGTGGTTAATTCTGTGCCAAGATTGTGAAGCCGTAAGGAGCACCACCTAGAGGTCAGTATGGCCTGCAATGATAATCAACATGACACGCCAGTGGGGTTCCTTACGATGCAGACATCCACTGCAATCTGAGCTTGAACTACTGTACTGAATCTGAACGTGCGGCTTATCTATTGGTGCACCATTTCAGATTCCAGCTGCATATGTCGCATACGATCGGCCAACGCTCGCGAACAACAAACTGGACTCGCTAAACCATCAGCAGTGCCAGTCTGGTGCCGAATCGGACACAAAATATGGCCATATAGAAGTGAGAGTAAAAAGTGCAACAGAAATTAGCGAACATAGTGAAATGGATAAATGACACTCCGAGTATTTAAAAGTGAACATCTTCGTCTGGTATGTCAAGCTATCATATTTTGTTTTCACTCCTAAACCTATCGGTTCTCACATAATCTGCTGCAGGAACCTCGTGAAACGCTGCCGTTAATTGTCATCTGCTGTTTCCTGCACGCTCCTTTCTTTCTGGTTTGTGGGGTTTAACGTCCCAAAGCAACTCAGGCTACGAGAGACGCCGTAGTGGAGGACTCCGGAAATTTCGACCACCTGGGGTTCTTTAACGTGCACTGACATCGCACAGCACACGGGCGCCTTGCTTTTCGCCTCCATCGAAAAGCTGCCGCCGAGACCGGGATTCGATCCCGCGTCCTTGGGAACAGTAGTCGAGCGCCGTAACCACTGCGCCACCCCGGCGGGGCCTTTCTTTCTGGTTTTATTCGGACTCGAAGTATGACGATTCATCCCATAGCGTGAAATCAGTTTAATGACAGAGGTATCTGAAATGGGATTAACGCCGATGCCATGTTAACTGGTTGACGTCATTTACTAGGGACTTCCTTAGAGGGGCATTTGCCTCTGCATTCTCGAATTCTCGAGCAAGTCTCGCATCAAAATCCTTCATCTCAAAATATATTACTCAAAACAAGTTATCAAGTTCGAAATGCCAGCACCGGCAAGTAGAGGAGAGCGTATAATAAGCGAGACTCATATCGACAATACTGCAAGTTCCCCACCGCCGACTGATCTCCTGAAACTGAAGACAGGGCGACACGCTACGGGCGCCGCAGCAATATAACCCAGACCGCGTTAAAAAGCTTGTTGTTGCTGTAACATCACGCGGGGAGGTGGCAGGGAAGAGGCAGTCTCCGGAGCGTGTTTTTCTTAGCGAATAAGGACTCTCAATCCCAGGAGATAGCCACATCACGGAAGGACAAAAGGCGCTCGGGCCTGGAGACGCTGGAAAATTCCGGAGAGTGCCTCTTTTATTACCGGCGAGAGGCAAGACCTCCTTTTCGCATGGAAAACTCAGTTTGGGCGCTTTTGCCTTCGTACGGATTCTCACAAAAAATTCCAGAGTCCTTTGATTGGCAGTAACGGACCTTGAAAATGTTTCATGACATTTGTTTTCGATGGCATATATTTTTGCAGTTCTTGTGGCGCTAATCTGTTTTCTATCCAAAGTCAGGAAATATGGCCTTGCACGTACTGTAATACGTTTTTATCACTTCGTGTTTTCCGATTACAAAGTGGTTGAGAGTTGTGTGGCCTTTGTTTTACACTATTTGGCATGTATACTGAAGATTTCCGAGGATTGGGCGTGAATAGAAGAGAGTAATGTAAAAGGACGCGGTACTTGCCACCACTGTGGGGCTCATTTCATGTTAAGGAGCAGGAATCACACACAGAATAGGGCCAATTAAAGAGAAATTTGATATTAATTCATTCATTTCTCAGTATCCGCAACCCCTTATTTAGCTTTTCGTAGGAGTGGGCAAAAACAAGATATACTGAAGTATAAATTCACTGGTTTCGGTCTGCTGAACTTTAGGAATTGAGTAAATAGATCGATAACGCTACTTTCATATAAATATATACGGGGAGAATCACTGCATCAAATTAAAATTACCGAAGTCAATTCCTAGTAAATGTAAGAGAACAGCTGTCAGCTAGCTTGATATATTTATCCATGGCACACTGAGCTTCAATTGATGGATGCAATTGAATTCTTGCCTCTCCACTCGTCCGCGTGTACTAGTTCTTTCAGCTAGGCTCCTGCTTTTGTGTCGCTTTACCCAGCGAACCAGATGCAAAGGATTTGCGGGCACAAAGGGCAGTGGTGCATTGTAAACAAAAATGACTTCTCAGATAAATAATTCATTTTCCTGCCGTAAATAATTACATTACTAAATCACTGGACAAGGAAAGAAATTAAATCACTACAATTCCATCACAGAAACTGAGTTACCGCCATTTCTACACGATAGGCATCGGGACGATAGAAAGAATGAAAGGTTGTAAGAGGAAGATAGAGGCAGGACACTGGAGGGCTCCCCAACAGTTTTGGCCACCTGAGGTTCTCTAACCTGTGAATCACCGCGTCAGGTGTACAGAAATGCGGAAACTACACGCCACGCCATAATATGATGTGACCCGACAAATCTGCGCAGGCAATATACGCATTTTGCGATTGCACTGATCGCATTCTCACTGCAGCTCTGAATTTGACTTCACCGTCGCTTTTTCATTACTGGCTGCTTGAGCTTCTGCTGGCTGGGGACTCTTGAAGGTAAAGGTTTAGGCGGAGGCTTGTAAGTGTGAGATGCATTTATAGGCGGGCGCGTGCTCACTTGTTCACAAGCATACGGACTTTTCGCCGGAAGAAACCATGTACACGAAATCGACCTTGTCTTTCGTGAGACCTGAAGTGTTGTCCTAATTTCGGCGAACAGATATCCTTAGCTATGCCAAGTAGTCACAAGTGAAAACCGCACTATGGGGAGTAAGGGGAACGAGATCGGTCGCCCACCTCGCCATCCGAACAACCCTCCCCCCCCCCCCCCCCCGCGTTTTTAAAGTTCCCCGATATTTATGTGCATTCGAAGGCTAGCCAGATATATTTGCCTCAGAAAATTCACCGCGATTAGCTAAGTATAAGCCAATACTGCCTCTGCATAAGCTGCCAACAACCCTGCTACATCTTCGTCATCTCAGCGCTCCCCCCTCTTATCTTTTGCGAACGTAAAGCAAAGTATCCAGTTACGTACGTAGCGCACGTTGTGTATATATGCGCTCGCACATTCCGGCATGCACGCGCAGCATGCCTGGTAAACGTGACTGCTTCACGAGCCTCGATGCGGCGCTTGGTTCGGCCACGCAGAGCGAAGACTCTTAAAAATGGATTCTAAATTTCTAATCAACCAAATAGGAGAGGCGAGAAAATGGGCGCCTTGCCTTCGTCCGCCTCAATCAGACAGAGAAGAGTGAGATGTGAAGAACACATGCGAGCGCAGTCAGCTCTGATGTCTGTACTTTTTGTGACGGAATCGAAAATATTGCATTCCAATTAATGACGGCCTATTGAAGCGCGTAATTCAGGTCGGGAAGTTGGCTTGCTTGTTTTCTTGCACCCTGAAAGAAACATATATACCGGGTGTCCCAGCTAACTTGAACCAAGGGGTACAAAATAATATATTTGAGGTAGGTCAGTGAAACGAATTGCATTCAACTGCCAGCCTCCTTGCGCACTACAGGCAATTTTTTGTTTTGCAATTACTTAATTAGCTAATTATGTTCATTTATCTAATTTATTAAATATCGACTTTAGACCAAACATGTAAATTGGAAAGTTGTAGAGCACCTTCAGAAACCGCCATTCCATTAACTGCGATAAAGAAAATCTCACGTGTATCTTTTTTTCCGGGCTCAGAAGAAAGCCCGCGAAATACAAATAATACCACGTGACTAGCGCATTTGTGCGCCGCGATTGTGGTGCTCTCAGTCGTGGTTTGAAGATGTGCGTTTGATATCGCACATCTTTGCTCTCAGCCGCGCGATGAGGGGAAGAGAACAAGCCTCCTCACTCTTTATAGCTGCGTCACCAGGCCGCCTTTCGGGAGCGATACTGCTCCTCCGCCCGGCGCGTTGGGCTGCAAACTTCTGCAACAGACGGTACCTTTAAATCTCGAGCATGCGCCGCTATATTCTTCTCATGCTTTGGTCCGTCAGCTTCTTTCCTTTTGCCGTTTGTATTCCCTTAAGTTGTTGTTGTTGTGGCTTTAGGAAGAAGGAAAAGAAAATGCACGGCCTGCTACTGTCTCTGTAGCTGAGCCACCTCCGCTGCCTCGTACAGACAGAAGAGAAAATAGAGAAGAAAAGGAAGAGGGAGAGAAAGACACGCGTCGCAACAACAACCGTCGTCCACCGCCGAAGCGGTGGCGGGTGCAATGACGGCCTACAACAGATAAAAATTCGGTGGCAGGCTAGCCCCCGCCGCAAGCGGCGGTGATCTACCTGCCCCAGCCCCATCAGGGGAGACCTCTCCTCACCTCAATATTAGTGCTAGCCGTCCCAGCTAGTAATGCACAGAGTCAGAAAAAGCCTAGTGGATTTCTTACCCAATATCCCATTCCATAGATTCGTGGCTGCGGTATACCTCTGCTGATGGAGCATACAGAAAACTGTGTTCTGTCAGGAAAGCGCGCATTCTAATTAATAAGCATATAATCTTACTTATTTAGCATGTGTCCTGTATCGTTCTTTCTTCATCCTCGTCTGTAGCGCTATATATATATATATATATATATATATATATATATATATATATATATATATATATATTATATACCGGGTGTCCCAGCTAACTTGAACCAAGGGGTACAAAATAATATATTTGAGGTAGGTCAGTGAAACCAATTGCATTCAACTGCCAGCCTCCTTGCGCCCTACAGGCAATTTTTTGTTTTGCAATTACTTAATTAGCTAATTATGTTAATTTACCTAATTTATTAAATATCGACTTTAGACCAAACATGTAAATTGGAAAGTTGTAGAGCAACTTCAGAAACCCCCATTTCATTAATTGCGATAAAGAAAGTCTCACGTGTATCTTTTTTTCCGGGCTCAGAAGAAAGCCCGCGAAATACAAATAATACCACGTGACTAGTGCATTTGTGCGCCGCGATTGTGGTGCTCTCAGTCGTGGTTTGAGCGAACGAAATCAGCTGCGGCCGTGTCTTCTTGGCCCCGTTAAACCGGCAGGCCGATATGCCTGCGATGGCTTCATCGCCCGCGTCAGACAGCCGGCCCACCAGGCAGCGCCGGCGGGCGCAGCGCCGCCTCTCGGGAGCGATACTGCTCTTCCACCCGGCGCGTTGGGCTGCAAACTTCTGCAACAGACGGTACATACAAGTGTAATTTGCGAGTGAAAACTACCAATAGCCATAATCTTATCCAGCCAAAAAGTCCTTGAACATAAGCGCTAAATATGAGCCCGATTACTGCAGTGCCTGCATCGCCGATATCCGCCTCGAAAGGGCACTCGAGATAAAGGACGACATCGTCACGTGCGGGCGCATGTGGAACGAATCGCGTGTGCGCTCTCAATGGGCCGCTTTGCACCGCACAACGAGCGAGCACACGATGACGGCGTCCATGTATTCTGCGAAGCCACGCTACCGTTGTATATATCTCGGGATGAGCGATAGCACGGCTCCGCCTATCGAGCACTCGTCTCTTTTGCTTTTTTTTTTTTTCGCCGACTGTGATGCTACATCTTTCTCGTTTTTGAGCCGAGATCTTTCTTAACACCACGCTGACCAGAACGAGATCACATCTCCGGCACCAAATAGAGAAAGCAGAAAATTACCACAGAAACGAAACAAAGAGAAGATAGGCTCTGCTCCAAGATTGCTATCATCGAGTGTAAACATTTGCGATTAGTGTTCTCGTTTACGTTGCCCTCTTGAACCGAGTTCTCCGTGTGAACGGATGCCATGTTGTGGCCTCGTAAACAAACAAAATTGTATCGCACCGAAGTGTCGAAGTTGTGCATGGGCTATAGTCGAGGGTTCTGCGTTAATTTCAACCACGTGGAGTCCTGCAACGTTCGTTGATATCGCACAGCGCATCGGTTTATTTTCCGCCGACCTGATAAACTAACGAATACTGGTTACTCGGGCGAGGCGCGAGGCGGAGGCCAGAGGGCTCCTGGACATTTAGGAGACCTCCCAGGATACAAGAGCCTTTTTTAATTTTTATTTTATTTTAATGAAGTTTATTCCTTCTCCTCGTCTTCCTCCAAGGAAATGCTGGCCATCGCGCCCGGGATTCGATCTCGCGACCTCAGGCTCAGCTGCGGAAGCGCTGATCCACCCAGGAGGATGGTAAAAAAAGATAGTAATATCCTAACGTGCAAAGTATAAGTTTTTGTTTTAATCTGTTTTGAAGACCATTGCAGTATCCGCTGTTGGTTCACTCCGCTGGTGCCCGTGTGTGTGAGAAAGAGTTGATATGACGGCTAAGCATGCTTGACGCATTAAAAATGCACGCAAATTGTTCGCAATAACTTCTTCCCGGCCTCATGGTATTTGTAAGAGCTCACCCTACCAAAGTCGACGAAGCTGTATCCAAGCTCAGTTTCCTGGGAGTTCGCGCATATGCTGTTCTAAGAATATAAAGCCAAATGAGAGCTAGCTGAATCAACAATATGGTAGGTTTTTAGTGCCATATCTGCACACCTACCTATATGCGATAAGGCCGACGGCGCGAAGGCTGCTCAAAAATTTTTACCAACTGGGGTCAAATTTTATACTTTACCCAGAGGCACCCCTGCCGGACGTCAAACCCAAGACTTCACCCTCCTCCCTGTAGTGAAGGAGATATATCCAGATTAGCGCAATTGCCGTCTTGGCGTATAGTGCACGACCCGAATGTTGATATGATAAGCTCCTCGAAGACAAGATTACTCGGTGTGACGACTCTGCTCCCTACCCAGACGTCAAGTGAGCCACGAAATGCGAAGATATCTTCGAGATGGGCATTTCGGTGTACATATGGAGCATCCAGCGTGAATCCAGGTCAAGAAGCATAGTGTCCGCATAGTATCGCTGCTTCTGCGACAAGAATGGAGTGTCATTGTTGTAACACACACGAGTACGCTTGAACTCTGGGGCACCTTGAGATGGCAACGACCGAACGGAAACCTTCAAGGACGTGCGTCGCACTACGTCCAAGCGGAAGCAAAAGCTTTGCAACGAGACAAATGCGCAAAATTATGCTGCGTGCATGTTTACCGCCTAATTGATAATCCATATTTACGCGTGCAATGTCAACGATAGAGCCACGTCGTCGATGCTACGGGGGTTCGTCCCGATCCAGACAAGACCCGATCAGTAAAGGACTCCTCGGAGCCCCGTTCGAGCAATGACGTCCGAAGTTTGTTTTTGGGGTCTTTGTTCCTACTTTCGTAGGTTCATTCAAGCTTTTGCTGACATTGCTCAGCGGCTCACAGATCTTAAAAAAGTTGTTTTTTTCTGGGTGTCGTCCCAAGACCAAGCCTTTGCTCAGCTTATAAGAAAGCTTACCACAGCCTCCAGTCAGAGTCTGGAGCCCCTATCGGGGTCACGGGCACATTGGCGCGGCTTTATTCTCGCGATCCAATCAACCGATGCTCCGGCATCTGAACCCTTGGGAGCAAGCCATGGACGCGCGTTCCTTGCTCGTGTCGCTGAAATGTGCATCTGGGTTCTAATTTATATGTGTCTGACCGTGGCACAAACTAAACACTCTAAAGATGCTGTTCGCATAAACCTCCTGCCTAATCGGCGCTCTCTTTCTCTTTCTGGCGGAGGTCACGCAGACAGTAATTATAGTATACAAAATGTCGGCGGTAGTGACCCTGCGCTTTGCATCGGCTACGCGGGCAACGAATTCGAGTGTTCGACTGAAATCGTCGTACGAGAAACAGCACGAACACGTCTTTTCCTGCGAGAGAAGGTGTGCAGAGAAGGTGCACTGGTCCCACGTGGCTCGTCTTTCCTGCGACCCTTATACTATGATTCAGCAACGACCACAATCCGCTAACTATAGAAAACGCTACCTTCCGGAACACGCAAAGATCAGCGAACTTGGGCGCTGTGATTAAGTGTTCAAATTCCTTTTTTAACGGGAGAGTATCCCCATGTGTGTCAAAAAAAAAAAAATTAGCTGTGGTTTAGCTTGTGGTTAAACACGAAGTTACGCGAAAGCAAACTGCATGGCTGCGCTTAGGTTCGGCTTGAATGTAAAGACATGGCTTTTGCACATAGTAGTTAACTCTATGGTTTCAGCTTTATTTATGCCATAGGGGAATTACTTCACGTATGAGCACCCCTTGGCTCTCGTCGTTGACCATGTCATTCGGGTGTAGAAGACTTCTAGTGGTATGACATCGTCTCTACGTCGAATTCCGGTGCACACCGCCGTCACAGTGTTCGAACGAACCTTCTGAACTCGCTGTTGTCGTTTGCTCTATACCACTACCGAGTTGTCTTTCTTCTTCTTTTATTTTTTATTCTTCTGCCAAGATACTTTGTTGGGCGAGTTGGTACTTATTCATTATTGATATAAACAGCGCGAACACGAAAACAAGGGACAAGAAACAAGAAAGCCACAGTACATGCGCTGACTCACAACTAAGCCTAAGCCGTTTACTCCAAGGCCCAGAAAAACAAACATGAAGAAAACGAAACAGTCACGTGAAAAACCCCTGGGTTCACCTGCTGCATAAAAATTACTTTTAAAAATCACAAAGTGAGGATAATGTTGAGTTATTGGTCGATAAGGAGGATTAGGTGGAAAGTTTCATTATGTTATATTAACAGTGAGTTAATTAGTAAGGGACGATTAGGGCGTATTACGTTTTATTAAGCGCAATAATACTGGATTAGGGCTGATTAAGTTGGATTAGGGCGGGTTAACGTGGAATATGGCAGTTTGCGTAGGATTAAGGGTGTATACTTTGTATTAACTTAGATTATGACAGATTACGTTTGATTAAGGTTGATCACGTTGGATTAATGTGGATTAGATCGGATTATCAGTGTGACTCATCTGATAGCCCACAGTCTTGCATCAGAAATCAAAGATCCTTTAAATTACTTGAAACACACTGGCAACGCTGGCTAACAGCGCTTCCAAGCACTTGGCAGGCCGCTTCTTGCCCCCTCAAGATGGCCGTCGCAGGCTTCACCCTACTCCAGCAGTTTTTTATAACTTCCTCGGGCTGTACCCTGCGAAAAAAAAAAAAAAAACGAAGAAGAGAAGTGCGTTCTGAAAGTCGCTCATCACGGCAGCAGAGTCCTGAGAAATGTAAGGGTTGCCGCGCGCTGCATCCGCCCTTTGGCGCCGAACACAGGACGTTCGCCTAGCGAGATATGTTCCATCGTGAATCAAGGCTGCTTCCCACACTGGGTGATAGCCCTGGGACAGCGTTATACCTTTAAGAGTGTATTTCTCTCTCTTCTTTTTTTTTTTTTTTTTACAGTGCCAGTATTAATTTATATATACCGGCAGAGATGTATTATTTATAGTTTCAAAAGCACTATTACCTCTTTCCGGTACAGAGGTAGTCTTCCTCGCCGCAGGTGTCCCGACAGCGTATTTGGGTTTGCTCGGTACGGTGGCTCCGCAAGGGACAAAACGACAGAAGAGACGAAGAAAGCGGGCTGTTCCGACTAGCATCTACCGCCCCCAGGAGCCGAGCAGCCTAGCGATTAGCGGCGCATGCTTTTTCAATGGGCGTCATGTTGAACGCGGCACTAGCTTGAGAAAGCCAATACTACTGCTACTACTGTTACTACAACTACTACTACTACTATTATTATTATTATTATTATTATTATTAGTAGTAGTAGTAGTAGTAGTAGTAGTAGTAGTAGTAGTAGTAGTAGTAGTAGTAGTAGTAGTAGTAGTATAGAGGAAGACTCGTTTCACTAAGTTGGCCCTGAATTGTCTTTAGGTAACGGCCAAATTAACTGGCTAAATATTATCTTCCCAGTTTTAATTATTAATGATAATAATTATTGGTTCACAGGAAGGGAAAGGTGCAGTATCTGTCACACGCGTGTCTGTGGACACCTTCATCCCTTGGTGTCCACAGACACAAGTGTGATAGATACTGCGCCTTTCCCTTCCTGTGAACCAATTATTATTATTGTTATTAATTAAAACTGTGAAGATAATATTTAGCTAGTTCATTCGGCCGTTAACTAGACAATTCAGTGCCAACTTCATGAAACGAGTCTTCCTCTATACTACTACTACTACTAATGATAATAATAATGTTAATACTACCCCGCCGGGGTGGCGCAGTGGTTACGGCGCTCGACTACTGTTCCCAAGGACGCGGGATCGAATCCCGGCCTCGGCGGCAGCTTTTCGATGGAGGCGAAAAGCAAGGCGCCCGTGTGCTGTGCGATGTCAGTGCACGTTAAAGAACCCCAGGTGGTCGACATTTCCGGAGTCCTCCACTACGGCGTCTCTCATAGCCTGAGTTGCTTTGGGACGTTAAACCCCACAAACCAAACCAAACCAATGTTAATACTATTATTAGCAGAGAAATAATACTGCGTATTATTATTATTATTATTATTATTATTATTATTTAGTAGTAATAGTAGTAGTAGTAGTAGTAGTAGTAGTAGTAGTATTAGTAGTAGTAGTATTAGTAGTAGTAGTTGTAGTAGTAGTAATTGTATTATAGGCTCTCTCAAGCTAGTGCTGCGTCCAACGAGACGCCCACTGAAAAAGCATGCGCCGCAAATCGCTAGGCTGCTTGGCTCCTGGGGGCGGTAGATGCTAGTCAGAACAGCCCGTTTTCTTCGTCTCTTCTGTTGTTTTGTCCCTTGCGGAGCCACCCTACCGAGCAAACCCAAATACGCGTCCCGACAGCTCGTTCACGTGCACGGAGCGTGATCCTTTGCTGCTATGCAGTATAGAAGAGCCGTCCTGGTCAACAACTATCCGTGACGAAGCGTTCTCCTGCGCTCAGCCTCAGATCTCCTTACGAAAGACCCATTGTCTCTCCGCGACACCCGTGACACATGTTCGCCTTGCCTTTAGCCTCCATCCAAACGCGCCGCCGCTGCGAAGATCGAATCCGGGTCTCCCGGCTCAGAAGCCGAGGACCCTAACCTCTGAGTCACCGCGGCGGGTGATTAAACGTAAATTCAACACATATATTTCGATATGCAGCGATCGCTAGCACATAACCTCTGACGTCACAGCCTATGGCGATGAATAGAAAGGTGAAACAAAGTGAATAGGGAATATGACCATCGCTGACCCTCTATTAACATAAATATTGCTAAAAGTGTCGCGTCGGCGCCCAGTCCAGATGTGCGTCGTCCATCAAACTTGAACGTTTTGTGCAAAATTAAGGCGTAATCTTGTATGCAAAGTTACAAAACTTGGCTCGTTTCACTGCGAACAACACAGCCGCAGTCGTAACAACCGCAGTGTCGACTGCGAGGCGCGTATCAGAGCTGCGCAGGTAAACATCTCCGAGAACGACTATATTGTTACGTGGTGACAAGCAAAGAGACGGCACAACATGGCGACAGGATGAACTATGATTTAATGTACGGCCTAGCGCGAGGGCTCCTCTCGCGCCACTGCCGATGTTATTCGCAACAATATGTTTATGTCAACGGTTACTTCTACTTGCGTTAAAGTGTCGACCATATATATACATGGACGTTGTCCCATACTGTTGATCCGTGCTAACAAAACGTTCGGGCCCTTCATGCACTCGCAAAGCACATACAACAGTGTCCGGCTCCGGTGTCCGTCTTCTGCGCAGAATATCTGTCCTGCTCGCGCTGCTAAATATAGCACACATCGGCACGGTGACGCCACCATTCTGCTCTCGCCGGTACGCTTAGTACCTGAAGATCGCGCTCGCTTAAAGAACCCCAGGTGGTCGAAATTTCCAGAGTCCTCCACTACGGCGTGTCTCATAGCCTGAGTCGCTTTGGGACGTTAAACCCCACAAACCAACCAAACCAACCAACCAGGAGCGCTCGCATGTAACGTCCGTGAAAGCTATGTATACCGCGGCCACACTTTCTAATGCAGTGTTTTTCCACCTTGTTTTGTGTACAAATGCCACCAATTATTTGCATTTTGTTACTATAATATTATCACGTCTGTGTATTTTTGGTGTGTGTTGCGCTCCACTGCGCCACTGTTACAGCGTCCGGGCCTCGTCAGGCCAATAGCTTTTTGTCTCGGCTCCTCTTTCTGAGGAAAGGAAATAAAACTTCAATCGGTATATGGAGCAAGAAAAGCCAATTCGCTGAGAAGTTTGTCTGCAATGAGTGCTCGTGGCTGGCTCGTGGATGATTCTGGTTAATTCGAATTCCCGGCTTATTGAACCGACAATTCATTTGTTCCATCGACATCAAACGAACTTAAAAGGGTCCCCATACTTCGAACTCAGTTCGAAGAAGTTTCCGGCTCTCTAGCTTCGGGTTTCAAATATGCACATCCGACTTACGCGCAAGAAAAAAGCTTCGCTAATCAATACAATCAGTGCTCGAAACCGGTGCTACAGCTTCGACAGCCCTGCACGGTTTCTAGCTGGGGTATAGTTATAACGAGAGCGTGCCGCCGGCGCGGCGTGCGAGAAGGCTCGCTCGGTAACAGCAAAATGCAGTGTGCTGCAAAGCAGACCTCCTGCGAGACTGCAGGCCCGATTCTGTCTCAGTTCACGCTGCTACCCACAGCGGGACACCGCACAGTAATCCACGTGCACGCGTATGCCACATGCTTTGCCTGGCGGCGTGTCAAGGTGCACACGCTGCCGGCGAGAGCACTCGATGATGGAACCCTGTTTTTTGAGCTGCATTACGCAGCGTACGACAGACGCTTAGCAACAACACTGTAGAAGCAATTTAGTTGTACATTTTTATCCCGCTTCTTTCCTCGCCTCCGGCGCCGGCACCGCGCCGCTCTCGGCCAGACTGCGTCACCCGACTCCATCTGATGCGTCGACCTCCGTTGCCGTACCGCAGCCGCCACTGCACTTTTTTCGCTCTTTTACGTTTTTTTATTGCTTTCGAATTCTTGATTTTCTTTCTTTAGGCCGCCATAGGAAACGGCGAGGGCTGCAGCAGCGGGAGGGTGAGAGAGAGAGCGATGGACGGGCAGCAGGACGATGGAAAATTTCCACGGTTTTTCAGTACAGTTCCGCATCGCGCTTAATATAACAGGCGAATTTAAGAGGTCGTTAAGGCTTCAGGCAGGAACGCGCGCTAAAATCGACTGCATGTGCAGATGCAATAGTGCACTAATTCTTGCAGCTACAAGATTCCTAGGGCCTCGCGTTTACAATTATGCCAAGAGCGGCTTCGTCCATTGCAAAAACTACCTACGTGGACATCTATTCCTCTAAGTGCTAGAGGTTTACTGTGAGAGTTTTACTTACCAAGGTTGTCGAGTGCCTCATTCATGCTGATATATATGCCGCAGATTCTTTATTACTGCTCCTATATTTTCACTCACCGTTGTAATGAATGAATAAATGAATGATACGCAGGCTGGAGCAACGCGCCCAACTGTGATATACCGTGCTTCAAAACTTAGCATTTGTAGTGAAATATGTCAGCGGTACAACTATTTCCAACTTTAAAAAACTAGAGCTTTTGTTATTTTTTAGCCGTTAAACTCAGGAGGCTCCTTAGTGCTACATAAACTCCACCAGGGTGGTGCAGTGGCTAGGGCGCTCGATGCGGGATCGAATCCCGGCCTCGGCGGCAGCTTTTCTGTAGAGGCGAAAAGCTAGTCGCCCGTGTGCTGTGCGATGTCAGTGCAAGTTAAAGAACCCCAGGTGGTCAAAACTTCAAGAGCCTTCCACTACGGCGTCTCTCTCATAGCCTGAGTCGCTTTGACACGTTAAACCCGATAAACCATACCAAACCGAACCTATTGCCACATAAAGAATGCTTGCATCGACGGTTCCGCCAAGATTCAGGCACAGAGCCTAGAGCATATAGCAGTGACGAGCGTCTTGGGTTTTGGAGAAAGCGACCACCGATAATTTCACAGTCACGAAAAAAGCGCGCAGAGAATGTCCGCATACTCGACATGTATACGCGCGAATCGCTGACGCCTGAGCGCCCGTTCGTGCTCATACATGCGCCTGTACAAAGCGATATCACAGGAAACATGCGAGCGCAGTCCGATGTGGGCCCGTCGCAGTACGTCTCACAGTCGTCACAAAATCCGGCCTTCCACTGGGCCTGATTTCTTTTGTACCTTCTCGATGGAAAATGAGGGTGCAATAAGCACTGTCATGATCTTTAGATGCGCACTGCCTCATTTACCATCAAATAACTGCTCCTTAAACTGTTTATTATTTTGAAATCGGAGGCTGGTCCCGTCGCTAGCAATTCGCAGATCAGCCACAGGCGCGCACCCCATTTGCGCAGGCACACGCTCGAGTATTCTATGCTTGCGTCTGTACTAGTGATCTCAAAAAAAATTTGAGCATGGGACTGTGCAAACACCAAGAGTGTCAAGCTCAACATCCGGTGTCCCACACGCACCCAAGCTAGACACGTGCGCATCCGCTTGCAAGGCGCACCGCGAAACGAAATTTTGTTCATTCGTGCGCTCCGTTTATTTTGGGGGCGCTAGTACGCGCATGTTCGTAATGTGTTCGCGTTCGAATACACGCTATACGCACGCTCTGTCTGTACACACGCCAGTGTACAGGCAGTGCTTACCGCACAGTGAATAACTAACTATATATATATAACTAGCAGCCCATGGTCTTCGGGTAAAGTGTCATTTAGGTCCATGCCAATCTATTTCAGGCGTATCGTCGATTCCCGAAACTGGCGATCGATCAATTTTTTCGCTGGCCATTACACTGCTCAAGCGCTCTGCACAGAGGCGTGTAACGACAGAGCATTTCTGCATGTTTTCGCATCCGTGCTAATAAGGAGAAAGTAGATCGGGAGCGATCAAAAAGTGGGAAAAGAAACGTAAGCCAAAGGACAGGAAACACAAGAGGCCAAGCTACGAAGTGAAAAAGAGTGGGAGATAGCAAAAACAATGCCGCGTCCATGACTGAACGAACCCGCGAAGGCCGACGCGCATAACACACGCAATGCCCCAGCCGGCAGTGCACAGATCGCTGTTCCGATTGTACAAGGTTCCCCTTGAACCGTCAAACGCACTCTCGCAGCTGCACGCCGCTGAGAACGCCGACTGAGGGCGAAGAGAAAAAGGCAGGTAACGCAGGAACAACGCCAGCGTAGGAGGTATGAAATAATGAATGGACGCGTGGCGCGGGAAAAGGCGCCACCCTTCCCCTGAGTCGCCGTGAAACGACAGCGGCAACCGAGGCCTCTGCGTCCACGCACGGATGTCGGCGGGCGAGGTCACCGCATTTGCACAGCTGGTCATGTTCACCTCTCTCGGATGTACAGATAGATACTTCCGTTTGGGCGACCCGCTTAATTTATCATTTATTTATTTAATATTCCCCTAAAGGCCTTAAGCGGTGCACAATACAGAATAGAGAAACAAAATAACAAAATACAAGAACAAAGGTGCAATAAGCAAGTAAAATCACAAAATATAAACCAGAAAATAGCTATTAAAAAGTGCGTTAGATGAATAAGGTACTGTTTGTACGTACAAAAGGACCAATACACCTGGATGAAACAATCGGAAGAAGCAATGAACAATTGCAGAAAGATATTTGTGTTATGTTATGAGGTCCGGAAACTTGGTAAGGTATCTGTGTATCTGTATCTATGTAGAATGGCAGATTATTCCAGTCGACTGCGGTACGAAGTATGAAAGATTTTGCAAAATAAGAAGTGTGGCATGAAATGCGTATAACTTTGAATGGGTGATCGCGGCGCGGAGAAAAATATGCTTCTGATGATTGGAAGAAATCGTCATGGATCATAATATCATTATAAATTTTATGGAAGAGAACCAAGCGGGCAAGTTTACAGCAATGTGATTAGCTGACGGAAACTTAATAATAATTGGTTCACAGGAAGGGAAAGCAATCGTTATTAATTTTCCGTCAGCTAACCACATCGCCGTAGACTTGCCCGCTTGGTTCTCTTCCATAAAATTTATAATGATGTCTTGCTCCATGACGATTTCTGCCAATCATCAGAAGTAACTTTATTTTCCTTTCCCTAACCATCGATTGGTGAGAAGTGCCGTCTAATTTCTTATTGGTTGCTGTCCCCTCCAAGGGCGTAGACAAATAGGCTTTAGTAAAAGATCTGGGTTAAACCAGGGGCTGATTTGGTCTAATCAACGGTTCAGTATTTTCTCCTAGCTCGTTTCTTCTTATTTTATTTATGTCGTAAATAAATAGTTAACCGTTCCTTTCCGCGAGTAACGCGAACATTTGCGAGTCAGAAAAGGCGATGTTAAAGGCATCTACTCTTTAGGTACATAGTACAGAATACTTTAGACGAAGCTTGAGAATGCCCCTTTTTCCCCTCCCTCGTGCGCCCAGAATGTGAAGAGGGATTTACCTCTCTGCACTTTACCAAGTTGCCAATCGAGACTTCACAAGCCAACCCCGGACGCAGGTTTCTTGCTTTGGGCATTGTAGACTGTTTTCAGATATGCCACGCTTTCAATGAAATACTAAGATCAGATTTTTTTGCCGCTCCCGGTCGCGGCCATTTTCTGTCGACCAGCGCGCCGCCGCACGGGCGCTTCCTTGGGGACTGCGGGGCCGCGGTATCGCGGCGGCCGCGCCTGCACGGCAGCCGCGTTTAGCTAGCCTTCGAGGGTGGTCTTCCCCTACATCCCCAAAGGGTGTGTGCCAATTTGGTCGTTACTGCACAGTCGCAATTGGGGCAAATAGGGTCGTAGTACCCGTCCGTAATCAGCTCCCTCCGAGGAGGGCTGGGACCAACTTCTTACCTGCTGTCGTGACCCAGGTTGTGTGTTGTAGGCCCGGTTGGTAGACGGGGCAGAAACAAGGACGAGGCGGCTGGAAACGGACTTCGAAGTGAGATGGGAAACTTTTATGTACAGTAGTTACATGGTAGCGTTGGTTAGTGGGCGACTGACTAGAGGAACAGTCTCCGTTTTACGACCCACGACACACACTTGTCGCCAGTTTTTATAGGGTTGATTCCCTATGTTCCCTAGAGGAGAGGCAGGCCAGATTACGAGGGAGTGTCTTTGTCACCTCACTCTCCCGCACTCTCACATACACGCACCAACACTGCTCGCACTCACTGATACGCCCCTCTGACTGGTCCTGGCTTGAGGGTGAGGAGGTGGTCTAGACTGCGTAGATGGCGTCAGCAGGTTATCGCTGTGCGTGTTTGCACCTGGGCTGGCTCATCGGTCCCAACGCCGCCGGGCAGCATTCAACGAGGCAACTTAGCCGAAAGCTGTCCCCGTGGCCCACACACGGGAAGAAAGGGAAGAATGCACGTCCGCTCTCTGTAGCGGTGCTCGACACTTGAAGGGACCGGAAATTGGTCGTTTCGTGTCCGGTAGCCGACTTGTTGGTGTGACCCCTGGTATGCTCCAAGCAGGTAAATGAAGGGGAAATGAGAGTGCTCGTTATAATACACGAAGGAAAGAAGCCAACAGTCGGCGAGGCCAAGGAAAGCGTTGAGGATTGTACTTTGTCTTTTTTTTTATTTTTACTTCGGTAGTCACATAAATTAGTATAGTAATCTGTTTAGGGGGAAGATAAATAAACACAAAGTAGAAGGAAAGACAACGTGCCGATGGTGGGAACCGAACCCACGACCTCCGAATATCGCGTCCGGTGCTCTTCCGAGCTACATCGGCCGCTGTTCCACTTGCTACTTTCTTGGGTATTAATGTTGTCTGTATACGAACTTGAGAGTGTTCACCAGCGCCACCCTCAGCCATAGCGGCGGACGTGGAACGTCCTGTGTTACCGCCAGCGTCACGTAGAACGTGATCAAGAGCGAAGGCGAAAGTGCTAGAACCCTCTTACGCTACCTATATGGCTTCAAGACTGCCATAACCGAGACCCATAACCGAGCTTACGTGGATCTCGGTTATGGCAGTATTGAAGCCATAGGTAGCGTCAAAAGGTCACACGTACTTGTTCTGTGGACGCCTGAACCACGCAGTAAGGGAAGGCATGAAAGGGCATGAAAGTAGAAGAGGCGCCGTAATAGAGGGCTACGGACTAATTTCGACCACCTAGGAATCTCTAACGTGACATCGCACAGCACACGGACGCCTCTCAGTTTCGCCTCCATGTAGCGGATGTTTGGCTTTTCGAAATGGATAAGATCCTTGGTCCGTGGCCACGACATCCGACTGCCTTCATAGCATACAGGGCACTCTTTAGTTATCCGGCCGGTCCCTTTTCTCTTCCTCTCTTTAATCCCCTTATACCTCTTCTCCAGTGTAGGATAGCTAACCTTAGGCCTTTCTGGTTAACATCCCTGTATTCCCTCCTCTCTATCTATCGAAATGAAGCGTGGCATAATTCTGATTTGAGTTTTTCGTGGTCCGTGGCTCATATTGATGGTGGCATTTAATGTTCCTTGTGGCAAAAAAAAAATAAAAATGAGAACCCTATCGCAGGTCTCCCCACAGTGGCGGCATTGTTCATCCGGGTTAGGACCGCAATGTTTGATGATATTACAGGGCAGAGTATGCAGAGTACCTGTTTGCGGGCTCCTTAAAGTTCGCTCCTCCGTCTTACTCAGACCATTTTCAGGAGAGTTTCAAATTGGGCTGGTGGTTGTTATTCCTGTGCATTGTTGCGCTTACGTAGGAACTGGGACACAATCGGAGACGACACAGAACAGATGTGCGCAAACTATCAACTGCAGGTTTATTTCTGAGTGCATGTATGTATAGGCATTGTCAAAACAAAAAAAACGAAATTAAAACATAAAACAAAAAACAAAAATTCCGCGATCACATCGTCAAGGCAACATATCTTTTAACGTTCTGTCCAGCATTTTCAGGAGTCGAGAAAAGGCAGTTGTTGCTAAAATGTTTTGATGCGACTGGTATGTCTCCGTGGAAAAAGAGCTGTGATGGGGAGCCAGTGAGAAAGCGCTCGAGCAGACGCGTTAGAGGCTTTATTACCCCGTACCAGGAGCCCAAATGATTATTTTTGGTGTTGGATAAGTCGCAGTACGTCGACTAGCCAACAGGGAGATCTCCTCTGCCAAGAAATGGTGAAATGAGTCCATGACGATGATTCTCGAGTTAAGGTCCGCAGCAGCAAGCGCTATTGCTACTTCCTCAGCTCGCGTTGAACTGTGGGCTCGGAAAGAGTCCATAAACGTGCTTTTCCTGGGGGACGACACCGGCCGTGCAAAATACCGTTGTCGACGGCCCTGCTACGTCTAAAGTACGTACAGTGGATCGGGAGCCGTGTTGTCTCTCAAGTGCGCGAGGCCGCGCTCGTCGTCTGCTTTCGTGAGTGTCGGTGACCATGTTACGTGGGAACGAAGAGACCCAGACCATATGACAGCGCGCGAAATCTTATATCTTGACGAGGTTGTTGACGTGAATATTTTTATCTGCAAACATGCGCACTTGGTTGTCAGAACATTTTGTGCATATACGTGTTATTCCAACAAAGCAAGCATTTGATAGATAGCCAGCCTTTCCCTGCCTACTCGCTTGTCCGCTGAGTCTTGTTTAGAACACAGAGCAATATGGCGCCACTGTTAGTAGGTACGCTTCGCCCCCCTCTGTAGGGGCCCGGGAGCCGTCTGCATGAGCCAGTGGCGGCGTCTGACGACACCGAAGCCGACCAGTGTCCTGAAACTACAGTCGTCGCAGCTTCCACTGATCCACTGAAATGGTGACGTCAGCACGGAGAACAAAATGTCACCAATTCACGTTCCCGACGCCAGCTTAATTTCATTTAATTAACTCTCAGGGTATTCTTATTGTGCGCAAGCGGTGAAGGAGAGCGGAAGGGGAAGAGGGGGGTAGTACTGTAATCCCGTAGCTGTGAAGCAACTAACAACACTGACAAAAGGGAATCAGATATCAGATTGGTATGGAAGCAACAGTAACAATAAACATGTTTTGTAAGGGATGAACGAACGCAGCAGATGCCTGAATTTCAAATATATAGCTATGAGAGAAGAGCTGCATACAGTGCGTCTGTTACACATACGCGTGCGTTACAGGCCATAGTTCCTCCAGACGCATATTTGTCGTGCACGTATTTTCTGTACACTGCTACAACTACGTAGTGCACATGTGCAACGGCTCGCCGACACGCGAGACAAGGCATGCTCGCCGATTCCACAGCGCACAGTCCTCGCACTGTCCAGAATTATTAGCCGCCGCCGGCCTGGTTTTGGCGCCAGTCCTGGCAGAGCCAGTTCCGAGCGGAGCCGGCCGGCACCCGGCCTGCCCCTGTTATGGCGCGCTGCACACACGCGGGAAACCGGCGGCGCCGCCCTGGCTCGAGAGTCTCTTTGCTGATGATAGCCTGCCGACAAGGACGACCTGCTGACCCCCCTGCCCTGAGACGACGCCCCGGTTGGGCGGTGCAGCTTCCTGCAATGTCTTGTGAACAACAACGCAAAACACAAACGTACTAGACAAGAGCGACGAACACACGCAGGTATTAAGCACGAAGGTCATTCATCAGCATATAGCGTATGGTAAGGAGGGCGATCACTACCGTCAGCCGGATAAGACAACTGCTTAAAGGCATCTTCCAGCCTTATCCACCTCCTTTAGAGCGACGGCACCGCTTTCACTGCCTGCAGTTTCCCGCCGGTTTTAGCAGCTGCACGTTTTCCTCCTATCGGCGCCTGTTTTCCACCAGCCTGCTGTTAACGAATCCTACCAAGTTCGTTCCCCCTTCTTAATCAGTGCTATCAACGTGCGGCTCTTCCCTGTAATTTCAGCTGCTCTAGTACTATCTTCGCTTTACGCATTTGATAATTTAGCGCGGGCATGGTCCATGAAGTGGAGATTGCAGAGCTGCGGAGAAATGAAGCACGACACTGAAGTGTTGTTAAGCTGTGGTGTTGCGTCCAAATAGACAATACTTCCGAGGTGCGCAGATTAATTGCTCCCTAAGGCGCATCACACGACGTGGCCACGGGCAACAGCCCGCGGGCTGGCATTGTGTCTTAGGTCATCTTGGCGGCTGTTTGTTTACATTCACCCGCCTGGGCAGCCCATGCCGGAGGCACCGGCTGAAGTGCTTCGTCCAACTGAATAAACGGAAGAGAGGTGGAGTTCTGAGGCACGGCATAAACAAAGGCCTGGCGCGGTCTCACCACCACAGCAGATTACGCGCATATACCATAGGCTGGGAGAGGTTATAGGTGGTGATCCTGCACGCTGCCCAAAGGACTGTTCACGTTGACTCGGTGGGAAACGAACCCGGCTGCGCGTTCCGTTGAAATCTCTGCCCGGCGAACAAGGACGCCATTTGTTATCTCGCCATCTCTCGCTGCATTGGCCGTAGTGTAAGTTTGCACACCATGCAGCTGTGCAATCCGGCTGTTGATGGAACTGCTACGCAAGCTGAGGAGCTGCAAACAAAGGTTGTTTTTAAAACGGGGGCCAAATCGATAATGTCCACGCAAACCTGCCACTTCGTCGCAGCAGCGAAAGCGTCAAGCCTACACATTTCGAGCGCTGGGATCACGATACATGAATGACGTGCTTATTTTTTTTTTGGGTTCTCAAAGACATCAACCAGTAGACAGTCTTTTTAATCCAAGAGCTACTCTGTTCTGTACCCTCTCGCCTAGTGCTACTAAAGGTGTTACATTCAATGCGTGACAGCTCACGAAATGATTATTAGCAAAATACGCGACTGTAAGCACAGATTTGTCACACCCAAAACCATGGAGTCAAAAATACATATATGTTTTAGAGCTTAATTCTAAGAAACTAAGAAAGAAATAAAGCATGCTTCAGTCCACAATTCGTTTCCGAAGTCCACATATCTCAAAACTGTCTAGAGCCTATGCGCGGCTTTGAAGAGTGCCTGCAGTAAGTAGCAGTGAGAAAACAACTAGTTGGCTTGTCGTAAGACTTCATAAGACGTACATAGCCGTAGTGCAAAATTTTCTGCATATTGAAGGCTTCTGTAGAAGCCAATCAGCAGACGTCCGGAATTGCAGAGTAGCAATCAATGATATGAGCCAAAGCCACTGAGAAGGGGACGCTGCCCGAGATAAACATTGACCCTTATCTATAACAAAATAAGAACATGGAAGGACCAATAAGAAATCACAAAAATAGGAAATTATCAGTACTTTTTTTTTTTTTAAATAAATATCTGCTGAAGATCCCCTAGTATATACCAGGCTTGGCCGCATCCGTCCAGGAAAGGTGGGGGGTGGGCGAGATCAGTCTCCTCGTTCTGACTGTAAGCGATGTGCACTCTGCGAGCTGTGTGCCTTGGTCGATGACAAGAAATATGGCCGCTTCTCTCAGAGCGAGACATGGAACCGACTTAACGATGTGATCGGTTAAGCTATTGCTGTGTCTGAGCTGTATGTATGTGAGGCGCCGTTGATGCTAAGGACGGCAAGGAAGAGCTCGAAGGCAGATCGCAACCATGGATTTGCAACAAGCACGCGTTCACAAAGGCTGTCGTTGTGTGTGACCGGAGCTCCAGCTTGCGTCGTTACAGATATCCTAACACGGCCGTTGTTGTTGTGGTGGCTGTAGGAAGAAGGAAAAGAAAATGCACGGGCCTGCATGCTACTGGCTCTGTAGCTGAGCCACCTCCGCTGCCTCGTGAGGACAGAAGAGAAAATAAAGAAGAAGAAGAGGGAGAAAAATACGCGCGCCGCAACAACAGCCGTCGTCCACCACCGAAGCGGTGGCGGGTGCAATGACGGCCTACGACAGATAAAAATTCGGTGGCTGGCTAGCCCCCGCCGCAAGCGCCGTTGACCTACCGTCCCAGCCCCGTAGGGCCAGGAAATTACAGGAGGCAACCCTTGAAACGGCGACCTACTCAAGGTACAGCCGCGTAGAAATGACGACAGCATCGCCGGCCTCATGTCGGCTTCAGTTTACCGTAAACCGCCAGTAGGAAAACAACATTATGCACCCGTGAGGAGAAGGCCTACAGACATATGCCAGGACGAGCGGACACGCCAGGAACACGATCTTCTGTTTAGCAGCGTGAGGAACCGTGGTAGCCTGCCAAAGGCTGGTGATGTGTGCGACAGTGCAGTGGCCCACGTGCAGCAACGCGGCGACGGACCTTATGATGCCGTGTGGAAGGAATGAGTTTGTGCTCTTCGATTGTTGCGTGCCCAAGGGCAACGGATTCCCTGCCTAGGGACTCGTGGATATCCCATGGCTTAAAACACGTACCGGATTTCCATATTATTGGGGGCATTCTTGTGAAATATCTACCAACATGCAAAGATGTAAATAAATTCTTTCTATAATTCGCCTACGAGAGGTCCTAGCCTCCGTGGTTCCTCGACTCCTTCGCTGCCCTCGACTGCAACCCTAAGTGCGGCGTCGCGAGGCAACTTGTCATTGAATACATGAGGAGCCTCAAACACGCAGCCCGCAGAGCTGCGGGTGTGCTGTCCGTCGGCCCCACAGATGTTGCGAAAGCACCTGCCAGCTTCACGAGTCAGCTTCAGCATCATGCTTTTTTCCCGGATATAGCAACCAAAAGATATATTTCCAAAGCGATGCCCAGCTCTCCTTCCGGAAAAGAAAAGAAGCAGGGTTTTTAAAGTCTGAGTGAACGTCGGATGGATGTCAGCCGCCTTCAAGAATGCAGAAGCAAGGCTTTGGAACTCCCTCTCTGACTCGTGTCTTTTTTTTTTTTCTTTTTGAGTAGAGCCGACGATGATTTTAACAATTTTACATGTCCGATAGCTGTGTCTGAGCTATCCTGAAGTGACAATAACAGTTCGGAGTTGGCGCTGAAAGAGGCACATGCCCCTATTCCACAAAGAAATGGAGAGTGTGGTTTGGGGACCTTCTGGTTTATTTTGGCGGCAAAATAAGCCTTGCTGACAAGGAGATTAACGCAAATGGTCCATTAAGAGCTTGATTTTTTGTCATTACATCCTCTCTTTTTGCAGACCTTTACAATCTCACAATGGCCGCTTGCTCATGTACCATCAGCAGCTAGCCATACATGGCGCTAAAGCAGGTAGTAATTTTCTAATTGCCTTTATATTTGACATGGTACAAGGCGCAAGAAATGAAGCGGTAATGAATAAAAATCATGAAAGAAAACATGATGAAAATAAGAAATGACATCCGTATACTTCAGGTCAAATCGCGATTCTGGCAGCGCAGGAGAAGAGCGAACAAGCTGAGCCAATTGAACCACCGCATACATTTCTTTTACTTTTGGTCGACGAAATGCAACTCAGCAAGATTCACGGAATGAAAAGACGGCGTTATAGAGTCGCGGCTACAGGTATGCACTTTCCTTTGTCCAAAAACCAACTTAAACAAACAAGAAATATAAAAAGTATTGCCGGAATGAAAAGAAGGAGTTAAAGGCGCTTCGCGACTTCTCTTAAGCCGAAACTTGAACGTCTTCCTAACCTTAGAGCTTTGTTTTCGTCGTGGTACAGGGGACGGAGGAGAATGTTGCTGTTGTCGCTTGCCTGCAGAAAAAGTTCAGCGCTCTCCGAACGACTGTGAGCTACTGCAGAGAACGTAAACAGGTACTAAATAAAATATAGCTATAGCTCGTACATATTATGCGGCTATTTCAAGCATCAGCAATGTACGTGTGATAGAGTATAGGTTATGCGGGTCGCGTACTAACATAGATGCCATACTGACGTTTGCTCCATCTTATCTCTGGGATTTAAAACTATTTTTTATCGATGTCCTCATCTGCAGTGCGAGTATCCGGTCAGTATACCATTTTCGTATTTTATATTTTAAATGAGCGAAGTCACACTAAAGGTGCAAAGGAAATAGATCGCTTCCGAGGATCGATTTGATCATGGCCACAATTAGAACGAGCGAGATGTAACAGTGCCGACGTACTGACATTCTAGCCCGCATTTTAAAAAAATTGCAGGGGTGCACTTAAGCCTACTTACGTGCATTGAGGGTTTCATGCCTGTTCCGTTACGAGTTCTGCGTTTCGTTGCTTAGTTGCATGCCGTTTATATTGGTCAAATTCGGACGAAGTCAAACATTAGGAGTCAAGGGACCAAATTTTGGCCGTGCCCCACCCAAATTTAGAAGTTACCATTGAGTTGACCATATTCAAATTAAATTAGATGCCAATTTTGATCAAATTCGGACGAAGTGAAATGAAATGAAAATGAATATTTAGGGGGTTCAGCTAGCCCACGTAAATTTGGGAGTCGCCACTGAATTAGCCATACATGAATTAGTTTAGATATTGATATTGGCATATATTCTGAAGGGGCCTAATTTTGGGGGTGATCCACCCAAATTTGGAGATCACCAGTGAATCGGACAAATTAGACATAGGTTAAGCATCATATTTGGTCAAATTCTGAATTGAATAAATTGAACAAAACTTATATGTGGGCTAGATAGTGTATACATAGCTTCCGAAGGGGAAATAAAGCGCACCGAAAAACACACACGGTACGAAGAAAAAAAAAAGAGAAGCGCTACTCTCACCTATTTCATTGGCGGCCACGCCGGCAAATATATACGTAAGCGAAGACACGCGCAGAAACAAACGTCAAATCCACAGGCTTTTCACGAGGCGCGTTCAAGATAATCGATTTCTTGCTTCAAAAGCTTTATCGATGTTTTGCTGACGCACTCTCATCCGTTCCCAATACGATATGTCACTAATGAACCAAGAAATGTTTTCGCCTGCCCTCCTTTTCTGGGAACTTTTCCTTGGCAGTAAACTTTGCAAAGTATATATGATTATTAAGAACTCTGACCAAAGACGCGGGCTGCAGGTCGCTTTGGATCTGCTTCTTCTGCCCGCCGATCTTCTGCTGTGGCGAGCTGCGTGAGTAGACTCCGAAATAGCCGAGAAGTGAAGAAAGTGGCAAAGGAATTTCTTCCAGCCCACTATCTTCAGTCCTAAACAAAACTGGGCGCTCTGCTCGGAACCCGCGGGCACATGAAAATAATGACTTTCAGACTTGTTATTACAGTGTACTACAATATGTAGGGCAATCATCGACCGTGAAATAACTATAATTTGCCAATGGAAGGCAACTGCAGGGAGAATTTCAGCCGGGACATTTTGCCAGCTGCATCCCGGACGGACATACTTTTCATGGCATCGCATGAAGAAAAATTACTCGTACGCTGTCGGTAACATGCATATATGGCCCGGCTGGATAGTTTCCACACGTGTATACTGCACATATGTTTACTGGCACATCAAGTATAACGATTCGCAAGCAGTGCACGTGCACCTCTCCCCAAAGGTCGAATCGCGCAAGCAGAAATGTTCGCGTTTGGTGGAAAGCGTTCACACATATAGTAGTAAGTTCATTATCTTTATGGCTCTCCAGAAGAAGCCGTTGTCGACGGACACGTCACAGCAGTTCCGATCCAAAGCTTTATTGCTTCAAACGTTGATCACATGAAAACAAGCGAATACTAACCTGATATACTGACATTTCTACTTGTGCTGCACTGCGGCACACTGCACATTCGCTTAATTTGGTACTTATTCACCGTTGAATCAGATCCAAAGACAAATGTGTGGAGCTTCGCGGACTTGCGCCGAGAGGGCGTCGCTTTCGACCCCCTTGTCTACCGCCACTTTTCCAGTATTAAGCAACAGCGTTAAAGACCCATTCTGCATAAAATCCGGCGGCCATGTTACTCCTTGGCCGTCGTGGTACTTTATATCTACGCCGGGACGACCGGTACGCAGACAAAGTGGTAGCTTAGGACTATATGCTAATAAGAGTGTACAAGATACGTGAGCGACAAATTCATTTTGTGAGCGGCACAGGACTGGACTGGAGCTTGTGAGACAAGCTACTGTTGTGTCTTTCTTCATACCTCTTCTCACTCATCACCACCCATCACGTTCCTCTCCCTTTCTTCTTTTCCCCCAGTGCAGAGTAGCAGGCCAGATATTAAGCTTCCAGGTGACGACCTCTCTGTCTTCCCGTTCAATAAGCACATCTCTACATATACGCGAACGAGGATCCGCGAGAGGAGCCAGCTCCGGTAGCCTGTGTCGCTCTTCGGGCCTGCTTCACCGGCTGAGGCTGATCATCCGGGCGCGAGGTGGTGGTCAGCGCGAGTTCCCCATTGAGCAGAGGAGGGTATGGGACAGATTGCCAGAGCGCTGTGGCATTCCCAAGCGGTGCGACAGAAACGCGTGTCGGCATAGTAGTAGGGGCAAATGTTGCGTGGGGACTTCTCAGAGAGACAGCATGCAACAATGACGCACGTGTCGGATTTCGGAAACAGCCATCATCAATAGTGCGGCAACTAAAGCAGGGTTGCAGTATGGAGACCGACCCCACAGTGCTGTAAATTTATGGCACGCTTATCAGCCTCGTCATTTCTTGATCTAGCTTCTCCCAAGTCAGCTATATGTATAGACACTTTACTAAACCGAAACCCTTGCCTTTCAGTCTTTCACAAAAGTGCCCATGTTTGGGCTGATGCAACGTACAAATGGCAATAGTGCGTCCTCGCGCAACGTGCAAAACACATTTGGATGGGCCGATCGGTAAAAAGGTCGGCCTGAGGGTTTGCGAAGGGCTGTCGCTTTTGGGCTCGCTAGTTGATTCGCCTTATCAAGAACAGTTCGGACTGCAGACAGAGGGTTGGATATATCTCTAAGATATCTGAGAGCATACTTCGCGCCAGTTTTACACGATGCTTCCTGGGAATCTCGCATATGTGCAGTGAGACTATAACGGTGCTGAAAATAGAAGTGCTCACGAAAGGTGCGCCCTGTAAATCCCGTGCGCTTGTTCGTCCCTTCCCGTCCATCCGTCGTTATTTCTTTCCCCTGCTCACCTAATGTAAGCGTTGGTGCACTGCGAAGATGTGTGAAACCGTTGATGATATATCACCTTTGCGAAGTTTTCCAGATTTTGCTTTCGCCTTCCGAATTGATGTCAATCAGTCAGTCAACCAGTCCCGTTTCACATCAGGAATGTAAGAGGCGAGGACAGAAAGCCTATGTGTGGCTTGACATAAGGTCCCCGCCTTTTACAGCAGTTTTATTGTGCACAGAACCTAAAAGAATGCAACACTCCAACACATACGCATATATCGACATATTTAAAACATAAAAGGAACACATGTTTCGTAACACACATATTCAAGACGTAAATAGGGACATAACCATAGCATCATAGCAAGGTTCAACTTTGTATAGCATAGAATTCAGTAGTTGATCGATTTTCGATAACAGAGAATGCACACACAATGGATTCTGTAAAGAAAATCAGAGTTCTACGCCAATTACGATTAATCGACATTGTTGAGAGTTCACGGCTAATTTTAGGACTACATCTGCCAGCCATAGCTTGCGTCCAAGGTAAAGACTCTAATGCGTGTATTGTGCGGGAGGGTTCTCTGCACATAGCCTAGATAAATTAATAAGAAGCACATTTCCTTGACTATAATGCTTGATACGTACAATTATGCATAAAGACAAGGCACAGTTGCATATATAATAGGTACAATGAATAGTGCTTCAAAGGCGGGTTCAACGTGAGCAACATGACAAATGGTAACTGCACAAACTGCTTTTTTGTCACACGGACTCAGTTCGTTGTATCCGAACTTCGTAGTAAGTGAATTTGCTCGATTTGTGAGAAACAAAAATGTAAAGTTCGACAAAAGTGACATTCATTTATTTAATATGTCGCTTGCGGATGTCTGTTTCTTCAAATTAGATACTGTCAAACCACTTTCCAAGCTGCGTGATCATAATAATGCACCCGGCCGAGACACTGACTGAGTGGGATCCAGCCACTTTACGAATTAACACAACAATATCGGTAGAAATTGAGGCATTCACGGCATCTGGTAGTAGATCGGCATTCACCTCTGATTCTCGATGAGGAAGCAGCGGCGAAGCTTGCACAGCACGAGTGCGCGCAGGATGTACAACATTGTGATGCTAGTTATGGGCCCAGGTCCGTTCAGGAGCTCTGGGCAGATACCATATCAGATTCACGGACACACGCGCGCTTTTCTTTTCTTGACCATTAACGTATCGCGGGTCACACACGCATACAGCCTAGCCTAATGTCTAATGGGACATGTCCAAAAAAAACGCCCTACTCCTGTTCAGTCTGCTCGCGGACTCGGCGCCGGTGCAGGCGAGTCCGACGGTGCTCAAAGTCCGGTTGAGGCGAGTCCTACGATGCTCGAAGTTCGGTTGAGGTGACAGAGACCGGTGGCCAGGGTATGACGCGGGCCCTGTTCATGCCCAGGCGTCCGAGTACCCGGTAGCGCGGCAGGCCACGCCCGACGTCCCAGTGCTCGGCACTAGGTACTGCGGTGGGCCACGCCCGGATACTGCGGCGTCATATGTGCGGCAGTCAGGCACGGTGGTGCAGTCGAGCTGCCTCCGGGAGTTGTTCACAGGATAGCGAAGCGCTGTGCGGCACCAGACCCCGGACCAAGTGCCCGGCCGGTGCTGGCGAGCCGGCCTTTGACGCCAGGCCCAGAATGATGGTGGTGGTGGTGAATTCAACCGCCAGCGACGCTCAGAAACGTTCCTCCCGGACGTTCTCCTGCCTCGAACAAACTCACGCGCACTGGCTTACCCCGCACGCGGCCGCACTTCACTTCTTCTCGAGCAACCCGCGCTCTCGCACACACTATCAGCGTCATCACTAACATGTCTGCTGCAAGCGCGCTGCCTCCACGCAACAGCAGCGCAAAAGGCGGAGATTCGACTCAGCCGGCGACTTTCTTCCTAGACTGTTAGGCCAGTGACTAGTATTCAGAAGTAATGATGATTGATCGCCGGCTGTGCGCAGCAGTTCCCTTTCAATCATGCCCCTTTCCCACGCTTATCGCTGTTTTGCTTCCACGTTACATGCTCTACCCTGTTGTAGCCTTGCTACCTTGTCTTTTTAATCAGATGGTCGACACTTTCGTTTGGGGGGACAGAGAGGAGGGGACCTGGGAGATACTCTTCGGTCTTCACGTTGGCTGGATGCGTGCGTCTTTCGGCTCATGGGCCGAGTCTCCGGGTCTCTCCGTTCGTTATAACCGAGTGGTGCGACCACGGTGTTCGTTTTATCTGAGACGAAGTGTCATAGTTCCAATGCATATATTGACGGTAGCTCCACCCTCGCTCGTTATACTTACTCGTTACACTAATTCGTCCTATACTTGAATATAGCATAATCGCCTGGTTTCCATATACGAAATAATTTATGCAAAAATTAGAGAATGTCCAACGCAAATCAACGCAAGATTTATATACGATAGATATCGACGTGATGATTCACCAACCGAACTTTTGAATCAAGCTGGCATTCCAAATATAAGCGGTCGTGCCAAGTTCATGCGCCTTAAGTTTATATTCCTCCTTTTAAATGGTTATCTCAAAACGGACGCCAGTCAGTATCTTGTACCCTTCGACTTCACGCAATACACGTAAGAAACATTGTAAGCATTTAAATGAATATAGGTTCAACAATGATACGTTTAGGTATTCATTCCTTCCCCAAGCGTTAGAGACTGGAATTCTCTGCCTGATGATATTGTTAAGACTACTATGCTTTCTTCATTCATCTCTAAGTTGTGTAGTATTGTATATGATTCGTAAGGACGGTTAAGTTGAAACGCGTCATTGATGTGAGTGTTGTTCAATATGTGTGTGTTTTATTTTAACAGTCCATTAATTGACTAGTTTTAAGTCACTTGTTCGAATTGTTCGATGTTTTTTGTTGCTTTGTTTTGTTCCTGAAGGGCACCTACATTTTCTGTTCCCTCTTTTTGCATGTTCCTTTTGTATAATACAATCTCCCAAACCTGCGACAGCCTCAACCGAGGCTAGCAGTACGTTGTAAATAAATATAAATAAAAGCGGCTGTTACAAGTGGGCTTGACTGTTTATGAAGTTTTGTAATAGTGTAGACAGTGGTTGTGTACGGAACTAAAAAAAAACAGTAATTAATCAGACTGGATAAGAGTGAATTGTAAAGAAGTTTTTATTATGCACTCCAACAAGTGCCGAACTTTGACAGGGTATATCCTGTCTACAGCCCTTGAAACTTTAGCAGCTGTATCGTCTACGTGAATATCCCATAAGTTCCTCTGAAGTGTACCACATAGGATTTTATCTCAAGAGGAGATATGTATCTTTGACGAGCTGGTTGATAGCGCTGGCTCAAAAACAGACTGATTAAAAGGGGTCTTAAGATCACAGCTTTCTTCTTTTCTATATTGATAACCAGTTAAAATGGGACAAATAGTGCAAAGAACGCAAGCATCTTGAAGCCTCTACTTCCAAGCTCGATACACATGGCGTTCTAAAATATAAAATAAAAAATAAACAGGCTGGTGTCGTTAACGTAAATGACAAAAGTTGTATTAAGGTAAATATTACAATATTTATGTTGAGACCGAAAAGCAGCGGTCGTAGTAGGCTTCCCTGGTGTACGCCGGCAAGAATACGGTTGGGGTCAGATAACGTATTATTAATTACAACGTCCTCAAAACGAGCCTCTAATAGAACTTATAATTATTAAGCGGAAAAAAAGCAACCTCAGATGCCGTATGTATCCCAGTTTGCTAGTAAATTTTCGTGGCTTACCCGATGAAACGCCTCAGGAAAATTTCAAAAAATAAAATGCCTAGCATTAGCTCTTCGTATTCAGAAGAATCTAGAAACAGCGCCTTTTGTATCTCGGTGCAGTTTACAGAGTGTTATTGGCTTATGCGTCTCACGGAAACCCAACATCCTATCGCGAAATAAAACGCTACACCACGTACTCCGGAGGTGCGTACAGTCCGTAAAAGGGTGCCAAGGTTGCGCTGCGTGGCGTTTTCCTGGACGCATCTCGACTGCGCTCCTGGAAGGCAACGCCGTTCCTCTTAGGGAATTCAAGGTCACAATCGGCGAAAGTGCCGAAAATAGTTATGCACCGAAATCCCACCGGAGGCGGGGGTACAAATCAGTTGTGCGTTAACTTGGCCGAGTGATGTACGTCCACTATGTCTCTCTGCCGGCTACTGGAACACGGGAGGCATGCATGCTTAATGAATTACGAGGGACTTTAGCGACCAAAGTAGTGAAAGGCGAAAGCGAGTGCCGCATTCTGCTACGCAACTGGCACTAATGAGGAGTTAATCATTTAATTATTTTAGTGATTCTTTAGTTAATGAATTGCTTAGTCATAAATCAGTAATTAATGAGTCAAGTTATTAGTCATTAATTAGTAATTAATCATTGATTGGCACATGGTCTTATAAGGCACGCATTCGCGCATATTGTGGTGATGCTCTGTGATTGGTCCAGACCTCTATGACGTCATCCCGCCTCGGCCAATCAGAGCCGCCGCAAAAGCGGGACACATTTTGTCCACTACAGCATGAGCCATTAAAGGCTTTCGTCTTAAAACACTTAAAACACATCGTCAGTAATGGTTCCTGCTGCGGCAGTAGCAGCCCGCGCGGGGAGGATGCGAGTACCATACATGGTAAAATTCATTTTTAAAAGGAATTAAATTACATTACTAATTACATTGCTGAAAATCGCAGAAAAGTAATTAAATTACATGGGTAATTACTGTTCCCGAAAAGTAATGAAATTACATTATAATTACTTCTACTGAGTGATTCAATTACTTTAAAATTACTTTCTAGTTTTTATCCAGGCAAAAACCAAGTAAAGCTAGTAAACAAAACAACTTGTTTCCAGACGCGAAGTACACACATTATTTCGTCTTCCCGCCGAATACGTCCCAGAGAGCTACTCATTCCCCATTTCCTACAGCGCTTGCCATTACAAAAATAAGACGACAACAAAACAACCAAAGCAGAAGAATGGTTGAACGGTGCTTGGGAAATGGTTGCAACTGTCCATGGGATAGCCGCACTAAGTGACACTGCTAGACAAGAGGTCTCAGACGCCGAGTTCTGCCCAATTCTGTCTCCTTCCGATCCGTTACGCTGGCTTCGGCTTTCCGCACGTCGTTTCTGCTTTCGCGGCACTCTACTGTGAAGGAGTAGGGGTGCACTTTAGTAAAAGTAATTTCCAAAGGAATAAATTACTTTTGCTCCGAAATTTTTTCCAAACGTAATTCATTACATTACAAATGAAATTACCAGAAAAGTAATTAAATTATGGTAATTTCATTACTGTAATTCAATTACTGCCATGTCTGGCGAGTACAGCAGGTAAGAGGTGAAGGAAAAGCCGGTGTAGTACAAACCTCCTCCGAAGATCTCGTTTTCTTTTATTTTGCGCTGTTTTTAGATTTCGCAAAAAAAAAAAAAATACAGCCATGACCGGAGGGTGGAGCGGAGGGGCAAGGAATAGTAATCCACATCGGACGATCTGAATTAAGAAATCAACAATCGGCGCCAGTCGCGGGAGCAGCCGCGTACGTCAGTGGCGGACGCAAAGCGACGGGAAATGACGGCCGGCTCACGCAACGCAGATAACATGGGGTTCTTACCGTCAGCGTCGAAAAGGCGAGAGTGGCGGGAGAAGGAGGAAAAGCGAGATGCGAATGAGGCTTTTCGAGCGGCGCACGACCGTCTCAGTAGCATTCGCAAAAGCACTGTCCACGGGCCGGCCTCAGCGTGCGAGACTTGACGGGGAGGGGCTGCGCAGTACCGCGATATCCGCTATCTTGCCGTCCATCGAGGGTTTCTTTGCGTCTGCCATCCCCACCGCTGTCTTATCTGCGACACGTTTCGAGAGAACGGCCGGAGCAGCAGCAGCCGTGGCACAACGTTAAGTAGGGGCACGAGGCATGACGAAGCACATTTTTTTCTTTTGCATCGACGGCGACCCTCGACTGTTCGGCAACCGCTGGCGTGACGACAGCTTGGCAGCGGTCGGCGAAAACGAACGCTCCTCGAGGGCTCTTGCATGGACAGCAAGATGTGCGCCCAAGGCGGAAACGTGAATTGACCGGCCTGGTCGAACGGTGTCGCGCGTCCACCCAACCGGTCGCGGGAAGAGAGCCACAGGCGAGGTTGTTGAGTAGCTGTTCGCTCCGTGCGCTGGCGGCTGCGGCCAATGAGTACGTATTTGCGCTTTCCGCGGCAATTTGGCTTCGATGTCGTGCAGAGCGAAGTGGAGCGCCGTTTTGCGCGTAATGCGCGGGCGATGCAAACGTCCGAATATGTCGAACGACAGGAACTGCTGCAAAGCTGGTTCCGATTGTCGTGAGCTGTAAGAACGCAGATGGAGGCGTACATTTGGTCGGTTACTGCCCACACCGTTATTATAACTGACATGCAGTTGATTTCTGAGCACGGCATAATCGCTCCAAAATAGACGCGCGCGTACGTGGGGCGCAGCAGAAGGACGGAAAATCGGCGACGAAATCAAGTTCACACATGCAAAGGGACATGAACGCGAAAAAAAAAAAAAATGACGATTTGACCACGTCCGTAGCAGTCCCAACGCAACACATTTCATAGCGGCCATCATGGAGTCCCGGGCCACGATCTTCCCCACCGCGCTTACTTTGGACAGCATAATACAGAGTCATAACAGGCGAAAAATTCTGAAAATAAAGTTTCGAGGACTGCATTGCGATTTAAAAAGTGTATATAGACGAAAAGACCAGCACATAGTTCCTGCTAATGTCGTGCCTATAATTCTATGTTGCTATATGCGTTAGAAATAAGTAACGCGGATAATAAATACGACACGCTCTGCTGAGCAGGAACCAAGATTTATTGATATACGACATACACATGTGTGCGCTCGATAAACCTAGCATAAACTCCATTAAATCACTTCGTTATTTCTTTCATGCATGTGTCCAAGTGGCGTACGTGAGCCATTAAAAATTCTTATGAATAGTCAGCAGCGGGCCCTCTTGAGCAGTTCCACACAACGGACCGTTGTGTGTTCATCGTGAAAGAGACTCAGCTGTGAACAGCTAAACTACTGAGAAATAAAGTTGAACTGATAAATGCCGCTGTCCCTCAACAGTTTACACAATTCGTAACTGACATCGTAGGCACCCCTTCCGGAATGTAAACGGAACGTAACGGGCACACACGACAGAAAGATGACATCCGTGCTGGTGGACCAGTCGTTGCCGCAGATGGGGACTGAATGAAACAGCGGGCAGACGTAGAATATAAATATATCTGACCAAAAACTACTTTGACAAATACACTTCTAATTAAGTTCAGCCAAGCGAGTCATCCCTCTCCTTCGCTCCCTCGTTTCTGGTGAAAGGCACGCCGGCTCTTCTTTTTTTTTTGCTGATTTATTTGTTTTTTCATGTGGGCAAGTAATGTAGAATTTTGTGTGACATGCGCACTAAGCGACCAACGGCCGGTAAGCGCCGCACCTGCCCTCTTCCAAAGCTGTCCCGTTTTTTTTCCGTCAACCGAATAATTAACTGAACGGTCACCGCTGTCCTTAATTTAAATGCGACCAGTCGCGCTGGGCTTGTCCGCCCTGATATCAGCGTACAGGGAATTCCACGCATTTCGTCCACTGTCATCCGGACTAATGCACTTTTATTTATTCTTAAGGGGCGCCTTTGGGGCATTACATATCTTTTATGACGTTCGCCAACGCCGCTGTAATATTATAAGCCGCAAAAGCCATCTTAAAAAATAAAAAGAACAAGTGTATTATTAGACATTAGTAGCGCGGTTCCCTGGAACACCCCGTATATTTATCTTATCAGCGGGAGAGCAAGCCTTTCCAGTAATGGATGCTGCACATGTCAGTTAGATTTACCACCAGAAATCCGGGTACTGAAGTCAGAGTTGGCCCTAGTCGGCTGGCGGTGATGGCGCGTGCAGGTTATGAATTTTAATGCATTTCATGATCGACACGATGTGATTGCGACTGCAGACTGGAGCGCCAGATTTCAGTGTAAAGAATATGCCCAGAGTGAAGCTCAGGGTCAGCGAGGGGACTGCAGGCAACCTTGTCGTCCCACTATGACTGTCACCAGATGATACTTTTCTTTCCTGCGTCTGCTTGCGCGGTTAAACTGCGCATTCCAATTCAAATGACAAACTAGCCCACCTGTGCTAGCTGCCGCCTATCGCCTTGATATCATATCAAGCCGCGTGAGCTAGCCACACCAACCTGATGACGCACAAGATAACGCGCAGTGTGGCCAGAAAGATACGACAGGTTATACCCGGCAATGCGGATAGGTATCGGACGTCTAGCACACAGTCTGGGCATGAAGCAAGGTAAACTCGAGATGCTGATGAAAACAGGAGGAGTCTCGAGCAGTAGGAGGCGGACCAGGCACTCAGTTTCACCTGGTGAAGGCCCGCCGGGCAGCGACCGGAACTTCCGAGAACGATCCCTCTAATCTGAAGAGATGAATAAAATGTTATCTCTCTAGCTCTCAGCCCAAATACTTAAAAATAATTCGATATTAGCACTCAAGGGAAGAAACGGCTGCAGTGATTTGGAGACAAACGCTTGAAGAACAGCAAGCGCATTCACACCGGAATTGTGGCAAGTGATAATTAGTTACGTCGGCTTGAAGCAACCAGGCCATCAATGGACCAGGCATCAGTATTGGAGCTTGTTAATAGGGCAGGTGGTAATAACAGTCTCGGATATTTTATACCGTCTTCATCTATCGATAAAAAGGCATGCAAGCCGGGTGGAGGAAAAAAAAAAAATGCCGTAGGACTGTTTCTCTTCCTTATTCTAAATTTAGCGCATCTTCAGTCTGGCGTTAGCTCAATTTACAAAAATCCCCCCCCCCCCCCCCATCTCTCTGACGCGCCTTTCTGCAAGAGACATCAGTCTACTTTATTGCATCCACTTTCCTTTTCGTGCTTTTCACTTAATAAGTATTTATAGCTTATTCACGCGCAGTATCCAGTCTTCGAGACATCATCTGGTCGAAGTGCCTTCATCTGCCCACAAGACAGATTAGACCCAGTAAAAAAAAAAGAAGAAAATGAGAAAAAAAAAAATGCCCTGCCAGAACTGTTTCTCAAAAGACAACAGGAAAGAGTTGAGAGAATCAATAAGAAAAAAAAAAGTGAAAGTGAGCAAATTGTACGACGGATACACCGTTTCAGGAAAACCGGAGGGGCCGTGATCGCAGTCAAGGTTTCTTTTTTCCCGCCGAAGCTCACTGCGTTCAGCGAATCTGGCTTGGGGGGCGGGACATCTACGTAATAGTAGTAATAGCGATAGCAGCTGTTCTGCCAGCGGAGCTGAGAGGAGGACGCATGAGCGAGGATGAAAAGAGAGCACTCGCGTCTTCATCCGCGTTCACGTGCTCAGCACGTGTTCTGCGCTAACCGGAAATGAGCGTGGCTCTCGCGCCGGTCGCGCGACCGAAGAACGGCTGGCGCGAGCGCGTCTTCGCTGACTCGTTTTTTTGTTTTTGGCGCAAGCGAGTGTCTGATTGATGACAAGCCTTCGGCTATCGCAACCAGCGGAGTGTTATTTATTGGTGCCTCGCATTCCGGTAAAAAATGCACGTCTAGCACGCTAACGAAAGAAATATTACAAACAACTTTGTGTTGTTGTCCGCTACCTTCGAGGAAATGGCGAGGCGGCCGACCCCCTCACGCTAGCGCCAAGGCGAACGACAAGACCCGTAGGCAACGGTCCAAGTTCCTCTCCGACCTCTCGCAACGCCTGCAGTTGTGCAAGATAATTAGGAAGCGCCGATGACGAACTGTAGGCGGTGGCTCGTTACGGGACGATACATAATGGACAGCCATTTACTCTTCGGCTTCGTTTCTTTCTTTTACTCGACAGGGAACGACGGACAAACAAAACTCCAGCGTCTCGCCCTTGAACCTAGGGAAGCCTGGAGACCGTGTCACCAAGGGCACCCAGAGCACGAGAGGCAACGCTCTACCTACCTCGCCCGCTGCGGCCGACGCGCGCCACATAACTGCAAAAGAAAGCAAATGACCGCAAAGACAGCATACCGGCGGCGAGGCCAAACACAGCCGCTGGCAAAGCAGCAGTAAAGAAAGAAAAGACGAGCAAAGGCGATCGGAGGAGGGGAAAAAGGAGTAGTGGAAAGTTCCCAGCTGACTGGCATACATACACACAGTGTGGCGGGAAGAAAAAAATATCACCTGATGAGCGCTGGTCGCCGCCGCCAGGGGGAACCGAGCGCGGAGAGTGGCTGGCCCACCGCCGCCCCGCGCGCGACGGGCCCTGATTGGCCGTTGGGAATCTATTTTACGCTACCCTGTCCTCATGCTCAATCTCTTCGCGAGATTCTTGGCCATCCGTGTAAGTATGGTCATACCCTCTCTCGATACCAGTGCAGAAACCGACGTGTAATCAGCTGTTCGCGCGCGACAAGCAACTCCATTCGCGATCGTCTGCTCGCGAACATCGTCTGCTAGTGCCAGGAGCTTTGGCCACCCTCCCACGCCGCAACAGCTGAGCTCTCATTTTCTCTTCTCTTTTCCGTCACGCTGTACCAACCTCAGACGGTGGGCCACCAACAACGGCAGCTGTGGATTCGAGTAAGCGTCAAGCTGAACAGCACACCAAGCATTAGCACCATGCCCGGGTCGGTGACAGAAAGCAACTTAACCGAGAGCCAGACGCGTGCCATGTGGAGGGCCGCCGACTGTGTCTGCTTCGACGTCGATTCCACCGTGTGCATGGATGAAGCCATTGACGAGCTGGCCCGGTTTGCCGGCCGGGACAAGGAAGTCGCCGACCTGTAAGTAGCCCCCGATGTCTTTACTTGCACCCGACTCGAGTTCGCGCCATTTCTTTATTACAACTTTATTAACACGCAAAAACACCGAATTATCGAAGCCAAGAAAAGTGCAGTGAAGGCAGCCCCTGCGCGCAGGCTCTTCCACAGAGCACACCTGTGATCCTTCCTCGCACTGTAGCCCCCCTTCTCTCCGCGTGAGCGGCCGGCCGGCGCCGTCCTTCCTCATCGCACCATCTGGCCCGCAAGAACATGCCGCAGTTGGTTCCGGAAAGATGTACATTATGATGACGCGGTTTTTCCTTCCGACAGCACAGCACGAGATGCTCTGTTGCTTACAGACCGAGGCTAGGGCGCGCATGACTCGACAATAATAATTCAGGGCACCGATCACACGGTTCCCGGTCTTCGCTTGGAAAAAACAAAATATATGGGAGGACCCATAGCAACGTTCGGTGAACAGGGGTCAATAGACGCGCGCATGAATGCGTAGCTCATACAAGTGTGTTTAGCGGCCAAACTTGAGCCTTGATTGCAACGAACTTGCACCTGCTATCAATATACGCCGCGGCCGACTAGCGCAAACTTGCAGCTGGCCAGAGCCCGTCAAGATAGTTCCGGCCGTGACACCATAAATATAGGCATGCAAATTCATAAAAGATGTATTTCTTATAGCATTTGCCTGACGAACGAAAAAGGTTTTCTGTGAGGGCAGCCATCCGTTTTGTTAAACTTTGAAATGTGTTGCTCTGTGTAATATAACCAATATGTTTCGAGGTCCCGATCCTTATGCAACAGCAGTCTGGTGAGCTGCACTGGAAGATCTAATTCATATTTCATCATTTTTTTTTTTTTTTTTGTTCTTGTGCAGGACCAACAAAGCCATGCGTGGAGGCATGACATTCAGGGAAGCTCTGGAAAGGCGCCTAGAACTCATCAAGCCAACTGCTCGCATGCTTCAGGAATACATTGAGCAGAATCCACCACGGCTGTCTGTTGGCATAGAGTAAGTGTCACAGGATGCTTGCATAAAATTTTCCGCATGCATAATCAACACAGCAGCTAACAATGCCCCCCTTCCCCCCCCCCCCCCCCCCTCTCCAAGTTGCAAGCACTTGAACGCTTTGAGCACTGCAACATTGTTTAGTTTTGAATTGCATTCGTGTGCAACTCATTCCTTAGGTGCAATGAAAATTTTATTTCTGAATTTACATTATGTGACAGCGTCGCGGTAAATGTCTGCAATACTGGAGTGGATGTTTCTACTCGAAATACTTTGCACATTAGGTTTGAGCCGCTTTGTAGGGCCACTAACCCACATAATGACATAACTTCAGTAGTGTGAAAAAATTAATATATTCTTTTATGTGAAATGTTCATTCTGCTTCTCAGTTCAGTACCACCCATTTATTGCCGGAAATAATTTTCTCAATGCCGACTTCTGAGCCTCTGCAATGTAGGATACAAGGAAATGCACTACCTCATCATCATCCTCAGCCTGACTATACTCACTGCAGGGTGAAGGCCTCTCCCATATTCCTCCAATTAACCCGGTCCTGTGTGAGCTTCATCCACTTGACCCCTGCGAACTTCTTAACCTAATCCCCCCACCTAATTTTCTGCCGCCCCCTGCTACGCTTTCCTTCCCTTGGAATCCAGTTTGTTGCCCTAAGCGACCATCGGTTATTCTTTCTTCGTGCTACATGTCCTGCCCATGCCCATTTCTTCTTGATTTCCATTAGAATGTCAGTGACTTCAGTTATTTTTCTGACCCACTCTGCACGTTTCCTATATCTTACATTATCCCTACCATTTTTCTTTCCATAGCCCTCTGCATTGTCCTCAACTTAAGTAGAACCCTCTTTGTTAGCTTCCACGTTTCAGCCCCATAGGTAAGTACAGGTAAGGTAAGGCATTGCGAAATCGGGGTGTAGACAAGCCATACGTGAAAGTGCTGGAAGATATATATAGAGGGTGCACAGCAACCATAGTTTTGCATAAAGAAAGTAACAAAATTCCTATAAAGAAAGGTGTTAGGCAAGGAGACACGATCTCCCCGGTACTATTCACAGCTTGCCTAGAAGTATTCAGAGACTTGGAATGGGAGCAGTTAGGGACAAGGGTATATGGAGAATACTTAAGTAATCTGCGATTTGCTGATGACATTCCCTTGCTAAGTAACTCGAGGGATGAAATTCAAAGAATAATTGATGACCTAGACAGGAAAAGTAGAAAGGTAGGCTTGAAAATCAATATGCAGATGACTAAGGTAATGTTCAATAGCCTAGGGAAAGAACAGCAGTTTACGTTATGTAGCGAAGCACTGGAAGTAGTTGGCGACTATATCTATTTAGAACAGGTAGTAACCGCAGATCCGGACCATGAAGGAGAAATAACAAGGAGAATAAGACTGGGATGGAGCGCATTTGGCAAACACTCCCAGATAATGACTAGCAGCTTACCGGTATCGCTCAAGAGGAAAGTATACAACAGTTTAATCTTACCTGCACTACCTCATATGTGTGCTAAGGCTCCAAACATTTGGCATCCAATTTAAAATTGCAGTTCTTTTCATGCACTGTGGCTTCCTTATTGTAATATGCAAACATTGTTGTTTTTTTTTTTCTTTGAAGTATGACAATGTAGTCATTGGTGTCAAATCTTAAATGGCATTCAAAGTAGAGTGGTTGACCATGCAACACTCACAAAGGAAAAGTTTAGAGCCTGTTGAACCTACACTAGCGGATACAAGCCTCTTAACAATAAACAGGTAGTAACCGCAGATCCGGACCATGAAGGAGAAATAACAAGGAGAATAAGACTGGGATGGAGCGCATTTGGCAAACACTCCCAGATAATGACTAGCAGCTTACCGGTATCGCTCAAGAGAAAAGTATACAACAGTTTAATCTTACCTGCACTACCTCATATGTGTGCTAAGGCTCCAAACATTTGGCATCCAATTTAAAATTGCAGTTCTTTTCATGCACTGTGGCTTCCTTATTGTAATATGCAAACATTGTTGTTTTTTTTTTCTTTGAAGTATGACAATGTAGTCATTGGTGTCAAATCTTAAATGGCATTCAAAGTAGAGTGGTTGACCATGCAACACTCACAAAGGAAAAGTTTAGAGCCTGTTGAACCTACACTAGCGGATACAAGCCTCTTAACAATAAACATCTAGAGTTGGCACAAAAAAAGGCAGTTTAGTATGCATGTAGAACATAGGCATATATAGGTTAAATGTGCTCCAATTTATTTGTGTGCTATCTCAGTATAAAGATGTCTAACCACACTTCACTATTTTGTCTCAGAAGTGCCTGAATTTGCCATCTGCAGTGTGACCTTGTGTTCGACTTCCATAATTACACCCGATTATATTTTAACAAGGTTTTGTTAGTGAACGTGAATTACTTTACCGGCAGAAATCTTTCATTTTGTGCAGTGGACACATTAATTTTTCATACCTATTCAGAGACCTTGTGCAATATGCTACTTTGACTCCGTAAGCATTCATTTCTGTGTGGACTTTGTCGCCCCAGAGTGTGTTTTCCGTTACCACATGTCAACATTTTAACGTACGTGATTATAGTGCTCTATAACCGTCTTTACTTTGCTTCGCAGGGAACTGGTGGCACAGCTACAATCTCGCGGAGTAGCTGTTTATTTGGTCTCTGGAGGTTTCCGGTCCATCATCGAGGGAGTGGCAGACGAGATTGGCGTTCCTCGCAAAAACATTTTTGCCAATCAAATAAAGTTCTACTTTAATGGTATGTTACACTATCCCACATATACTTGCTTTATATATGCTATGTAGCGAGTTTCCTTTGCAGTGAAGTAGCACACAGGCATGTTTTGATTTACATTAAGTTGGAATAAATATTTATGAAGAATGCATCCCTCTTGACAGAATGGTAGAAAAGAAATGCAGCAACATCTTGCAAAATACTCAGGCTACTTGAAACTTCTTTGATGATGTCCTAAAGCTTAAGGCTGTTCAAAGGAACAGATCAACTTTGCAGAGAAGTATTATATATGTGTAAATAATGCTGAGCTGCTTCTGGTAGGACCCCTGTTGCAGTCATGTCTGCTTTGTACAAATCAAGTTAAACTGTTGAAGTACTCTTGCATGCATTTCAGCCAACAGACACTACCAGCTTCCCAAATGGTTGCTCTGTGCCTGTCAGAAGCAGTACTAGAGTAGCGATGTGACTGTCAAATGCGTTGCTGAGCGGTTATCAACCTCAAGTGTTGCCATACTTAGAAGCCTGTGGTGTTCCCATCTCAACACTGATTACATTGTACAGACTGGCTAGATAATGTAGTGTGCTGCATCAATTTTTCCGTGCTGACTGAAGGCTTTTGCTTTTTTCCAGGAGAGTATGCTGGTTACGATGAAAAGCAGCCAACATCCCATCAAGATGGCAAAGCACGGGTTGTGTCATTCCTAAAGCAGAAATACAGTTACCAGCGAGTCGTTATGGTTGGCGACGGGGCTACAGACCTGGCAGCCTGTCCTCCAGCGGTATGCCCATCAGCTTGATCTGATATCTCTGATGTCAAGATACCTACCATAAACAAATAAAAAGACTAAGGCATGCTATTTAGACAGCACTGTGAACAATTATTGGAGGGTATGTCACCATCACGCACTTAGCAACTAGCAGTTTGATGTGGCAGCGGTATCGAGTAGCTTCTGAATTAAATTTTAATTGTACCTCATGCAAACTTTTCTCTTTGGTAACAAGGTACTGCAGAAAAAATGTTGCTCCTTATCATATTTAAAAAAAAATGTGCAAGGCATTTTTTAAAACTAAAATAGATTAAGCAACCTTGAAATACTTGGCTGACTTGAAAAGTGTAAATCATCAATATTTGCACAGTACTTATGGCAGCTTCTGTTTCCCACTTCATTTTCAGGATGCATTTGTCGGATATGGTGGAAACCAAGTCCGTGAGAAAGTCAAGAAGGCAGCCTCGTGGTTTGTGTACAGCTTCGATGAACTTGTGCAAGAGCTGAATAGGAACTGACCCGACACTAGACATCTGTTTGTTGTGCTGTGTATTTATTTCTGTACAGTCTATTGTATTGCCCTTTAGCCTGTCTTTTAAAGTCTCATTTCTTCCTTTACATGCGGAAAAGCTTTGTGAAAAGTAGTAGCTCGTCATGGCTGGACTTCACGACTTTGAAGCAGTGGCATAGCTGTTCTCACCGGCTGCTGTCAAAATTTCAAAACAGCTGCCGGGTTGCAAATATTTTTCGCTGTGTGCTATTCAAAATAATTTGGCATGACACTGCATTAACTTTCCAAGATTACCGATCATGCCAACCGAAGGCAGCTCGGGCAATCAAGTCAGTCACACCCTCCAAAGAAGTGTAGTACAGCTAGTACTTTCTAGTGCATTTTTTTATCCATTTTGATTGCAAGGAAAGATCTGTTCCAACACAATTGCGTGCATCCATACTTTCTGTATTGTTTTTACTTTATTTTTTAAGAGTACCTCAGATAGTGACATCATCGAAGGGTCTTTCACTGAAGGCTAGAGTTTTCTTCATTACGGCAAGTCAAATGGTACCTGAGGGAGAACGGCAAACTATCAGTTTGCTCCAGGCGCGCAGGGGTTAAACTCGGGACTCCCGTCCGAGTGCAGTGAAACATTAAAAGGCCTTTGACCTTTGCACGAAATAAAAATTTTGCGACCAACGACTCATGCGCTTTTCTCGCGCTTGACGCGTAGAGCAGTAGGCGGCTATGGCTAAATGGATACGCGCATGGAACCGAGCCGCTCAGACAGGTACGTGCATTCGAATCCCCGCAAAGACTCCCATCGCAATTTATGGCTGTGACATCTTGGTATTAACGCCATTTAATATAAACACGGGTATTTGAAACTATGCCCGAGTGAAAACTGCATTTTAAAGGTGAATTTAAAGCAAATCACCTGAACTAATGTTTCAACTGAACTGTGATGTTGTAGCCGAGTGACGTTTGATAGATCCATGTTCAAGTAATTTCTCTGACCAATCCTTGGAGAACAATTCTTTTACTACATCTTTACACATTTATATTTTCACGCAAGCTAGAAGAGCCAAATTTCTTTACTTGGCATGTCCCGAGGCGATAATTCCGAAAACACGAAACCATTCCATACTCGGCTTACGGTTTCCAAAAGTTGGTTGCAGAAAGTGGTCGAACAGTCGGCGCTGCACAAGCGAAAAAACAGTTATGTTCGATTGCAAGCGCGAACAGTGGAGTCTTCTCGGAATTCTGAAAGAGAATAGCTTCCACGACCTGCCCTACTGCTTCACCAACGTTCTCATCTTTTAGTTGATTCAAGAAAAGCGCAAAACAATGTAGACGAGAGAAACGGATGCTCGTCTTCGCGTTCTTTAGCGTTGTTCCTTGTAGTGTTCTGTCCCTGTAGTGACTGTGTCACACGGAGAGTTCTGATTAACAAGAAAAGAAACGCGCCAAATTTGAATGGTTAGGCCGCGCTTACACAACAAGGAGCAAATACTGTCCTTACTTTTGCCACCACTCACAGTAATTGTTCCAACGACGAACGGTGACACCACGGCATATTACTCGCCTACGGTACGCCATAGAGAAAGAATGGCTACGCGATCAGACAAAGATATTCGGCTTGTTCGCATCTTGTTTGTGTGCCATCTTGTTCAGCTTTCTTCCCATGTCAACAAGCTTGTGAATAATTATCACAACTGTCATAAAACTCCACGCGGTCTTTTATTTTGACATTTTATCAAACCTTTTTGTGGAATTTTTTTATTTTATAACAATAATTTAACCCTTTTAGAAACCCTATTGAGCAGATTAGTGGCGCCATCTTGGTGTGCACACTGCTGTTTCTTGTGTCGCTGGTTTCGAACAGCTCACGTGCGTGAACTGTGAACATAGCAATAGCGGTGCTTACGATCTACCCTGGTGCCTTGGTTACCTTGGTGCTTACGATCTGCGATACTTACGAATGCTGCCGCAGCAGTGCCTTTGTAGCATGAATGTATGCACGATTTATAAGCCGTTTTTTGGCCCCTGAATCCTGATTTCGCAAAGAAAGACGCTTACGTTGTCAACGAAAGCTCAAAGGCAACGATGGCTGCTACGGCCGTGAAACCCATTGCTTGTTGGGATAAGGTTGACGAAGAAACTTTCCGCACGGAGATATATCCGTTGGTAGGTGTGTGTATTTATTTTTTGTCGTGAAACGAATACGCCCTATGTCATTGTTCATTTGCAAACGCTGCGGGTTATAACTGGTGCTGTTTCCTTGCTCAGTTGAGTCGGCGTTGCAAGCACGGACTTGCGCACACACGCTGTTAGTGTACGGAAAGCCCTGGGAATGAATGATGTGATCATAATCAGAATTATCTATACTAGCTTGCACTTAGCATAAAAATTATGGGCATCATGCTATAGAGAGCTAGTAACGTTGTTAGAGAGCTTGCATGAAGCGATGCATGCTGGGTAATCTGCCATGATGATGTCGTTGGCAGCAGACGATGAAGCACAGCACTACCACTGCATGGTCGCGTAGTGCGCGCAGGCGATGCTGGCGCGATCGGACCGGCCGACTGCGGGAATTCTTCACGATTCCAACAATTCGTCTGCATGAGGGCGAGAAGGCAAGTGATTCCTCTAGCGACGCCGATGCGAATGGCTCGCACGGGCCAACGTACGCGAGAACGACGCCAATCCGGACAAGTATAAAACTACTTGCTAGAACTAGAAATCATGAATGTCGACGCGGGCGGCCAAGTCCAGACGCATAGGGCATTCAGTCGTCGCGTAGCTTGAATAGGTCCGCGTCATTGCATTGCATTTCTTCATAGTGCACCCGATTTTCCGGGCACAGCGTCGACGCGTACTTTCCTCAGGTATCTGCTGACAATTGCACGCACGTAAGGGCAGCGCGCGAAAAGCCGAGTATTTGCACGGTGAACCATCGAAAATACAAGGCACTCAGCTCAATTCACCCCGGCTGTGCTGCCCGCCGTCTGCTGCTAGCGACAACATCATGGCGGATTACCCGGCATGCATCGCTTCATGCAAGCTCCCTATATATTTCGGATGAATGGAGCACCTCACTTGCGTGTCGTTTCTCGGCTGCATAAATATTATGGGCATTAGAGTTGTTCGTTTTCGAGTAAAACCCTTTCCGGTTTCTGGTACAAATGTGCCCACGGAACTTGTTTAAAGCTCGTTTTAAACCACCAAAGCAGAAGCTATTCGAGTGATACATTCTGATAAAAAAAAAAAGTCCTTTATGCGAAGGCAGTCTTAATGAGAGATGCACTCGGGCCACTTTTATATGTCTAGAAAAAGCTTGAAAGTCTGATACTAAGCTTCGATCACCTTGTAAACGTCAAGCTACAGCAGACTGTCAATGAGTTTTCCCCGATGATCGGTAAAAGCGATCGAGCAAAAGGTGTTTCGTCTATGTTACCTAAGAACAGTGACACATTAGTAAAAACTTGTGAAGAGTTTTGCGCAAAAATCTCCATAAAATGGGGCTGCGCTCTAAAACCGAACGTGTAAGACAAAGAAAACCAGTTGACAATGTGGAAACTGGGTGCCGTACACCAACCATTCCAGAAGCGGCTGCTGAGTCAGTTGTTTGATGACTACCGACCTATTTCCGTGACGGACGATGTAGGCTCGCTTCGCGGAGAGTTTCTGGAAGTAAGCCCCACAAATAGAAATTGCACTAATGGACTATTGGAACTACGCAACTGTGCGCTACCTCAGGCTAGCAAATGCAGCATTGACATTGTTGTGTCTAGCTAATGGCAGTTATGACGTTGAACGAACATTCTCTCATGTAAGATACCTCCAGGCACCGGACAGGTCTAGGATGGAAACCGAAACGCGCCTGCAGATGATTATGTATGTTAATAAGGGTGTGTAAAATGTCTATGACCAGCTAACATTGAGTTAAATGTTTCTTGTCCAAGGAGTGACCGTTGCACATCACTGAGAGTAATAATTACGACAGAAACGCCGAAATATGAAATACTTTTTTAAAAGCAATCCAGAATGTAACCCTAAATGTTACCCATCATTTATGAGAAATTGAATAAATTATTAATTTGTTAATTTAACCCGATGAAACCCGAATTTTGTAGTGTTTCCACAGAAAACCAAAATTTCTCCCCTATTATTAGGGTTGTTCGTTTTTGGGTAAAACCCGATTTTACCCAGTTTTTGCACCCCGAACATCTTCCTAAACCCAATTTTTCCTGGTTTTTTGAACAACTGTGCCCACGGAACTTGTTGAAAGCTCGTATAAAAGCACCCTAGCAGAAGCTATTCGAGCGATACTTTCTCATAAAGAGGTTCTTTATGTGACAGCAGTCTTAATGAGAGATGCACTCGAGCCACTTTTAAATCTCCAGGAAACGCTTGAAAGCGGAAAACTTCTGATGCCAAACTTCGATCACCTCGTAAACGTCAAGCTACAGCAGACTAATTTTCCACGATGATCGGTAAAAGCTGTCGAGCAAAAGGTGTTCTGTCTATGTTACCTAAGAGCAGTGCCACATTAGTAAAAACTTGTGAAGAGTTTTGTGTGAAAATCTCCACAAAATGGGGCTGCACTTTGAAACCGAATGTCTCGCGCAAAGAAGAAAACCAGTTGACACTGTGGAAACTGGGTGCCTTACTCAATCCATTGCAGAAGCAGCTGCTGAGTCAGTCGTTTGATGACTACCGACCTCTCTTTATTTCTGTAACGGGCAATGCAGGCTCGCTTTGCGAGGAGTTTAACCAGTTCTTCCTGGAAGCAAGCCCCTCAAATGAAAATGTTGAAGTGATAGACTATTGGATCGACGCCATTGTGCGCTACCCCAGGCTAGCAGATGCAGCGTTGACATTAATTGTTCTCTAGCTAATGGCAGCTGTGACATTGAGCGAACTTTCTCTCAGCTAAAATACCTCCTGATACCAAACAGGTCTCGGATGGAAACCGAAATGTTGCGCGTGCAAATGATTATGCATGTTAATAAGGGTGTGTAAAACGTCGACGACCATTCTCACGTGAATAAAATGTTTCTTGTCCAAAAACTGACACATAACTGAGAGTAATAATTACGACAGAAATGCCGAATTATGGAATACTTTCTTGGAAGCAAGCCAAATCATAATCCTAATCGTTACGCACCGATTAGGAGAAATCGAATAAATTATTAGTTTCTAAATTTAACCCGATAAAACCCAAATTTCGGAGTATTTCTATGAAAAACACGATTTCTTCCCTATTTTCAAGTCGAAAAATAATGCCCGATTTTAATCCCCGAATTTGAAAAAATATAAAACCCGAAAATGAATAACCGTATATATATTTCAAATGAATGGAACACCTCACTTGCGCATCGTTTCTCGGCTGCGTAGTGTTGGCGTGCAATTTGCTGTTTAATTGACACAAAGACTTGTATAATTTACGAGGTTTTGGTTGGTTGGCTGGCTGTCGAGTCTTTACATTGCAGTGATGATTGCACGAGACGAACGTGTGCGCACACACATGCGCTTACTTTCAAAAACATTGCGTCTGAGCATTTTCTCTTACCTGTCTGAAAAGGGGAGCTAAGCATGACATATAGAATTTGAAGCACATGAAATTCGATCGCAATCAATGTACATTGTATGGTACCGCCACTGCTATTGACTTGGCAGTGTGAGTTGTGCATATTTTCCTGCATTGACACATGCTGGCTTTCATAAGGTTATGGCTCAGTCATGTAGGGAGGGCGATAATTTGATCCCTAGCTTGACCGGCAATATGTAGTTTTCCTCTCTTTATTGTTCGACTAGGGTTACAGACTTAAAAGCTTTCTATTGTGCTCTCTTGTGCTGCAGAGGCAACCTGCTGTTTTGAGAGGTGTACCTGTCGGTCACTGCACATCTTTATGGGACAGAGATTACCTGTGTGCTCGGGGTGGTACTCGCACTGTCAAAGTGCACGTCTCACAGGATAGGCATATGGATTTCCTTAGCAAGAACTTTGTATACAGGTGAGGTCTTTTATTTTATAGATCTTAGAACCGTTATAATAGTGCACGGATAGAAAACTGATTCAGCTGCACCATTATGCAGAACACTGCAATTTTGCGAGCTTGTACAGCGGGCATCACGTACCAAGCAGACCGACTACTTCATCAGTGAGGTGAGTTGCTGAATTTGGATTCTGGATTGAACAAGGGAAGTGCTACTTTAGTGTGGTGGCAACATTTGAATAGGGAAAATTGTTTTTATCATTTGGACTTGGTATAAGTTTTCCAGTGAAGGTTGTCAGGCCGGTCCACATTTTGAAAAGCTCTGAATGCTAGCTAATAGCTTTAGGGCAGCATCACATAGAACATTAGTACCACTGAAAGTGTAGCAAAATGTTACATCTTACAACATTATATGCTGCACAAGGCTAAAGGAAGTTTCAGTACATACATCAGTACAGTACATCAGTACAGAGAGGAAAAGTGGTATACAACACACAGCCGATTGGGGAGCTCGTGAACACTGCATTGCGACGCAATCTAGCAGCAGTTATCTAATCGAGGCAGTCACGGGGGTGCCCCATTTTATCGACATTCATGTATCGCTACTGCTAGATGGCATTTCCATGCAGTTTTCCTGAGCTATGCCACAGGCTGCGTGTCGTATACCACATTTGCTCATGGATGTACATATCTTTGCAACGTAACAAATATTTTTGTCTTAAGCGAAAAAATTCATAAGTGGTGTACACTTATGCCAAATTTCCTGGCTGTACATAAAAGCATGAGATCATGTTTTTATAAGCAGCCGTGTTGCTAGGGGAAGGCGCATGCATTCTTGATGCTGTGTATGCCTGCTCATGCAGGGTGCTTGAGTGCAATATTTCTTGAATCATCACTGTATTTTTTATGACCAGGAAGAAACTTGGCACCATTGAGTTTTCCTGAAGCCTTTCAATACAGTTTTTAAGTTGTAAATTTTTTGTTCTTGGGTATAATACCAAGCTAGAAAACATTCTGCTTAAATATATAAAGACTGCTTAACAAATCATTTACTAACCTGATTATGTGCATTTTTTGTTTTTCAACAGACAGAATTCTATTACTTGAGAACGCTAGGCACTGACTCCAGAAAAGAGCCTGCCAGCATTGCCGTACAGTTTCCTGAACTTGCTGAAGATGTCACCTTGCCTAAGCTGTTTCCTGAAGAAGCATTTTTTTCAAGTGTACTTCGGATTGCATCTCCACAGCTTTGCTTGTGGACCCATTATGATGTATGCTCATATTTTTATGCAATACATTGTGAAATTACCATGTAAAGGAATTTTCTTCTTTAGCTATAGATTTCTGCTGTGAAATGCATATATGCTAAGGGGACCTTTGATATATCCTGATGTGAAGTGGGACACCACTCTTCATCTAAGTTTTCTCGAAAACCTGGCAGTACCGTCTACAAGACAAAGTGGAGTACTACTACTTTATTAGCAGCTTAATTTGCTTTCATTCCACATGTTTTTGGCTTGGGAGCCAGCGAGGTGCTGTGCAGAGCACATGGCAGCCATTTCGCTGTTTGGCTAAATTGGCAGCATTTCAGGGAAAGAGAGACACAAAATGCCTATGTGTTATTATTTCACTCGGACTCTTGGTTTGTTGAACATGAAATGGTGTCACCACCATCATAAGGAAACTTTTGTTTTTGATTAGATCAAAAATTCAGAGGACGTCAGTCACTGATGAGCTGTTTTGCCAGTGACGTATTTCTGCAGTTGCATGAAGGCTTTATTGTTGTGCGGAGCATATTACTGTGATATATTATTTACAACATTATCACATGTAAATTCAAATTAAGACTTTCATTGTGCTTGCATCGTAAGATTGAGCAAAAAAAGGAATGTTGCTAACTTGTGTCAATTTTTGTCAGTAAATGCACCACTGCTGCACCTGGTATCAAGCCCTCAATACTGAATGTGAACATCTTGTGGCCCTCTACATTTTTCTTGGATGATGTCACAGTTGGCCCGATTTTGACAAGACAGGCTACTAAGCTTAGTTGAGGAACAACAACATTACTGAAAAATGTCATCTAAGTTTTGGATTTATCATATGTCTAGGGTAAATATATCACTGAATTTTTCAATGAGCCTTGATGGCTAAATGTCTGGTGAATCAGAACTGTGTGCATGAAATTTGGACAGCATAGTAGTCTTCATCATGCTTCAAATTTGCTTGCACTTTCAGGTGATGGACAACATTTTAATTCAAGTTCAAGGCAAAAAGAAGGCTGTTTTATTCCATCCAAATGACTTTGACCACTTATACATAAGAGGCAAGTTGTGCAACAAAAAACATTCCTGTCATTGTGGCTAATATATTCATTTTATGATTCCAGGCTTCTATAAATTGATATTTTTTGATGTGGTGCTTTTCTGTATTCTTATTTTAGGTGATAAATCGCTTGTTTTGGATGTTGATCATCCAAACTTGGAAAAATATCCCAAGTTTCAAAAGGCCACAAAGTATGAAGCCATACTGAATTCTGGTGATGTATTGTTCATACCAGGTGAGCTTCAATGCAAATGAGCTAGCATCTTCATTTTTTACTTATGTTGGTTTGTTTACAGCATTGTGGTTTCACAACATGACTGCTCTGGACTTTGGAATAGCTGTGAATGTATTCTGGAGGCACCTGGATGCAAGTTTATATGACAGGAGTGATCCCTATGGAAACAAGGATCCAATACCGGCAAGCAGAGCACTTGCTTCGGTGGCAAAGGCAGTAAAAGAGCTTGATCTTCTTCCATCACATTATCAGCAGTTTTATGCATTGAAAATGATCTCGCAAATAAAAGAAGTGTTTCATGTTTCCTAATTAAATATTGCATGCTGTCAAACCGAGCAATGAATACTAGAGGAGTCTTGTTTATTTAAATACACATAATTCACTAACTGATGCCTTGGCCCTATCAACGTGGTGTATTAGAGCCATGTTGGTCTTTCATTGGACCGTGCGGGTTTGAATTATGGAGTGATTAAGCATTTACTGAAGTTCGCGGCATGCACATGTAGCTTTGCGGCAGGCGTCATGCCGATGTGTCAATCGCTTGAGAACTATTAATGTAGACGTGGGTTTCAGATATTAGACCACTGCAGTTGACGATCAATTTGAATAGTCATTCTTTGGTTTGATTTATGGGGTTGTGCTTCTCCCCTTTCCGTGTCGTCCTTTTACGCTACAGTTATCCTGTTAAACCATAAACCAACAAGCCCAGCTTGAAGTTTTGCTGTCATTCTTGAACACTGTTTTTTTTTTTTTTTTTTTTTTTTTTTTTTTTTTTTTCTATTTCCACCATCCAACTATGTACAGCCTTTGTCAAAATTTTACAGCCCAGGGGGTCTACTTTCGAGCGATAGCGTGTTGCACAATTAGAGGCGCGATGTAGAATGCTGCTCCCAGCTAAACCGCGGAAACCTCGCTGTTCAAATTTTGCACAGAAATGGTATTTTGTTGCTAGTATTTTTTAATACCAAATTTGTTTGGGGTACTTGCCTGATTCGATCAAAAGAAGTCAGATGTTTCCATCTTATGCGGCGGCGACGATGCCAGACGAACCGCTGCCCCAGCGATGGTACTGGTGGCGCAACCTCATGCTGCTTACAACAACTCAAACCTGCCAAAAACGTTCGCCGCTTCCCGATACAGAGTAGTTGTAAGCAGCATGAGGTAGCGCCACCAGTACCATCGCTGGGGCAGCGGCTCGTCTGGCGTCGTCGCCGCCGCATAAGATGGGAACATCTGACTTCTTTTTATAGAATCAGGCAAGTACCCCAAACAAATTTGGTATTAAAAAATACTAGCAACAAAATACCATTTCTGTGCAAAATTTGAACTGCAAGGATTCCACGGTGTAACTGGGAGAAGCATTCTACATCGCGCCTCTAATTGTGCAACGCGCTATGTGGCTCGTAATGCATTCCCAGGTTTCCATACTTGCTGAAGGCAAGAAGATTTTTCGTCCTACCCTCTCCAATGGCTAGGACTTCCACGATTATTACAGAAGTCTTACTATACGGCTTAAAAGCAAACCCTCTGGGCTGTAAACTTTTGATAAAGGCCGTACAATGGGTTCACTGTACCACGTAATACGTGTCGTCTGCTTTCAGAGTTCCCAAGAAAAACATCTTTTGTCAGCCTGCGGTAAGGACGCAGCTACCGCAGCCAGATAATGCATGTAACCAGCACAAATAGAAAACCGCTTGTCGTGGGTAGTAACCGCAAAATTTGCGAACGGCGTGACAAAAGACAAACCGAGTTTCCCGCGCTTCGTCGGTCGTAGTGGCAACCAGAACAAAGAGTTAGTTAGAATTGAACTCAGATTCATTTTTATGAAGCCAAAATGTGCTTTGTTTTAACCGTTGCCTACTTTGATGTGTTAGTGCACAGCATACGTGAAACTGCCGACAGTGGAACTCGTTTTTCGAAGCAGTACTCATCGCCGCTACGGTTGCTCGATGGCTAGTGTGAATAGTGTGCCGACAGCCGGGGAGCAAAATATAATTCGTTGCTTCACCGCTTCGTGACAGCAAAATTGGCGCTGCGGACAGTGCCTTCTCGCAAAGTGGAGCGCGTCGTCTGCTTGTGGAACTGATTAACCCCTAAGATAACGCATCTAGTTTACGAGTATATCATATATAAAAATCCCTGTTAACACAAAATAACCTGAGATAGCTGTTCAGATGAGACATATTTTGTTCCAGTTCTCTGAGAGTCGTAAAGTCTGGCATATGCAAGCGCAGGCATAAAGTGATTCCTTTCTCCATTGGATACTCATTTGCTTCGGGGCATTACAGAGGCAAGGTAGCTTTACTGCACAGTCAATATGGTCAAGATTACACCAGAAACCAGCCAAAACGGCGATACGTTGAGAATTTAGGGCGAAACATGTCGAAAGAGCTATTTCGCTATTGGAATTGTTTTCGGCTTAGCAAGGAAATAACACGTTCACCAACAACAGATGAGTTGCTGCGATAGCCTCTGTAACACCGCCTTTTCAATCCTCGGTTTTTCATAATTTTTTTCTTTCAGTTAGGTTTTAGGAAAAGAAGGAAATAGTGGACATTTAATCGGGTCAGGGTCATGACTTCATTTTTTTTTTCTTGTAAATTCGTTTATAAGAAAGGGAAGTTGCAGCATCTGTCAGACTTCTCGTGCTCCTGCATGCGTATCTTTCGAATCGTGAAGAGCCTGCAGCCTGTCCGATCGCGGTATGCCGTGCGGTGCTGCGTCGTCTGCTGCAGTGCCTCCTGGAGGAGGCACTCTCTGCTGACAACGACGACAACATGGCGGATTACATAGCATGCGTCGCTGCCTTCACTATAGCCGCAGCCACGGAGGAAGGACCTCCATTGCAGCAGCGGCAACAAGCGGGTCTTTCTTCGGTGCTACACTTGTCATGGAGTTTATTCGGGTGTGGCGTCGTCATTAGCAGCCGATTCACACCTTTCAGTAGCATCAAAGGTGTTTGCTATCTTCGATACTTTTGCCGGCGAGCATCCCGTCGAAGGTTAAATTTGTTCAAATTGTCTTTGAGAAAGTTTCTCAGCTGTTAGTTGTCGCGGGTGCTCTTTGGTAACATTTAATTACTACTCCATTTGCACAAGTGCGATATCACATGTCCGAAACTGCTGTTGGTTCCTTGGCCTCCGTAGAGTGAAAAAAAAAAAAAAAGTTGATCCCTTACTTTTACGACGAATTTAAATTCGGCGGGTTCGTTTAGTTTTCTATAGCTTGGGAGAGGTTTCAGTTGTTCTGGAACAATCTGAGGGTTGTCCTTGCACAGAAGTAACCGCGGGATCTCTCGCGTCTTACTAAGCAAGCGGCAAAATACGCAGCAGGCCGTATCGTCGGCGCATTTGCAGACGATTACCGGTCATTCGTTGATGCAACACGCATATAACTGGCGCAGTATGTCTACTTTATTAAAAGGCGCTAATAAACACCATTCTAGTTATAAAAGCTTATCGCGAGAACTATTTATTAGTAGCAGACGACACGCGCCGCTGGTCGCAGCGCCACACTTTTCACAAGCGGAAAGGCAGTGAAGTACTATTTCCTCTTTTGGAAGCACCGTGCTTGGAAGTCTTTCTGTTGGCATGACTAGCACGACTGCATGTTTAGCCACCGCATCGATGCTCCCGTTCTCATTAAGAGCGGAAGCGGATGTGACGCCACTCCACTAGTTACGCCCAGTAAGGCGAGTTTGTGGAGGCCGGGTGAGAAATAAATCGCTGATCTCCCCCCAAAGGTAGGTCTCTTCACGCATTTGCATCGTAGATTCTGTTAAGACAGCGCTGAAACAGGCGGTATTCGCAGCGATGTATTGCCGCGAAGCACTGTCAGGTTTCCTTTGCCGTTTTTGACAAAGCTATCAAGATGGCGGTATGCCATAGAACTGCGCTTCACAGAAGTCGTTGTACTAGGCCTAACATACTTGTTAGTTTGCCGAAGAGCGCCTGTCCTCGCAATCAACGCGGGCTGAGTCGCGCGCGGACATTACTCCGACTCCCAGCTTGACAACAGAATCGGTATGCAGCGGCGTTCGGGTGTTGGGTAACCGTATTGCTTGGGGCCGAATTCTTGCTCGGCCCGGGCGCTGCAGTAGTAGCCTTTTGGATAGCTGAATGTAATCAGTAAAGGAGACGATGCTTGCGAGCTTATTTTTCGGCGGTAGCGCAGAGTTGTTCACATTTCATGACAGTAAAAGGTGGGAATATTCGTGGATTTTGCTTTCTCGGGCATGTCGTTTACTTAGTGAGCGTGAAAGTCTCGTCGCCCACTCGAGTGTTTGCGTCCTCTAGAGTGCGGAGGTGTGCCGGCATTCCTTCGTGTTTGACGGTGCTGTTTCGTCGTTTCCTTCTTCCGTTCGCGTCTGAGCGCTTTCTTGTTTATTTTCTGCAGTTGGTTTCACTCCGCTTTATAGCGTCCAGCTGGAAAATCTTTCCTATTAGTACTGTTTGTATCACACTCCGCTCACGCTTTCTTTTCAGCGACAGCGAGTTGAAGGCTAGGCCCCCCTCCACCTTGGAAAGGAGTAGCTTTCCAGGCAAGTGCCAGCATTTTGCTTTGACAACTGTCATCTTTCTCGCCTGTAGTCCAGCATGGATTCCAAGTTTTCCATTTTTCATTTTCAGGGACAGTGGCTTGAAAATGCAAACCATCAAATGCGTTGTGGTTGGCGACGGTGCTGTTGGTAAAACATGTTTGCTGATTTCGTACACAACAAACAAGTTTCCATCAGAATACGTCCCCACGGTGAGTATCGTGTCGCTTTTGTCCTGCATGTGTTACTCCTTCATTTCCTAATATCAAAGGGGGGAAGAAATCGCCTCCTGGTCACCCCGTTCACGGAGGCCGTGTCTCGACGGAGCCTAAACGAAAGGCGCCAGTCGGCTGTGCGGTATCAGTGCACGTTAAAGAAACTTAAGTGGTCGAAGTTAACCCGAGGGCCTTCATTATGGTGTCTTCGTAGCCCATGTCACTTTTTGATGATAAACCTTAAATACCGTACTAATTGCTGTTACGGCTATCAGTTGACACTTGTGCACGCTTTTAAGATGAGAAGGCCACAAATCGATGTCCAAATGCATGTAGTGGTTGGGTTCTTAATGGACCTGTGCTCTGAAAGTTTTCAGCTCTACAGGATAATTTCTGGATTGATTTGATGCCATTGCTGTTTCAAGATCGATGGGGTTAGAAGTAGGAATTCATGTGGCAGCTGTTGGATAGAATTGGGTACTTGCAAATAAGCTTAGTTTCACTATCATCACTGTGGAGTAAAAACTGTCTGAAAGTTAGCTGCAATAATCTCCAAATTGATTCCATGGAAAGCTCTTCCCTATCATGCAGTACAAAACAAATTGTATCATTCATAGCTGCTGGGGAAGGGGAAGGAGTGTATGCCATTTTTTGAGGTTCAAGGAAAACTGAGTACATGCATGGAAGTTGCATACATAAATTTGTTGTATCTTATGCTTATTTATTTTAGGGGTATTCCTAAAATTTATCAACTTTCTTAAAATTGCTTTTTGGGGTATTAGAAATGCTTTTGACACTAATGTAAAAGTGACGCCAGTGTTATGAGCCTTAGGGACATAAACAGTTGCATTGTTGCAGTTGGGTTGTGTTGTTGCAGTTGGGTTGTGTGGGGCCTGTGCCCCTTGAATTCCTATGTGTTAATAAAGTTTTTCTGTCTGCTTATGAATGTCACTTAGGTATTCTTATCTTGAAGTTCTTGCAAACCGAATGATCTTTGTAGCTCCCTTAGTCATCTCTAGTCAGTCAATGGCTACATGGTCTTAACACACATCCAGTTGCAGATTGCTCCCTTTTTACTTGGCCACATTTTGTTGTCAAGGTTAATTTTATGAACCTGCCTTATTCGTGTACTCACATTGTAATGCGCTGGCCTTGGTTGGAATATATTTGGCAGTTATTTCTTATGCAGTTCTATGTGTGAGACAAAGTTCGTGACTGGCAAACTGTAGTCCGGCACTTTATTATTTTTTCAAATTTTGAAGTGCCCATTTGTAAGGCAAACATGCAAAACTCTTCTCCTTCGACTTTCTTTCCTTTGTTTCCCAGGTGTTCGACAATTATGCTGTGACAGTAATGATTGGTGGCGAACCCTACACCTTAGGACTTTTTGACACAGCTGGTCAGGAAGATTACGACCGGCTGCGGCCTCTCAGCTATCCTCAGACAGATGTTTTCCTTGTCTGCTTTTCTGTCGTGTCTCCGTCCTCTTTTGAAAACGTCAGAGAAAAGGTGAGCAATACTTTAGGGCTAACTGCATGTGGCGATGGTTCCCGGTGACATGCTGCACGATGGCGTAGCTCAATGAGCCATTTGAAACACAGAAATTTGCATGTGGCATATGTTGACGTATGAATTGCTGCCTATGGGGCAGTCTCAAAAGAGTTAAAGTGATGTTGACGACAAATTAAAGTTGGCCTGTAGTGACAGAGTACCTCATTTTAATGACTAAAACGTTGGTGTTATTGTAACCAAAACTCTTACAAGCTCGAGGAGGCAGTAAACAGGAATACCAAATTGCCGCCACTAACAGATTTCCCTAGTAAACTGCAGTTCGCATACATACTTTAGGCTCAGATCTTGGAAAATGGAAATCGCGGAGTCCATTTTTGGTTAAGGTGTCATGAATTGCATCTTTTGCTGTCTTACAAGCAAGTGGTGCAGCCATTAACGGTCATAAAATTTGGTTTTAACTAAAAACAAGAATTGGATAAACTTTCCTCAGTCTGTGTGTGAGATGTAGGGAGAGAGGAAAGCGTTTTTAGGGAAGAAGAGATTGAGGCTCTGCAGCTGGGAAGGTCTCGTACCCGAGATTTTTGTATTGTAGATTTTGCAAATTCAGTTTGGGCTGAATGGGTTAGTTATTTGGCCTTGAGATCGAGCATAGTTGCCGCCTTAGGGCACAGCAGTGAATCCTACTCGGTGTGGATGCACGTTCGTGTAGTCTGCTGCCAAGCATTGTTTTACGTGCACGCGTACGGCCTGTTGTGTGCTGTTTGTCTTGCGATTCAGTGCGCTTTTATTTACCTGTTTGCCTCTTATGACAGAAATATGACCAGGCTATTATCGCATATTACTGTGAAGGCATTAATTGACCTTATTGAGTATTTCGGGCCAGATAATGATATCCTTCGTCAGTGTTTGGTCCTGGAGATACTTTGTTGCACAACGTGTCGAACACAGCGATGATGTCGTTAGGCACCCTGTCAAAACAAAAGAATAGATTGCCGGTTTCTATAAAACCTAATGCATTTGCCCAGAAATTATAGGCTCTTGTTTCTGTTTGAAATTGGACAGCTATTGAAGCACGTGCCCTCTGGACGTACAATCAAGTTGTTTGAGTGTTTTCTTCTCGTCATGTTAATTTGGCAAAAGCGTTAGTAGTTGGCTAAGTCTGTTGCTCTTTTCTGTGCAAAGCAATTGTTTCTGAGAAATGGAGTAAAACAGCACCATATGTCATGCACGGGCTTAACTATCTCTCTTCTCTTCTTGCTTGACAGTGTTTACTTTGGCAATAAATAGATTTCATAGTCATAAGAATATGAAGGTAGTCCATTTCGTTAAAAACAGTTTTATATCTGGCCCCTGTTCTGATAATAATCCCAAATTTTTGCTTTGCATCAGAGTGGCTCACTGCACAGATATTCTCAATGTAGTCACAGCGACCAATATTTGTAGCTTGCACTTCAGTGAAAACATAATTACAGGAGGATCCTACATTTTTTCGAGTGTGCAATATTCCTGTCACACTGAAAAATTTATTTGCATTTTCAAAAACTATTACACACTAATTTATCATTTTTAATAAACACCATATACACAACGTTCCCATAGCTTTTTTTCTTTTCTTTTTTTTTTTTTTTTTTTAAGTGAATAGCCTTCTTTATACACGTTTTTGGATTCATTGGCCCAGCGTCATATCAAGTTTGCTGATGTATGCAAAAAGTACTCGTCTAGTAGAGTTTGGTGAATTCCCTTGAATAGTCAGCTTTACAGCTTTCCTGTGCGGCGAGAATTTCTAAAGAGTATTGACGCGATTTCGTTGCAGGAGAATAACTCGCAGCAGTGCCGGCGTTGTCTGGTCAGAGTTGATATGTAGTCACGTACAGTTTGTGGCAAACTGGCCTAGCAGAACGCTGTCTGAACTATATTTAATCCTCAAGTTAAAGACTATATAGCGAGCTGGCCATGTCTCCTTTCTTAAGTCTGGTCAGCGTGCAGTTTGCACCTGCTTGGGCTTGGAGGATGCTAGCACAGGAACTAGCATATTGTCCCGCATTTCGTTGTGCGCTGCAGTGCACCAGTCATGGAAGACAGGGGCAGTGGCTTGACCTTATAAAATTAGAGGAGGACGAAGGAAAGCGCATCTGTAGTACTTTGCTCACAAAAATTAAAATTCAGATTAAAGTTTTCTTCGAAGTGTAGCACCGTGTCGCCACAGTGAGATCTTACGACGTGAAACACACTCGCTGGAAATATGACACTGAATTTGCATTTCTTACACCCGTATTACGCATGTGCAAATGGTGAAAAGGTGAAGAAAAAAAACTGGGACCGCTTAAGTTTCTGCGAGTGCCGCCGGCTGCCGATCCACACTGGATGGATGAATGGATGGAAAGAAAGGATACATAGTGGTTTAACACTAGGCAAGCATTTAAAGAAAACAAACCACTGTAGGCCACTCCTCTGTGAAATTTGAGTTCCCACAAGCTAGCTGCTTAATGGGCAGAAGAATTTTATGAGTTGCTCTGAGTCTCGCAACGGCTGATAAGCTTTCTGATAATGTTTTATGATAGGGGCTCCTGAGAGCTGGGGATAGTTCCGCGCTCACAATCATAATTCTTTGTAATGGACTCATTGCACTGTTTGAGGACTTTAGATAACCTGCCTTTTTGTTGTAACAGCAGTTAACTCCTCGCACGAACTGCTGTAGAAACAGTGGTGTACTTGTTGTGTGATGTGGGTTAACTCTTTCAGAACTGCCCCATAGGCCATAGTAAAAAATGCATTGCAAATTTCCATGCACTGCCACGCTAATATTTTTGCATGCTGGACACCATCGCCATCTAGAAGTGGTTTGACATGTTAACTTTCGGTTTTGACTTAGTTTGCTTTTTTTTTTTTAACAAAGCTAGAAGTTGAGCTAGCAAGACTGGGCAAGAAATTCGCGTTGGTTCGCACAGGGACTCTAGCATCAATCGCAGCATTCAGCCGCTTTGACTCTGGGTTCTTTGATGACTTCAGTAATCTGAGGAGTCAGGAAATTGCTTTGATAGCTTTGACTTCAGCTGGAACAGTGGTACATGTGCACAACAACCCAGACCTTAATGACTGAGAAAATTTGCGGAAATTTTTAGTTTCTGCTACCTTTCATAATTTCTTCATAATTTCTGTACAGAAATGTTTTGTCTAAAACACCACTTTGTTGGTGTATTAAGGTATGAATATCTGACATATTGCCGGCCCCCAAGTCTTGGTTCATTAAAATTTTACTAACTTGCTGTAGTATTGGTATGGTACAGCACTTTTCTGACTTGATGGGTGCTCTTTCTTTTCTTACTCCTGATGTGCAAAATGATCTGAATATCATATTGTGCGCAGCAGGATGTAGGGAAGTCCATACCATTGAATATCAGACAAATGTACAGCGGCACCACAGAACATGTTAACAATTTCCTTTTGGCGCATGCTGCTCACATACCAAGGAAAGTTGGCCTTTAAAAAGAACGTCAAAATAGCACTGCTGGTGTCGTTTCTTGTTCATTGAAGATTTCCTTCTGCTCGTTTTGTGCGGCATGTCATAAATTTCAAAAACAATGCCTAAAGCTGCTAATTTTATTGTTGCCAAGCCGAGCCCGTGATCCTTGGCAAATAATGTGTTTACTTCCTTGTTTTATATCCCACAAGAGTAGTATTACACCAATAGTGTCGATGATGCAGCCTATTAAGGAAAATGTGCTATCCAAGCTGGTAATTAGGACACACAGTTAATAATCTTGCTTTCCCAATTTTACATCTGTTACATTTCTGTTGTGATTGGATCATCACTGCTCTGTTATTCGCTGGCACGACACTCTTGACAGGTGCTGGTTAATGCGGAGTAGGGGAGCCCTTGTTTGTAGCTTCTGCATTGTGCCTGTCCTTCTTGTGTGCTGCAGTGGGTGCCAGAGATCACACATCACTGCCAGAAGACACCGTTCCTGTTGGTCGGCACACAGATCGACCTGAGGGATGATGCGGCCACCCTCGAGAAGCTTGCCAAAAACAAGCAGAAACCCATCTCCAATGAACAGGGCGAGAAACTTGCCAAGGAGCTCAAGGCTGTTAAGTACGTCGAGTGTTCAGCCCTCACACAGGTATGGATGCATCACGGGCTAGTGTTTGTATCGTGCAGCTTTTTATGCAGGTGGCTGGCTGATTGTTGTCGGCACTCCGGTTGTATCATGCCACATGCTGACGAAAGGGTAATGGGAAAGAAATGTAAAAATTTTGGGTCATTTTGGCATTGCGACAGGATGTGATAATTAGGTGCATGTTGTAGCATGCAGAATAAAAGGTACTTTATTATTTTGGGTGTTCGTGCTTTATTCTAGCAGACATAGATGGACTTGTAGGAGGAACGTGCTGAAAGCCTTAGAAGTGCTGCACGTAGCTGTCGCGCAAGTTTATCAACTCATTCGCACAGGCTGCAGGATGCTCGCGATAGGAAAGTGTGCAAGGAAATTTGAATAAATGTCAACTGAAGCCTGGCAGGGGATGAGATCCTAGTGACGTGAGGTGCTGCTAATATTTTTTGCAGCATAAGGCAGGCCACTTAGGGCTGGCTTTTTAATGATATAATGCTGTTATAATTTTAGTTAAAATTGTGTGTGACAAGAGCCCTCAAAATGAAGCTTGGTGTGTTTGTGTAGTAATGTATCTGATCCTTTGAGGCTTACATTTGCTCTGTGGGACTAGAATAGGTGGTATAGATCTTTAAATGGCAACTCCAGGTTTTTTTTTATGTCGGCGACAGAACATTGCAGCTCTTTAGGAATGGGGCTGAGAAAGGGAATGTGGTTATAGTTGCATCGAATTCTTTAGTTCCTCAGTCGGCTACAACAGACCTTTCTTTCTCTCTCTCTTTCTGTCTCTTTTTCTTTTCCTCTTACTTTTTTCTTTGTCAAAATACAGAGAAAAAAATGAGAAGCAGCTATCCGAAATCGAAACTTTGTCCGCAGCCAGAGACTGCGCGTCACATGGCATAGAGGTGTCATAAATGTTACTGCTTTGAATGGCTGAAGTACCATATTTACTTGAATATACTGCGACCGGGCGACTTTACATAGTGCCCAATGGGTAAAAATAAAACCACGAATGTAGTGCGTGATAAGTGCCTGAAAAGGTACTAATCAGGCCCTTGTAGTCTCATCAGAAACGCTCAATCATCTTCGTTTTCAGAGGCAGAGTGCTTGAAAACAGTTTTCCTTTTCACTCTCGTCCTCCCAGACAATGTCGTTCTCAGAAGCTTTTGCGGTCAGGCTCACATTGAAAAATCGCTTCCCAGTGCATCCGCCCCCCATGTATGGTAGATTAGTTAACATTTATCCGCAGCTCAATTTCCAATTTATGCTATCTGAATGGCTTTTTTTTTTAAGCGAGCGTCATATTGTGCGTGGCTTGTTGCCTTCGTGCAAAATGCGATAACAGAAGTAACTGCACTAATCCATTGTGAAAGATGTGACAAGCACAGGATAAAGCTGACACCAGGATTCTGAGCATACGGGCAAAAAGCGCAACATTTTTACTTCTGATGAATTGTGATTTCGCTTCCCTGGTACCCACGTTGCCAACATAACATCATAAAAACGCAGAAACGGACTCAATATGGCTGCACCCCGGCGCTGCTTTCGACCTACCGAATCGCAGTATTCGATACTTGTGGGTAGACTTCAAAGGTCAAAAATATTGAGAAAAAAAACTTTCTTTACATTCCAGTCAATACGGTAGTTTGAGATTGATGAGTCCTTACATAAAGTGCCCGAGAAGCCATGAAATCTTGTTGCTGAAGCGGGAAGGGCAATAACATGTGGAAAATGTCTGTCATATATAACATGCAATCTTGCCTGTAGAAGTCTGAACTGAAGCCATGAAACTGCAAGGTTTAAAATCAATTTGCACCACATTAAATATCACAGGGCTGCTAAAGTTGACGGAAATAATCAGAAGTGAGAGAAAAGTTTATAAGATTTAATAGAAAATGGTTGCCATGGAAAACCAAGGAACTTTTTTTAGTGATGCAGGTTTCATGTGAAAGCACTTTTTTTTTTTTTTTAACTGTGTGAAATAGCCAAGACAACATCATTTCTTTTTTAATTTCAGTAATATGTTCTTACCAATCATATAGGCAGCCAGCAACAAAAAGCTTTGGGCATTTAATAAGGACAGGGCACTTTACTTCACATTCAGCTCCCTATTCCGTCCAGGGGGCTTTAATGCTGAGGTGGTTTAGCAGGCTTTCCCCAGCGCTTTGCAAATATATGGGTAATTGTAAAAATTGAATGCTGGGATGTCATTATGTATGTTAATGCGTAGAGCTGGAAAGGAATTTGAGGCCTTCCATTGTGGCATTTGCTCACGACCCAAAGCGTTATCTTCAGCTTTATGGTAGTTTCCTTTGATGCAGGAATCACTTCAAATTTAATTGCTTTTAATGCTCTAAATAATAAATTAGAGCATTAAAATAATTTTTGAGCATTTTCTGTTTTACGGCAATCTGGCCAACATCTTTCTGCAGGGCATCCAACTGCACAAGTGCAGGGGAAGTTTTTTAGCAAAGACAGTCCTGTAGGGAGTCTATCATTCTCAGTGCTTCCTGTTGACTCAACCTGCACTGTTTCCGGTTTGTCGTCGCTACTGTCACCGTCCTCTGCGCTAGTGACTGCTGCGACAATAGCCCTGTCTGTCAGGCTTCATTTGTCGCGACTGTATCGTTGGCATGTAAAAATTAGTCCCAACGCGTTGCCGTCACTACCGCTCACTGCGGACCAAAGTTCGGTCATCTCTGTGTCTGCAGGAGCTTCAAGATTTTCCGCGTCGCATGCCTCGCCTACGACTACCTTGTAGATGATTCCATGTCTCCCCTTTAACAGTTGAATCTAACCACCACCAGGCTGGAAATGGGTGTTTCGCAGGAGGTATGCGAAGTTCTTCGCCTTGTCTGCTAAAATCTGACAACTAATCGGTAGGTTCGCTGCACGGACGCTCAAGAACCACTGTTAGAGCGCCTGTGCCCCCGTCTTTGTAGGCCCCATGCCAAACCCTTTTCCGGCCATTGTCCATTGCATGGGCAACACTGACATCGCTTTCATTCTCAATCTTGAGCGCGTTGCAGATGATTGATTGTCGATACTGTCGGTCGTACCTGCGCACCAAGTTGCACTTTCACGCCGTCCTTGTGCTCGCGTACAATGTTCCACTTAACTTCTAGCGGCATTGCTGTTCGCTTCCTCTTCTGCTCCGGTTGTGTCATGCTTCTTGAAGGAGGATCCTCCGTTGCTGTTCACGAAAAATCCAGGACCAGCAAGATCATGGCAACATTGATGGCACACTAGGAGAACCACACTAGAAAGACATGCATGAACGCTGCTGCATACCTGCTACAAAACGTGCAGCCGCGAAGCGGGGGCCTGGACAAAGCAAATGGGGGAGGATAGTGCAGCGCACCCTGAGAATGGACTGCTCCACCGTGCAGAGGCAGAGAGGGCGCGACGGGGAGTTCTTAAAGCTCTCCCTCAGAATGGCCGTGCCTAGCAGCGTGTTACGCTTTCTCTGCGTCTCCGCGGCATGCAAGCTTCCCGGCGCACCCAACCAACGCGTTGGCGCGACGCGCCCTGTCCCGATTTTTTTTTTTTTATTGTCACTGCATCGGTGTTGTCGCATCTCTGCATACGCGCGTGCTTCTGTGGTCGCCGCATTTGTCAACTTTTAATGACCATATTTGATTGTTATAACCTATAATATAATATGAAACCATTGTAATAAGTGTTTATTTTACCTTAGAACTCTTAACAAACCTGACGGTGCATTGGCTGCCCAGTATTGGTAAACGAGATATTGTTAAAACGGGTAAGTGGGTTTGACTGTATATTGAGTGATTGCACACTGGCCATTCTACAGGCCAGAATAGTGGCCAGTGCCTCAGTTGTCTCAATCTGTTTAAGCAGCCTCTGACATTTTTTGCTTCTTACAGAAAGGACTGAAGAATGTCTTTGATGAAGCCATCTTGGCAGCCCTGGAGCCTCCTGAGCCTAAGCCCAAGCGGAGGTGTGCCCTTCTATAGACAGTGGCCAGGGAGCAAGAAGCAGCACAAAATAGAGGGCGAGAGAAAAATTTCTGCAAGGACCTGCAGCAGCCAGCTGTGAGAGGACAAAATGGGAGCTGCCGACAAACATGGGATGGACCCTTGGGGGTGATTCCAGCCGACGATGGGAGGGCCCACCAGCCACACGGGGGCAGCCAGGGGCCAACAACTCGCAAAAGGGGGAGATGAGAGACACCATTGTGTGCACGCACCCTTCCCTGCTGCTTTGGTGTCGCTCGTTGTGGAAGTCTGGCTGACGAAACAGTCTGCAGAGTCCATAGGAGTAACTGCCCAAACGGGGGTGGGGAATAGGGAGTGGTGGGGCCGGGGGGGTGGCCTTTAGTAAGGAGCAGATGGCACTCACTGTAGCAGCAGCAACTCTCAATGCCCGCCACATAGGTGTCTCTTGCTTTAGCGAAGTGTGTGGCTCGCCACCACAATCTTTTTCAATTTTCTTCTCGCGCCTTTAAGGGAAAACAAACTGCCGTGAAAGAAATGGGAACCCTAGGCAGCGCGTGCTTCTCCAGGCGAGAAGCCAGTGGCAGCTGCCGCTGCCAAAGCCTTGTTGTGTTAGCCAAGTACTACAGTATTTGAATGGATGTGCGTCGTCGCTTTTTTTTTTTTTTTTTTTTTTTCGAGAAGCTTGTCTCCGCCTTCTCCGACACGTTTTTTTTTTTTTTTTTTTTTCCCCTCTAGATATGCAGGTTTAGTTGTCGTTCTGTTCAGTGCAGTGTCAAATGTACAGAGAGCCAAGCCGATACTGGACTGAGTTTTATCCGCAGTGCTTGACCGACTTGGTCAGGGGGTTTTTCTTTTTTTTTTTTTTCTTTTTTTCTTTTTTTTTTTTTTTTACACGTTTACCCTATTTGTGAAAGAACTAGTTGCAGAAGCATCCTATATAAAAGCGTGTGCGATGAAAACTGCCGCCCTGCTGATGTAGTGCTGTCTGCCATTTCAGGTGTCCTTTTCTGCAATTTTGTTTTTCATGGCAATGATGATTTTGCCTAGAAAATTGCTTTGCCTCATGAATAAGGCATTTATGAAGCCTATGTTGGTGTATCGAGAGCTTTTTCTTACGTTGGTTGGAGGATGCAATGCTATTTATTTACTGTTGTGTGCAAATCGAAACTTGCATCTTTCTTTTAGTTGCCTCGAGTGGCCCTTTGTTGTTTTGATTTTTTACATTGAAGAGAGGAAAAATACTTAAGTGAGCTTCCTAACAATGATGACGCACTTCTTAACAGATTAACATTCAGTTAGCAGTTCTCTGTGGTAACAGTTTAAAGACAGTGTTTTTGGTATACTGTGAAAAAAAAAAATGCGAATTTTTATAATAAACTTGACCTTCAGCCTCAATTTCTGGTCTTGTGCTAGCCTCTCATCTCTTGCTGCCTTTTGGGAATAGTGGGTGTGAACTGTCGCCATGCAGCACCATACTTCAAGCATCTTCCGAAGCTACAGTTTCTTAGCTCAGTAGTGCAGAAGTTTTGGTTGCTTGATGCAAATTCTTGTGAACAGCAAAGATCAGAAGCACAAAAAAGAATTCAGTCTTCTCTGTTGTGCATGGCACAATAAGTGGGCATGCAAATATGCCTTATGCAAGATTGGCTGTTGTGTTGAGCTAGAGCAGGGGTTCTCAACATCTTTTTACCTCGGAGAACCCAGTAGCTGTCAACATATGCCAAGGAACCCGACCCCCCCAGAAGCATCTTGGTGTGATGCCAAGCTGTGTGCTGCGGATGGCGCCTACGATGTTGGTGCAGAACTGAGAAGCAAGCTAGGATAAACTAAATTGAATTTCAACGTACCAGGTGCTGTTCCTGGCCCGAAAACATAGCAAGAAGAGGCAGAGGAATGTGGGGTGGGACACTTTAGTGGGAGCTTGCAGAACCCAGTTGGAGAACGCCTAGGCTAGAGTATCATGGGTTTACACTGAATGGGAGTTCCATTGCACAGAGCACAACCAACATTCTTTGTAGATTTTCACTTGTTCAAGTACAAACTACACAGAACTATCTATGGTTGGGGTACCTGTCTGATTCAGTCAGTTTGTAGGAGCATAGACTCCTTATTTTTGGTTCTGTTTTCTTTGGGAAGACTGCAATTGATGTCGGTGCACCGTACATCACCCAAAGGTATATGTCTACATCCACTAATTTTGAATTTATAATTGATGCTGTTTCAGTTGTAAAACAATTGGCGCGACTTCAATTTTTCTAGGTCACAGAAATCATGAGTGGAATCCTGCCAATATGACATTCGTCATCTTGCTTGAAGCAGACTGGCTTGTGCCTTGTAGTGAATTAAAATTGCGCCTCAATGATTATATTGGTTTTTGAATCACGTGAGCTAAACATCTACAGATAACAGGTTAAATGCTATGGGGGTCGATTTTCGAAATAATGCGTCGGGAGGGGGGGGGGGGGGGTCTAGACGCTATAATCTCCTTCTAGCCTCTGCGTGCCAGTCCTAAAAGACAGTGCTGTGACCCTCGACTCGCGGTGCGAGAAGTCACCACTGCGGCGGGTTCGGGCCAGAGGGGACAAACAGAGTTACTTATTCGAACAGGGTTTGTTGTGCTCGTGTACATGGCAAGACACAACTTAAATGCAACCGCCGTAGCGAGAGACCGTCCCGCTCGTGTACAGGGATGAAATGAAACCACCAAATGGAGAACCTTAGGACCACCGCGGCTTTCGCCTCATCGCATTTAAGTGGTCGAAAGTGCCCAATATTTTTTTTTTTTTTTAGATAGTTGCTTTTATGAATAACAGAAAATGACGCCCTCTCCATGAGGGCTGCCTCTGACCACGTATGGAGAACCAGTGCGACCTGGCTCTCGAGGTCCGCGGCCCGCTGGACCTCCGCCCAAGGTTGAGGTGAGAGGGGAATAAGGAAACTGATCTGGGAGCTACGGACGCCCACACCAAAATATTCGTTTACTGTACCGAATCACATTTGTACAAATCAGTCTCTGAATTGTTGAATTTTAACTACTATCGGCTAGGGATGTGTGTGTGCCTCGAGCGGCGTGTTGTCGACGTAGCCGGATTTCTCCTCAGCCCAAAACGATTTTTCATTACGAGCTTAAAGAAATAGAAGACCACGCACAAAACCTATGCGAGCAAAACGGGAGAGTTTCTAGATGCTAAGAAACTTTTATAACGACTCGATAGTGGAGCTAATTTCATGCTGCGAAACGGGAAATCCCAGAAAAATGAAAATTTGCTGAGCTAGTGCTAATACCCAAACCCGGAAAACCTCGAACGGTCGATAATTTGAGACCAATATCACTAGCATCACGTGTAGGTAAACTATTCGAACATTTCATAAGACACCGATACATGGAGGAGAATGAGCTATGGCCCCGGGAGGTCATAGGGTTCAGGCAACATCTTAAGATATTGTGCTCAGGATACACCATGACAGTAAAATGAAGATCAAAAGATGGTAAAGTTATCTTAGGATTGGACACCTGAAGAAGACATTTGACTGTAAAACACGATGCCATTCTACAGGGCCTCACGGAATTGTAAATGTAGGGGAAAGGATGTATAAATATATAAAACTTTTTAACGGACAAAGCGAAAATAAGATATCAGGCCATAGAATCTGGGAGCAGGGGCACACTACAAGGAGCGGTTCTATTGCCCGCACTTTTCAACATAGCCATGCTTGGACCCCCAGAAAAGCTAAGGCAAATAAAAGACAAAATTCAGCTTATATGCGTATGATATAACGATTTGGACAAACAAAGGTAGCGATGCTGAAATCGAGCAGAAATGCAAGAGGCGGCAAACAACACAATATGCAAAAGAGAGGAGCACGAAATGTTTTCCAGAAAAATCGGAGTCGTTTGCATATAATCCAAAACACCTAAGGCAAAACGAACAAGTGGGCGTAAATACAGAAGTTGAGGGACACGAGGTCCCGAAAGTCGAGCAAACGAGAATGCTAGGAATGGTCCTCCAAGCAAACGGATACAAGGAGAAATGATAAACTGGAACGGCAGGTCATACAAACGACGAACCTTATAAGGAGAATAGCCAATAAAAAAGGAGGCCTCAAGAAAAGTAACCTATTAAGGCTCATACAAGCTTTCGTAATAAGCAGGGTCGGCTATGTCATACCATACTTAGACCTGAAGAAGGCAGAAAAGATATGATCGATGCGTTAAAAAAGCACTGCAGCTCCCGGCAAGTACCTCCACAGTCAGGCTAATGATGCTGGGAATACACAACACATTAGACGAAATAATTGAGGCAACACTAGGTATGCAACAAAGAAAGCTAGAGAAAAGTAAGGGTGGAAGGAACATACTCAGAGAAATAGGTATGCAGGAATACTGGGACAAGACAGGAAATGAGAGGGGAGGACGGGAAACGGATCCATATTCCCCCATTACAAAAGAACATGCAACCTGACTATATGCAGTAAGGACAAGTGAAAAGGGAAGAAAGACACGTAGATTCGAGGCAGAAAATCCAGATAAAATTGCATATGCAGACGCTGCATGCTGCGGCAAATGAAAAATGAATGCAGTCGTAGTCAATGGCAAGCGATAAATGATAACAGCTATCTCTATAAAAACGAGATCGATACAGACAGCGGAAGAGGCTGCAATGAAGTTTGCTCAGACCGAGGCAGTATGCAGTCAGTGACAGCAAAAGCGTAACCAGGAGCTACACCGCATGAGTCATAGCGACGACTGCGGGTAGAATCCTCAATCAAAAGCCAATAGAAAGAGACTTCACCCTTTTTTGTACGCCAGCCCACGCAGGCGTGCCCGGAAACAAGGCGGCACACAAACTAGCCCAGGATCTAATACGCCCGGCTGGAGGAGTGCCATCGGAGCAAGGTAAACAAGAGGACCTGATTAACTATAGCGAAATAACGCACTGTAGACTGAGCAGGAGTGCCCTACCACTACCAGACCCCACGTTAGGCAAAGAAGCAGCAGCATGGAGAAAGCTCCAGACAAATATATATACCCGAACCCAGTTCTAGTCAACCATATATGGCTGGAAATACGATCAGAACTAAACCGATTTCTAAACTGATTTATTTATAGGAAGGGAAAGGCGCTGTAACTGTCTCACTTGTTTTTCTGTGGACACCGCAACCGCGCCGTAAGTGAAGGGAGGAAGATGGGAGTGAAAGTGGAAAGAGAGAAAGAGGAGCCGTAGTGGAGGGCTACGGGGTAATTTCGACCACGTGGGGATCTTTAACGTGCGCTGACATCGCACAGCACACGACGCCTCTTCGTTTCGTCTCCATCGAAACGCAGAACCCGGGGCAAATACGATCAGATATCTATGATCAGATATCTATGTTCATTATGTAAGGAAAGGGGATCGCTAGATCACATAATATGGGAATGTGCGAAGTCACCAGGCAGGGCTAAAATATAACTTAATATGTACACCTAGGAGACCCTTCGAAGCTCAGACCCAAGATCCCAAAGAGAAATTCTTCGACTGGCCGAAGATGCCGCCGGGGCCCAAAATTACCGACCTGCGACTAAGCCGACTTCCCATCTTCCGAGTCTAACCACCGAAGAGCAGGAAATGGCAGTGGAACTGCAGATCTTTCCGACCAAAAAACCAAAATCATCTTCAACTCGATGAGAAAGATAATCCGGACATAATAGCTCTACAGCAAATCCAAGCATCACCTGGTATCCGAGGATATGAAACATATACTCTCATGGAGTCCTGATAGTACAAGTCGTACAGCCATTTTGAACTCCATAGGGAACTCCGGCGCATTTGTGCATTTTCGTTTCCGTCTTCCTACAGTCGCAACAATAGTAGTCGGGCGTTAAAGATCCCCACGTGGTCGAAATTGCTCCGGAGCCCTCCACTACCGACACCCCTTTCTCTCTTTCCACTTTCATTCCCACCTTTCTTCCCTCACGGCGCGGTTCAGGTGTCCACGGACGAAGTATGACACTGCGGCTCTCCTTTCCTGTGAACCAATTATTTATATAAATATAAAATGGTGACCTTATGGAGGCGAAACGAAGTGGCATTCGTGTGCTGTGCGATGTCAGCGCACGTTCAGATCCCCAGGTGGTCGAAATTACTCCGTAGCCCTCCACTACGGCTCGACGCGGTTCAGGTGTCCACAGAGCAGGTGTGACAGATACTGCGTCTTTCAATTCCTGTGAACCATATATATATATATATGGATGGTGATAGAGCCCAGCCAGTGTGGTGCAGTGTTAAGACGCCCGACTACTGTACCAGAGTACCCGGGCTCGATATCGACCGCGGTCGCTGCGCTTTGATGGAGGCGAAACGAAGAGGCGTCCTTGGGCTGTGCGATGTCGTTGTTGTTGTTGTTCTCCTCTAATTTGGTGGCACATACCCACACAGGGGGATCGGCCAAGAATTGGGGAGCAGCGTTGTTGTTGTGGCTGTAGGAAGAAGGAAAAAAAAATGCTCGGGCCTGCTGCTGGCTCTGTAGCTGAACCACAGTGTTATGATCCTGAGGGACATAAACACTTGAATTTCAGTGGGGTCGTGCGGGGACCCAGGTGTCTGCGCGCCCTGAATTCCTACGTGGAATAAAGGTTTTTTCTCTCTCCGCTGCCTCGTTGTGGCTGTAGGAAGAAGGAAAAGAAAATGTACGGGCCTGCTACTGGCTCTGTAGCTGAGCCACCTCCACTGCCTGATTTTGTGGACAGGAGAGAAAGTAGAGAAGAAAAAGGAGAGGGAGAGAAAGGCGCGCGCCGCAACAACCGTCGTCCACCACCGACGCGGTGGCGGGTGCAATGACGGGCTACAGCAGATCAAATTCGGTGGCAGGCTAGCCCCCGCCGCAAGCGGCGTCCAGTCCTGACCAGTCCCAGCCCCGTAGGGCCAGGAACAGCCACCCTCCCCTCACCTCCCTGTCAGCGCACAAGTGGAAAGAGAGAAATAGGAGCCGTAGGGTAATATTTCTCTCTTTCCACTTTTACTCCCACCTTAGGGTAATATTTCTCTCTTTCCACTTTCACTCCCACCTTGGGTACTCCCCTGATGGGGCTGGGACAGGTAGGTCACCGCCGCTTGCGGCGGGGGCTAGCCTGCCACAGAATGTTTATCTGTTATAGGCCGTCATTGCACCCGCCACCGTTTTGGTGGTGGACGACGGCTGTTGTTGCGGCGCACGTCTTTCTCTCCCTCTTCCTTTTCTTTCTTCTCTCTTTTCTCTTCTGTCTGCACGAGGCGATGGAGGCGAAACGAAGATTTCGATGGAGGCGAAACGAAGAGGCGTCGTGTGCTGTGCGATGTCAGCGCACGTTAAAGATCCCCAGGTGGTCGAAATTACTCTGTAGCCCTCCACTACGGCTCCTCTTTCTCTCTTTCCACTTTCATTCCCACCTTCCTCCCTTCCCTTACGGCGCGGTTGCGGTGTCCACAGAAAACAAGTGAGACAGTTACCGCGCCTTTCCCTTCCTATAAATAAATCAGATTCCAGCGGAGGTGGCTCAGCTAAGAAGCCAGTAGCATCAGGCCCGTGCATTTTCTTTTCCTTCTTCATACAGCCACAACTCCCACCTTCATACCTTCCCTTACGGTGCGCGTCAGGCGACCCCAGAAACGTGTGAAAGATACTGCGCCAAATTTCCCTTCGAGGTGAAGGGTCCTGTAGGGGAGGGCTACGGAGTAGGTAGTAATTTCGACCACCTGGGTCCAAAATGGTCAAAATGTTTTTTGCAGGGAGTGTGTATCTGGCGAACCACTGCTCGTAGACACAAGCGGGTGGTATCAAACGATCCGCCTCAGCAAGATCTATATGAAATGAGATGCGATGGATAACAGCTTACGCTCTTGCATTTCAACGCTTATGGGCGGTGGCTGCATTTTCTGTCTCGGGTGGCGCGTGCAGGTCCTTTTGCCAGGAGCTGTGGACAGAGCATGCCACCACAGCTTGTCCTCACGAACTGTCAATCATCTCTTACGAGATTGGTTACTGAGGTGATGAAATAATCAAGAATGTAATTACATGAAATAAATCAAATCAAAATGATCAATTTAATGAAATAAATTAAGGTAATAAATTATCCATATAAAGGAATCAAACTAATTAAGTAAAATAATTACTGAAACAAATGAATGGATTAAACAATTAAATATAATTAGCTCTTCAATGCTTGTTTAATTAACTGATTGGGTAATTTCGGAGTAATTGATTACACAAATGTTTAAATTAATATCGTTACACACGAAGAAGCGGGCAGTGGCGTTGAAAGGTGCGTTCCCACTAGGCCCACCGACATTCGTTAAGTCATCTCATCGCCATTGGTCATGTTCTGTTTTCCTGTTTTCACTGGCTTTGATGGAGCCTGCTGGGTACATTCATCCGTAATCATATTGGCCTAGGAGCTTCGGTACCCGCGTCTGCATCGATCGACGGCCGCGGGGGTTCATATTCCGAGTGCGTCGTTATCGGAAGTATCGCTATCTCCCTGACCTCGAGTAATCTGATTGGTGGAAATACCGGAACCAGAAGTGGTAGCCATTTCCGGTTCCAGCGTTTCCACCAATCATATGATCCGAGGTCAAGCAGATAGCGGCACTTTCGATAACGACGCGAACTCGGAACACGAACCCTGGTTTGTATCCTCATCCCAGCTATTCCCCCAGCCTGCCATACTCGACCCGACCTCGTCTTTCCCCCACCCTGTTCACAAGGTTGGTTGGTTGCTTTTTTTTTTTTGGAGTTTAACGTCCTAAAGCGACTCAGGCTATGAGAGACGCCGTAGTGGAGGACTCCGGAAATTTCGACCACCTGGGGTTTTTTAACGTGCACTGACATCGCACAGCACACGGGCGCCTTGCTTAGTACGATGCAGACGCGCTGGCTTGCCTCTGTAGACCTGCACGTACGTAGGTCCTCATTACTCTGGCCCCGGCTGTCCTTACAACCATGATGTGGTAGTAATCGGGTATGCAGGTCGGGGTGTAATGAATATTAGTTTCGAGTGGGAGAAGCCGCAAGTCGTGTTGCGTGCAACGCAGCCGGCCAGTTTTGTTATCGAGCTGGGACATAAGCTAGCAGTGACCGCCTAACTGCGATATCGACCAGGCAGCGTGGTTAAATCACGGCGCAGGAGGATGCAGCTTCAAACTTCATGCGCACAACGTATTCTACAAGAAAAGCGGATGTGGACGCATTTAACGACATGCAAACATGCGGATCGTTTTCGATTAGGTCGGGTACGTTACGGAGAACTATGAGCATGCGCAAACCGACGCCACGGACATGAAGAAATGACGATGTGCACCGTGCAGCTCGAGAGCGCAAATATCTTACAAAAATGGAACCAGCGAAGACGCAGGACAAGCCGAAGATGTACACACACAACACCGCTGGAGTTACAGCTAATCTATTCCGAAGAAGAAACAGAAGAAATAACGAACATGTATTATCCCTGCGCAGGCATGTGCTCCGAAAAAAGGAAAAAGCCATTCATAACAAAACCCGATATTTTAAAATTTTTGGTGTTAACCACTGATGGATCACTTATGTATCTTCTAATCTTCCTGTCCTGCGTCTTTCTTCGCTGGTTCCATCTTTATAACAGCGCAAGCTGCGACGACGCCGTGTGGTATAGGGCGACCGCAGTGGATGCTATAGTATTGTAACTCCGCCCAGAAATAAGAGGTCTCGATGCCCTTAAATTTTAATTATCGAGATTTCGCTATATCGAGATTCGTCGCCCTTTCTTCATTCAAAAGATGCGCGGTTGCGTTTTCTCACTGAAGGATGTTTGGCCAGCTCCTTTACTTGTGAGCATGTCGTCGTCGAAGAAGAAGAAACAGAAGAGCAACATTCTTTGTCGGATTGCCCCACTGTCCAGCCTTTAGCGCGCCTTCTTGCTTGCTTGAAACCTGAGCACGCCTGGTGCACCGCCATGACACCCAGGCCGCCGTCCAACTTCGACAATGCTCAAGGTGATGTTCACAGCGAACACAGACGGGCTTTTCGTTACCTCGAAAGTGCGCGCGGTCGATTTTCGGTGCAATATATGACTACTGTTGCGTTTTGCAAAATATGTACAGGGTCGTCCACTTCTAGCTATAACAAGGTCCCCTCTTTCAATGCGCCATTTCGCTCTACCCAGACGCACAATAAAGCTAACAGTGAGGTCATGCGAAGCACCACCCCCGTGTTTCTGTGTGTGTGTATCGCTTTACTTCGATATGCGCCTGCATTGGATGCAGTTATTGCTTTGAAAGCCGTGACCGTGTTATAGCTAGAAGTGGACGACCCTGTAGCTGAAAGGTTTCCTAAAGCTCCTATACTCCACAACACGCTCTAGACATTGCAACGTCGCAAATCCGACTACAGATGGTTTGCTGTTCGAGAGGTTTCCGCTAACGTCTAATTTAAGAGCAACTATGCTATTTTGCACTTGCACTGCAACATCGCTGCAATTGCAGTTACAAGGCATTCCTTGTAATCAATTAGCGGACATGCTTTTCAGAGTCCCTTCGGAATTCTTAATTCGATTCAAGCTTAATTCGCCGAAAACACACCTTCGCTGCTTTGGCACAGCAACGCGGAGTCTCGCTGCGGTTTACTGAACCAACGCTTGATCTCTGAACGGTCCTTTGGACAGTCATCTAGACGGTTCTCTAGACGCCTCCTGCGCATGCGCACTGGCATAGGTGCGACCACGGCGCATGCGCAGCCGATATCTGGTAAACCGACAATACAATAAATAAACCGTAACTAAAAATAGAAATCACTTCTTTCTCTTGCTTATTTTTTTCTGACTATACAGTGAAAAAATAGAGTGGAGGGAAAAGCCGTTCAAGCACGGCTTGAGTTGTTCTTGGACCCACTTATCAGGCACTGCAGCGAGGACAGCACAAAAAAAAATGTTCTAGGACGCAGCTAGCTGAGGCAGCACGAAGCAAAATATACAGCAATAAAAATGGAACCATAGCAAGTGGTACAAACACTGAACTTATTAAAATAAATACTCCTCAGATAGAGGCAATCTAAATTGCTTTGTCGTGAGAGTTGTAGTTGGCAGCTAATTTTATACAGCAAGAAACATGGCGTGGCTGAAAGTTAAAAAAATCTAGGGGTGCACTTAAGTCTGCTCAAGTGCAGAAATTCGAAAGCATAGCGAATTCTGCCCCTAGTTTTATTATGAGTTGTGCGTTTTTTTTTTTTTTTTTTTTTTTTGCTTAACACCATTGCTTTTTTGCCGTTTTTAAATTTGTCAGACAAATTTCTGGGGGTGGCCCACCCAAATACGAAAGTCAACGTTAAGTTGGCCGTACTAAAATTAGGTTAGATGCAAATGAGGGTCATTCGGACAAAATAAAATTTCAAGGGTCCAGGGGACCAAATTTTGGATGTGTCCCATAAAATTTGGGATAACTAGTGAATTAGCGGTACTCGAATTAGGTTAAACAATGATTTTGGTCAAATTCCGACGCGTTCAAATTTTGGGGATTCAAGGGCCAAATTCTGTTGTTGGCATATCCCAATTTTGAAGATCGCCACTTAATTAACCATACTTAAATTAGGTTATACAACAGTTTTGTTCAAATTCTTACGAGATCGAATTTTGCAAGTGGCCCATCCAAATTTAGAGGCCATCATCGTGTGGGGCCACACTCGAATTATATCGATACCTAGTTTGGTCAAATTATCTAGTTTTTTTTCTCGGACACGCTCTGTCCTCAGCTGAATTCGCTTCATTAGGTAACCAATCATTTACATGTTTCACTGACTTTATTCCTACTGTTTCAATCTAGTGTTTTTTAATTACCCATGCAGTGGATGATTGACAGTTCATGCGGCCACGCTCTGTGCACAGGCTCTATGACACACACTGTCCACGCCAAATGTTTTCGCATTAAAAAGCTCCCAGACGTCATGCCTATTTCGACTTTACTGAACGACGACCTCTCAACCTCACTCACGCATGAGGTCGAAGGTCCAATTTCCTAACCTTACCTAAAAGTTTCGGCTCGTCGCCGATCTCACATCACTCTGAGGTTGAGGTCGATCTGGTTGCTCACCTTCGCTGATGACAGATCACGGCGAGAAAAGAACACGTGCTTAGTGCGATTCAAGCGCTGCTGAGCAACCTGTGGTCGAGGGTCCACTCTACGCAGATAAGGCTGCCGGCATTCTTTGAAAAGCCGAATCGGATTTTCTAAGTTCGGAGAGCCCATATCCGCTTTTAGTTATATTAAAATGCTGTTACAGCATATAAGTTTGTTTTCGGCGAACATAAAAAAAAAGCTCGTTCAACGCATGATATTCATTGCGTATTCCTCATCGTCCAGCAGCGTGGACCCAGCGGGCACCAAGGCCCAGCAGCGTGCGGCAGCGTGCCTCTGTCGAGCGCCTCTCGCCACCAGCCAAGAGGGCCGGATCGCACCACGTAGCCCGGAGACTGCAGTTCGACATGTCGCCGCAGGGTCGCGAGCCACCGCGGCGCCGTGTGCGGTCGCTGTCCCGGCGGGCGCGGTTCCCCTCAGTCGAGGTTGTCTGTATACCGCAGGAACCTCGACGAGATGACCTGCAGGACGACGAGGATGCTGAACGCGACCGGCTGGAGCCGCACTGGAACAGCTACGCCGCCTACGACCTGGCCCGTCAGACCGTCGACATAAGCATCTTCCGCAGAGCTCACGAATTTGGTGCGTCCCATCACCATTTGCAGTCGTTTACTTTTGCAGCAAAAGGGAGCCGCGACCCGACTTTCCCTCCAGAGGTGCGATATAAAGTACTCACGGTTGCACCTTGCGACAAGGGACACAACCGCTCGAGCGCGCTTCTCACGTCTGTTTACGCACACTGTTTTCGCCCCTCTTTACCCGTTGTTGAAAATAAAAGTTTGTGCACTTGTCGAAATATCCGGAGCCGAAGTCGCTTTGAGGCGTAAAGCCGTATAAACCAAACCAAAGCGAAAAACCAGCTCGCATGAATGGCCCAGCCGCTAGGCTCGACGTCAGCATAGACGAGGGCTGTTTGCGCCTGCCGCCGATATTTAGCCTTGAAGCCTTGAAGGCTTGAAGGCCCGCACGGGAACGCTTCCGGTCACGGTGCTCCGGTTCCTATCCCTAGCTGCGTGCCGTGGAGACAGAAAGTTTAGGAGAGTGCGGCTCACGTTCGATGCCATATTCGGCCATTTGTTATTCACAGTTTGCGAACGATGTTTGCTTGAAACTGCCAACAGCTGGCGATAAAAGAATTTCATGCTTAACAGGGAACTGCAAGAACTGCCCGTCCTTCACCATCACTAAACAGTTTTTCCATCAAAAGCTGCTTAGATTTATTTTGACCTTATTTTTGGCGCATCATAGCCGCAAAGTAACTTGTGTGCTATGAAACGAGCGCAAAGGTCATTTAAAGTGGAGCGCACTGCTTTAGTTTTTACTGTGTACTTGTTAACGCTTCTTGTAGTGCTACTGGGGAGTTACAGTGCAGCGGTACAGCAGTGCAGGTTAATTAGGCTCTGCGTGAACTAATTATTAATGCAGCTTTTATTTTTTTATTTCACTTCTCATATTTCAGACTCTGATACTGACTCATCGTTCTCCTTATCAACCGAGTAAGTGATCGAATGCACTTTGATACTGAAGTTTAATTTGTGCTGTATACCAGCCCTTCGAATTTAGTGCTAAGTGGCGCCAGTGTCGCTGAGGGCTCGAGCGCTGATTGGTGTGTGCGACGTCGTGTGACCGCGTGACCACGTGACATGGCCGATTTGGCAAGTTTTCTGTGAGGTGGCAGGTGATAGGCTGTCCGCTGATTAGTCAGTGTGGTGTGGGACGGCGCACGTCCACATGACATGACCGAGAGCTGACTGGTAGCCAGGATGTGCGATGTCATAAAACAACATGAAAGGGAAGAGTTAGCAGGTGTGCTAGCAGTTTTCAGATGAGCTGATCGTATGACATATATAACCGAGAGCGATAGTGGTAGACTGTATCCACAACCTACCTCATTAAGTGCTTAAAATACAAAAGCAATAAAACTACAACGAACGCGTCAGGCAGCAACGCTGTTTCTAATGCCGTAAAGGCGACTTTAACGTCCTTATAATTTTCTGCATTAATCTAAACTCCCAGATATTTGTACTGACGTTCGGTATTGATGCTGTTCCAGTTTCGCTAGCATTAAATCTATGTAGCCCGGTTTTGGAGGGGAAGCTCCACTACGTCATGCTTCGCCAGAGTAATCGGACATGATAATTATGATAATTTGACCTTCAGCCAGAGGAGCGCCGGAGGTGGTCATTGACTTCATACCACGTGACGCGTCACAGCTCCTCCCGCTGCCTTTCCCGCGCCGCGCGCCGTGACGAACCATGCGACTCGCTGCTTAGCCTGACGTTGGGCGTGCGTTTCTCCATGAAGGAGAGCCTTGCAGGGTCAACTTCGGCAGCCCCGACCGCGGTTACTTTGTGCCTCTCCTTAGACCTGCTTGAGCGACGAAATAAATGTTTTGCAATCCAATTCGTAAGCGACAGGCTGCTTCCGATCACCCGGTAGATGTGGTTCGCCTAGCTGCATCGCTAGAAAAGATGCGCGAGGCCAAGCATGCTATAGATCGCATGCTGAAACGGACGACCAACGTGAGGAGCGGCTCGCTAAGCGATGACTGCAAGATCAGGAACGGCTTCACCGGAGAGCATTGGCTGAAGCTGCTGCGTCGGCGACGACTTCCACCACACAGCCTCGACGGAGACTCCCGGTGCCTAGAATCTTACCAAACGAGCAAGCGAGCCAATATTGAAGCGACAACAGCAACTGCGGCCGATGGCTTACGCTCTTGACTTGCATAGTTCAACGGTGTGCTGGCTTTAGAACGGAAAAATGAACGGCACAGTTGGGGAACCTTATTGCGGTCCGTATATTTATAGGCTCGTGGGGAGAGAAGGTAAGCGTCTAACAAAAAAGAAGTAAATGAAGCACGTATATATATATATATATATATATGTATTGAAACAGTAGGAATAAAGTCAGTGAAACATGTAAATGATTGGTTACCTAATGAAGCGAATTCAGCTGAGGACAGAGCGTGTCCGAGAAAAAAAACTAGATAATTTGACCAAACTAGGTATCGATATAATTCGAGTGTGGCCCCACACGATGATGGCCTCTAAATTCGGATGGGCCACTTGCAAAATTCGATCTCGTAAGAATTTGAACAAAACTGTTGTATAACCTAATTTAAGTATGGTTAATTAAGTGGCGATCTTCAAAATTGGGATATGCCAACAACAGAATTTGGCCCTTGAATCCCCAAAATTTGAACGCGTCGGAATTTGACCAAAATCATTGTTTAACCTAATTCGAGTACCGCTAATTCACTAGTTATCCCAAATTTTATGGGACACATCCAAAATTTGGTCCCCTGGACCCTTGAAATTTTATTTCAAGGGTCCAGGGGACCAAATTTTGGATGTGTCCCATAAAATTTGGGATAACTAGTGAATTAGCGGTACTCGAATTAGGTTAAACAATGATTTTGGTCAAATTCCGACGCGTTCAAATTTTGGGGATTCAAGGGCCAAATTCTGTTGTTGGCATATCCCAATTTTATAGAAACCCAGTACTGAATGTACTGAAATGGCTATGGCGCACAAAAGGCCGCTATGGTTGGTTTTTCTGGACATAACAGGCTCATATCTGTATGCCGGGGATATAAATGGAATCAGGAAAAGCTGCCAAATGTAACAGACCTTTAAATGGCGGTATACAAGGAAATTAAGGGTAAATAAACTGTCAATGGATAAACAGTACAGAGAAGGTGAGCACAGAGAAGAGGCTGAAATAAGACAAGGGGTTCCCTTGCCGCCACCGTTGGTCATGATTCATGAACCAAAGATGGAAAGCATACTAGATTAGAGTAGAGCTGGTTTCGGACATCTCTCTCTCTCTCTATATATATATATATATATATATATATATATATATATATATATATATATATATATAGAGAGAGAGAGAGAGAGAGAGAGAGAGAGAGAGAGAGGCCACGCAGCTGGTTGAGTTTAACAAACGTGATAACGTCGGTTATAGCTCTCTCTCTCTCTCTCTCTCTCACGTGTGTGCGTGCGTGTGAGAGAGAGAGTGAGAGAGAGCTATAACCGACGTTATCCCGTTTGGTGTGTATGCAAGTCAATCCTGCCTTTCTGTTCTTCACTTTTGTTAAGCTGTGTGGCCTATCTTCTAGTATGATGCTTAGTTTGAAAGACTTTTATAGCTTTAAACAGTGCCTCCTGACTTTTCGGTCCCAGCCGAGTAACCAACCTTACTGGAATCGCATAGGAACCGCTTGCGCTTTAATCTTAGGAATCCTGTCCAGACCTCTCTTCCACTCCTACAGCAGGTTCCTCATTTGTACCTCTCCGTACGCCATCTTCAACGTAGCAGCGTCTGTTGGCCTAGAAACTACTCATTCATTTGCTTTGAAGTTTCTCCCCAAATATTGTTGCTGTCCTTGTTATGTGTGACTTTTTAGGAGGGGGAGGGAGACACTTAAGTTCCTCCTTTAAGGATGTAACCTTCGGTCCTTCGTACGTGTACATGAACGTAGCTGTTCACTAAATCACTTATTCTTTAGCCTGGACCTTTGTTATCTCGAGCATACTCATTAGCGTATACAGTCTTGAACTATAGCTTATTATGTAAAGACCAACCGGTATACATGTTATTTGCCCCCTCACGTTTGTCTTCTCTATTAACCATGATGAGATGATGCATGCGACTTAGGTTTAATTGTTTGTTGTTGCAGTGATCAGTGTGAAAACAGAGTTTCTATATATGGGCATTCATGTCTCCTATGAGGATGGTCTCTCTTCTATGACCTGAGTTAAACCAGCTTCTTCAATCTCGTGTGAAGATTCTCTACCGGTCCACAAATAAACATTATTTCCATGAGCTCTTTTTCAACACTGTGCATGGTTCCATAAATGTCCTTTACATCTTAATTTTGCAGCACCGTGTTGAATAAATATGTTATTCCTACCCTATTTATAGTCTTGCGTTGCTGTTGCACCTTTCCCAGACGTCATATTTTTATTATCGGCGCTTTTTTCGTATACTTCGGCGCCGCCGACATCTGTTGACCGGGAAAGCGTCTATTTGCCTTGCAGGTGTGCTCAGTCCCTTCAATAATTGGAAGTGGCGGAGAAACTTTACGAGGCCTATACGCTTTGCCATTCATAACCGTAACAATGTGTTAATATGGAAACACGGACCAGTGGGTGGTGCATACTATCCATATCATGAGCGTTTTGAAGACCCACAGCAGGCTGTGCTTTGTATCTGTCTGTACCAACGTTTCAATGCGAAAGCATTTTTTTTTTGCCTCATATACGGCGTGTACTGGCTCTGTCGGCAGAGTGTGTTGGCAGAGAATGCCATCAGAACATGCCCACACGAACTGTCAATCGCTTATAAGAAACTGGTTTTAGAGAAAGAAGGTAAAAGGTGCGAGTCCCCAAGCATAGTCATGGGTTCGAATTTTAGTAAAGGTCGTGGGTTCAAATATTGCCAAGGATTTGAGATCCAGTTGTGGGCTCGAGTCCCAAATAAGGTCGGGGGTTCAGGTATGGTCAATGGCTTGAGTTCCAGTAAAGGTCGGGTTCAAATATTACCAAGGGTTTGAGATCCAGTGAAAGTTGTGGGCTCGAGTCCCAAATAAGGTCGGGGGTTCAGGTATGGTCAAGGGCTTGAGTTCCAGTAAAGGTCGGGTTCAAATATTACCAAGGGTTTGAGATCCAGTGAAAGTTGTGGGCTCGAGTCCCAAATAAGGTCGGGGGCTCAGGCATGGTCAAGGGCTTGAGTTCCAGTAAAGGTCGTGGGTTCAAACATTGCCAAGGGTTAGAGATCCAGTGAAAGTTGTGGGCTCAAGTCCCAAATAAGGTCAGGGGTTCAGGTATGGTTAAGGGCTTGAGTTACAGTAAAGGTCGTGGATTCAAATATTGCCAAGGGTTTGAGATCCAGTGAAAGTTGTGGGCTCGAGTCCCAAATAAAGTTGGGGGTTCAGGTATGGTCAAGGGCTTGAGTTCCAGTAAAAGTCGTGGTTTCGTGTCCCAGGGAAAGCTGGGAATTCGAGTTCCTCACTCGGCAGCATTAAGAGAAATACTTTCGCATTACTGTATTTAAACAGACTAAAGTGCACCCCTGGAACTTTTCCACACTGATGGCCGAAAGGTTATGCGCTTACTCTCGGCCGAAATGGGCTTCCGTGACCCCATAGTTGCATCTAAGCATGTATAACTCACTAGAATCATCGATAATCTCGTGTGTTCTCGCAGCGGTTTTTGGGAGCGGCGGTCCACGTTCGAGCAGTGGCTGCTGGTGCTGTGCGCTTCAGTGGTTCTGTCGACCTGTGTGACACTTACCTACACCTTCTACTACGCTCGCGAGTATGGCAAAGGTGAGTTTCGTATGTAGGGGGCCAAAGCCAAATAATTGTCGCCTGTAATAGGTTGTACTGAGCTTGACAGAGTGTATAGGCTTTAGCGGACTCCGCGTACATGTGCGTGCGCCTAACAAGACATACTTCTTTCTCCCCTAGCCGAACGCCTGAAGCAAGTCGGCATAGAGTATTACGACTGCCAGACTCAGATGTGCAAAGACGCAGGTAATCACCTAGCATAAACAGCAAAGTTCTTTGAGCATATGGCACACAGCTGTAACAAAAAAGGCAAAGCTTCTATCATAACTCTATCAATAGCGGCACACATAATCATTCAGCTCGGTAAGACTGAAGCGGTTTGGGCTGCTTTGGCCGCTTCTGGCCTATCTCATGCTCTGCGCAATGATGCAGTCTTTCTGCCCGTTGAGTATGTGTCACAGCTGCTCTGCTCGTTGCGCAGATCTCCAATTCTCTTTTTGTGCATACGCCGTTGTACCTGCAGAACGACTCGTGATTATAGGCAGATTAATGACATCAGGGGGACAGACAAAAATTGTGTGCGCACCGGCTTTGTGCTCTCCACTGTGCTTTTTTTTAACCTAAAGGGCTAAATAACGTCGAAGCTATGTGTAATTAATTGGCACAGTCAACGACTGCGTGCGGCAACTGCGTGTGGCAACTTAACTGCAGCGTGCGTGCGTCCACAACCTGGCACAATCTTTGACCTTCGATTGCAGCAATCGAACTGAAGGACACGCTGAACCTGAACAAGGACCCGTGCAAGAATTTTTACGAGTACGTGTGCAGCCTATGGCCGAACCGTTATCCGGTTCCTGACGACATGGGTCACTACTCGGTCCAGGACTACGTGCGCGACGAAGTGGCCAAGAGGATATTCGGTACGCTTACGTTGTTCAAGATCACATACGCTATGAAGTCTTGTGAAGTACAAACGACGACATCAAAGTCACCATGGCACCTCCAGTCGTTCAAAACGCACATATCATACCAAATATCACTGCAAGTTTAAATGCACGGGGAGCGCGCGAAGGCTAACTTCGACGAACATTGCTTGTTCAGTTGGAATCGTTAGCGCCAAAACACATTAGCGACAAAACAGAATGGAATGGGCACATACGTCAAGATGTTCGCTTACTTGGCGCAACGTGGATCAAAAAAGAATATTACGGCGAGCTCATGCGCGTTATTGTTAGGCATGTTGGTGCTGCAAGAAACACTGGTGAATTGGAAGTAATATGGGCTAATAGGAATAATGTACATGTATATGGCCACTGTCCCTTTATATTTGTTTTGCACCAGTGTGCAGTGTTTTTCAAAAGTTGTCAGGTCGCTTTCTTAAATTTCAGCTTCCTAAGATATATTATAATTAAGGCAAGTGTATTGCGAGATACTTTTATGCACATGTTAAACAGAATTATCCAAGCTTCCTGATGCGTAGCCTTTCTGCGTTCTCACGAGTAGTTAAAACTTTCATAGAAAACTGTGGCCTGATTTTTTGAAAGTAATTGAGATTTGTGAGGCAGCTGGGGAATATTGCAATACTATTTTATGAACATACTAATAGAAACGGTCTGAGCTTCCGATGCGTCGCGAAGTTTTGCTTACGAAGACTGTAGCGCTTGCACCAAACCCAATGCGGTGCGTTTTTTTTTATTAATTGAGGCAATTATGTAATAGTGTAAGATATAATTTAATGGAAAATTGCGCTTATGAAGTTTGTACTGCGTTTACAACAAGTCATTCAGACTGCCATAAAAAAATCCGTTGGTGTGCGCTTTTGAAAATAAATAGCCAGAAACTGCAAGCCTGCTAAGACAAGATCTGCTTATATATTTATTGTTATACTAAAGAGAAAAACTCTGTTCAAAAACTTTTTGCCGAAATTTGTGCAAAATGTCTGGCATAGTCGCAAGCGTTTCGGTGCTGTAGACTTTTGTTTAGATTTAAGCGTTTTAGACAGCGTTAAAGCCGTTTCTTCTGTCCGTCGAAAGTTGTAGTGACAGAAAATAATCATTTGGTAATGTCATTTGAGGTCTTCACCTGCGACCCACAATCTGCCTGTTGACGCTTTACCCTCCAGACTGATACGCATTGTTTTTTTTTTTTTAATTGTCGCTCTTTGATTGTTAAAAAAATCACAGTAGATCTCGCAGTCGAGAGAAGATGTAAGCACAGTAAGCATTGGTGTCTTCGACTCACGGCGCTCGCGTAGTTTTCTTCTTACATTTGTGATGCCATACAGTCGGTTGGCCGCCACTCGTGCGCTCGGCTGGGATGAGCAAGACAAGAATGCGTGGCACCGCGCCGAAAGGCCGACGGTATGATTGCGGTGCAGCCCCATCATGCAATGCGCGGTAGCAGAGGTTGCAAGCCAACAACGCTGGCGACGCAGCGGAATTTGCTTGATGATGGCTAGAAACAATTGCTTCGATGAAGGGGAAGAGAAAAGAAAATTGTAAACCATTGTTGTAGACGAAAAGCCTCAAGTCGGCATTTAAAGGAATGCTCAATTTGATAGGCGCAACGATGTATTTATTCGCGTTACGCTAGAGTACTAGCTAGCCGACAACCGATATGCCTTCTGATTGCGTGAAAATTTGCAAGGTTTTTGTCCGTTCTTGACGCATGCAATAATGTCTAGTTAGAGGAACCGCCGAAACTGTCGGTTCACGAATTGACACATTTCCACGTACGTATGCGTTGACAGAAAGTACAGCGTGATAACATGGGTCTCTCAGCCGTCGCATAAGCTACATAAATGCAGCATTTCGTGAGCAAGCAAGCGCCCCCTGCGTTGCATACCGTCTCTACGAACGTCTGATTTAAGAACGTCATGTGCATTGTGTAAATAATCGCGAAGGTTTTTCTCGGTTAAACATATAGCTATGGTGCGTAAGCTCTCTTAAGCGTGGCTGCACATCAGCTTGACGCCTGCGCCGAAGCGTTGACGCACTCGTACCTGCACGCACCTCATCCATGGCGAGACTTAGCACCCAAGCGTCAGTGAAGCAGTCGTTAAACCTCCGCCTAGTCACGTGGTTAGTACATGTTTAAGAGCCCCAGGTAGACGAAATTTCCGGAGCACCTCGACACGGCGTCTCTCAAGATGAAATACGCAAGTGAATGACCTTGAACCCAGGTGACCTTAGGAGTTGCAGTATGAAGAGGTCGTAATTTCAGGATCCCTCTAGCAAGACGTATCTCGGCTCGAGGTCATATTTGCGGCGCCGCATCTTCCTTGGAAGTTACAGTGCGAATATTAGAGGTCGCGCTCTAAATCTGCAGATGTATCGCATTTGAATTACTGAAGCACTCGTTACTAATTGCACAAATTTTTAACTGCTGTCGTCGGCGTCGGCCGCCACTGAGGGTATACCCTCCGAGAGTTTAGCGAGTCTCAGGGCGAAAACACTGCAAGTGTTTCGCGCGATCGCCTGACGAATGTAGGGAGGTCTTATTCATGTCGTGTTTATCGGCACTTTGCGCACCAGCGCGGAGGCAGTGCTTTTCGGCCAAAGACATCAACGAAAAAGAAAGGCGTACCTTCTCATTCCTGGTTCGTCACATGTCTTCTCTGAAGGCGAGACGGTGGTGTCCACGGGGGAGGGAGACGTTTTGGCGCGTCTTTTTTTTTTTTTTTTTTTTAGCTTTGCAATCTTAATGCGAACTCGCTGCAGTAAATTTTAAGACTTTAAGCTGCAGATTGGGGTGCTTGGGTTTGAGTCCTACCGCAGTGGCCGCATTTAGATGAAGGCGAAACGCAAAAGGCGACCGTGTACTGTGTGATGTCAGAACACGTTAAATGTCTTCAGTTGGTCGAAGTTACTCAGTACCCTTAGGCTATGGCACATCTTTCTTTTTTATTTCAATCCCACCTTCCTCCCTTCCCTTGACTGTTTCTGCCCTGAATATTTTTCCCCCACTTTCTTGCAGCAACTCTTCGGAAGGGGCCACTGGACGTAGACCAGCGATTTGGAGATGAAATAACAGCAATGCGCCTGTTCTACAGCTGCTACAACCTCCGTGCGTACCACGTCTTCTATCCTGCCTAATGATTTACTAAGTACCTCTCCTGCACACGCATGGAGTTTTCGGAGTCGCGTACATGGAACAGCATTGGCAAAAACGGCAACTACGAGCAAGTGACAATATATGCAATGCGCGCATGAATATGTACAGAACGGTTTACTGCGCCGAGTTCAAGCTGGTATTACTGTTTGCCATCCCCACACGTATGCTTGCAGATGTACCAATTCTTTTCTATCAACGTTTCTTCAACGCCGGCCAGAGGAAGTAGGTAACGGAATTCATGAATTAAAATTAAAAGAGCCACACGCAGCCCCATTGGCACATAACGTGCCATCGTTACTTTGCATTTTCACTTTTTCTTGGCGATATTCGTGAGCGTGCACAGCTCAGCTTTTCTGAAGCCATGGCAGAGAGCACCCGTTAGAAAAGCCTTGTAATCAGTGAAGTACAGGTGCGGCCAACGGAGCACGCTTCTGGTGTTTGGGAAACGCAGCAACGGGCCATGGTAAGCGTTCGAGAGGTCCACTAAGCCCATCTAGTCCGCAAGGGATCTTTATTTTTTTTTTCTCATTCACGTAACTCTAAATAGTAAGCTGCGGCCGGCTTTAAAGCGAGAGCTTTACTACTCCTTCCAGAGTTTTGTCAAAACCGTGTGCGCTTGGTCTTGAAGAGGCGTAGCTTCGACGTCACAGTTACAGAACTGCTGCGTCACCCAGGCGGCTACAGCCGCGAAAACACAATATGTCTTCGCTTGTCTTTATAGTCGCGGAGGCTGCGGATCGCGAAGTTAAGGGGCCTCCCTACATCGGTGGACAAAGTTTCATTCAACTCAACTAAACTCTGTGCCGCCGCCACCGCCACTGCGCAGATCGTCGCCTTGCCGGGTCTATCACGTGGATTATTACAGTATTCGCCTCAGCCGGAGCCGGGAGCCTGCTCTACCGCTGCCGCCGTCTTGCTAAACGCGTTGTCAAAACTCCGGAAGAACGAGAGGGAAGATTGGCCAAACAACGACACAATGCAGCTGAACGTACCCGAAGAAGCATAGCCAAGCTAACCAAGCTAAACCAGACTTTAACCCAAGCTTTCGCTTTGTCTGCTTAGGTTTAGCCGAGTTAAACATTTGCGTATAATTTTTGTTTTTGATTGGTGGCGCCGTTTATTATGAGCTCTCCAGGCAGCTTTGCTTCGCCGCGCGTCTTTTAAACAGTCGTCTACTGATGAATATACCACACCCTATTGGAATGTGTTTGTTCTCAGGCGGCCGCCAGCACGAGGGCCTGCTGCCACTGACGCGCGTCATGCGCGGCCTGTCTCTGAGCGAGTGGCCGTACGAGCTGGGCGAGCGGCTGCCGCGGGCCCGTTTCGTGCTGCAGCGGCTGAGCGTCGACTACGGGCTGCCGTTCTTCGTGTCGCTGAACGCTGTGCCGGACCCGCGCGATGCGCGTGCCACCCTACTGGCCGTGGACCTGGGAGAGCCGCTGTTGCACGCAAATTTTGTGGTGTCCCGCGACGCCGACGAGTACCGAGCGCTGCTGCGCGTGCACGCCACCTACGTGCGCCGAACCATGGCGCTCATGGGCGCACATGACATGGCATCCACCGTCACGGCCGACGTGCATGACTATGAGTTCGCACTTGCCGAGGTAAGAGGCACGCGAGATCGCCGGAATTATTCGCGGTTCCCGATAAACGTAACGTTTCTGACGAACTTATAGTGCAGTCAATTAGGCGCACTCCATTTAGCGAGCCTCACAGAAGCACTCGGGTGAACAACAAATCTCCGCGGATATCGGCGCTAACTGCACGTTTGCGTCCGCATTGACGTTGTCGGGGCTTGCATGAAGAACTGTTGCTCGGTTAGATCTCATCGAGGTTTGGGTTTGATGATACCTGCACTAAAATTGTCTAGCAGAACGATCAGATCCTGGTTGCGATTGACCCGCACCAAGCTTTCAGAACATTCTGCGCATGCGTGCTAACTACAGCCATCACGGGGCCCCGCTGCCTGTACGAACACGTTTATGAGACAGTATTTATGCGCGTGTGTTAGCGCAGTTAGCGCATTTTTACATCTTTTCACACACACACACACACACACACACACACACACACACACACACACACACACACACACACACACACACACACACACACACACACACACACACACACACACACACACACACACACACACACACACACACACACACACACACACACACACGCACACACGCGCGCACACACACACACACACACACACACACACACACACACACACACACACACACACACACACACACACACACACACACACACACACACACACACACACACACACACACACATGTTGCATTCACCGGACGCGACTTGCGAGAAATCAGTAACATGCGGTTTCATTGACTACTCCAGTATTGCCAGCTTCCCGAAGAGAAGGCGTTCTAAATTCTGACCACCTATCGGCAGCGAAATTCAGCTGTATATTTGTTCTCTTCCAGCTGTCCAACTACCAGACGCTTAGGGAACTGACGGAGTTCAACAGCGATAACATTGTCACCCTCGATCAACTCCAGTCTGGGGCGACCTTGGTGAGCCTGTTTGCTGGCTTTGCCTCTGTGATCGGGAGCTCAAGGAGTACACTTCTTTACAGGGGCGTGAAAGCATTGACAACACCTCGCTTATTGAGCCGACAAAGGTAAAAATTTTAGTTTGCTAGGTGCTCGGATTTACACTGATAATAAGTTGGGATGCTGATGTTGGGAGGTATCTCTACATTTCATTTTGTAATCCCTCCTTTCCCCTTTGAAACGCGTGTATGTAGGTGAAAGCCGTTACATGTTGCCGGCCTTAATCTAGCCTTAATTCTCCAGGATTAATACAACCTCGTACGACGCTGCATTCAGGTTGCAGAGGTTTCATATGCGCCCACTCTTGTGCATGCGAATATATACGCAGGAAGATTATCTTGCAAAAGAAACAGAACGAAAGCGTCATCAACCGGCCTAGCGCGCACCCTCAGAAATTAAAACTATAACTATGCATTATAACTATGAAGCGATAACCATAAGACTATATCTGTAAAGGTATAAATTCAACTATAAAAGTAAATCACTCACATCCGTTGAAAAAGTTGTGCGAATCGACTAAATAGTGTGCATATCTCTCTCATAAAGCAAGCTCTCTCGCGAATTATGTACTATACACAAAGACCTGGTGCAGTCTTCTACTGTTGGATTTTCGTTTTGCATAATCTTACACTACATGAGTCATAAAAAAAAAATAAACCATTCGTTGGCTGTCACCAGAAAGCTTTGTTCTTGTGTTCCTGTTTTAAGCCCGATCACACATGGAAGTCTCTAACATGTCGAGTAACAAACTCTGTTATACCATGATCTCTTCCTGTCCCGAAGGTGTCTTGTTCATCGAATGACTGTCCGCAGGAACTGCTGGCGAGCATCGTGCGCCAGATCTACCAACGCAGCGGCGTGCCAACGCGGTACAACGAGGAGATACTGGTGTGGAACATCAGCACTTTCCATGTGCTCGACAAGTTCCTCGCATCGGAGAACCGGTACGCGTTGCGGGACTTGGTGCCCTTTACGGGGGAAGGCTAGCTTCCGACGAGCTGGGCAGTCGATTCAGAGCGTGGATGGAATTAAATACTTCAGGGTGCGAAAGTATGCCATGGCAGAGCTTCCTAGTAGGCTGACTACATGTAATGTGCATGCATTTGCAAAACCCAACCTTATCACGGGGCTGCTCCACGGAAACAGATTATGTTTAAGACTAGGAGGGAACTGTTGGAAGAACTGACAGGAGGACAGAATTGATAGTATTCATGGCGGCCCATACGTTAGCGACGGAGAATAACGTGCAGAATATCGCAATGCCAGATGTTAGCTGGTCTGACCAGGCCTGCCGACAGAAGCGCGCTGTTCATTTCGCGGAGCCCCCTACACCGATAATGAGTGTTGCGGTGGCTTGGAATGCCGGACTGATCAGGCGCATGCTGCTGAACTACTTGGGTTGGCGCGTGGTGGCTCTTCTGGGGCCGGCGACTACTGCTGAGATGCTGAACGCCCGGCACGCTTTCCACATGGCCAAGTTCGGTGCCGAAGACCAGCCGCAGCTGCTCTCCTTCTGCTTCGACCAGGCTGCCAAGATGCTGCCTGTGGCCGTGGGGCGCATGGCATTCCGGGCCACCGGAGCCGGGGACTCTGGACAGACGCAGGTGGGCTACCTATACTCGTTCGAGTAGTGATAATGATCGTGTAAGGACTCGCTGCGTTGAATGCTTGTGATGAAACTAGCAGTTTTGCTGTGTGGACACAAAGGTCGAGAAAATAAATCAGGACTTCCTAATGGGCGAGATCAAATTCCGTGAAATTCTGTCGGCTAATACAAACGAAAATATTGCACCTCACCAACCCCTTTTTTTTACCTTAATCCAGACACACATGGCTGAAAAAGGACCCTTACTCATTTTGAAACATGCTTTCTTACAACTGTGCGTTGGCCGAGCCCTTCATCGTATACCAGACAGCGTGTTATCACGAGGCAATTGAATAGGCTGATGTTGGTGCCTATTTCTTTCGTGATTACGAGTTTGAGATACGTGCGTTTTGTGTATCGGCTGCACAAACGGATCTCGGTGAGAATACATTTCATTAGCATATCATATCTTATCAAAGCGCGCTGCCATGTTGGCTGCCAGCGTGCCATTGCGTAATCTTTCGTTGCTCGACATGCTGGCGCTCCACACTAATAATTTATTATTTCATAATTATAGTTAGCGGAGAATAATTGCTCTGTGCGGTTTTATATTCTGCGCAGCGTGCTTTGGGTGACCTTCTTAACAAGTTGCCATGTCAATATATTACACTATGTGAATTTCGAATATATTTAAGAAAGCACCCCAACTATGAAAATGTATGCTTTTACCACCACCTAATTTCGACATATATGACGTTCACAGATTCGCAGTTATGCACTTCTTAGCGATTCATTTAACCGCCACAGGCGACGCGACAGTCTGTAGATTTCGAGTTCTGGGTAAAACAGAGCATATCGGATTCTTGTGAGCTGTGCGATGGTGCTTGATTAGCGAGAATCACTGGCTCGAGAACTGAGGGATTCCCTGTCGTTCCACACAGCGTCTCGTAGCACGCATGGTGGAGGAGATCAGGGCGTCCTTGCTGCTGCTGCTCAGAGGAAGTGACGTAAGCTGGCTCAACGAGCAGTCTAAGGAGGTCGCCATAAACAAGGTATGCGTCGCCGGTCGAATTCGACTGTCTCGATCCTTTAGCGCGAGCACACATGTCCCCTCGGAGAGAGAACTCGCGGATAAATCATGACCATCCTCGTAATTGCTATATGCTACGCTCGTTGTAGGGTAAATGTCTTTCCCCGAATCTAGGCTTATTGTAAGAATCTTCTCCTGCGACGTTATAACCTGTAATCAAGACTTTTGTCTGTGCTAGTTGGCTCATGGCTAAATGACCAAACAGTGTGAAACAAACAAGGACGAAGGAACACGCAGACACAGGACGGTCGCTGTTATGTTCACAGCTCTTCGGCAGGGTAGCCTTAAGTACACTAGCTGCGACTGCCCGCTTCACCAGTTTGGAGGAGGAGGAGGGGGACAAACTTTTATTTTATATTTTCTTATCTTCCTGAGTGGAGACCTCAGTCCAGGGCTCCATGTGCCGCCTCGATCCTGCAGGCCCGCCAGAACAGCTGTCGCTGGTCTGGTGGGTTGGTGCTAATGAAACGGTCTCAGGAAGGAATAAATGCATGTCAGTCCGTAAGTCTATTGGTCACTGCAATTCTCTCTGCCTGCTCGATTAGCCAGCGTTGTTCGGGCGGCTTCGTGCGGGACAAGGCATCTTCCCAAGAGGAGAGGGTGGAGTGAGTTATAGTTGGAATGCTGCCGGGTGGTTTTAGGCAAGTCCAAATAGAATTATATAATGTAGGTCGATGTTGTTGGTAGGTGGGACATTTTTCTGGGTAGCGGATGGGAATGCACCAGTTTGAAATGCAGGCTGTTATAAGGCAAGAGACCTTTCTTAGACCTCACGTTGCAGGCCCAACACACATGTACATCGGGAAAGAGTAGCATCTAATGCAAAATCTGGATCCTGGCATCTTTTGGCATTTCACAGACGCCCGTCCTGCGTTTGCGTGTTCCTTCGTCCTCGTTTGTTTCGCGCTGTTCTTTCGCCATTTGGTTAAAACGTATAGCTTGGCTGTTTGATGTGCTACACCTATAGGCTTGAACAAACCATTGTAGAACTGGTAGGCTAGGATGACTCGCCGCACGCACAGTGCTCAAGGAATGGCACTTATTTTGTTACCTGGGCTTAGCAGAAAGTAGAAAAAATTCACCTGATCAGTGATGACGTTTGCATTTAAGAAAGTGAGGCAGGCCGCAGCCTGCCTCACGTTCACAAGCTGTGAAAGCTTGTTACCGAGCATAGCCATCCGTTCGCGAGCTCACATCTCCAGCTGTCTTTGTACACCGTTTTGATTTGACGATCTGTACGGGATTCTGCCTTTGAAAATGACATCCTTGAAAACTGATGAAATTAAAACTACCTTCGTTGATAGCTCGGTAACCAGCATTTGTTCTGCCCGAGGTTGGACCAGAGCGTTGAAACAATGTTACTTCGTAGTATTGGTCAAACACTCTTTCTTTCTAACATTTCGGAAACGTTGAAAATAAGCGTTGGAACAATATTTCCTTACCTTTAATCGAATATTTCGACACCCGCACGCGCACACGCAGAGAGAGAGAGAGAAAGAGAGAGAGATACGCAGATGAGGAGCTCGTTCCGAAGGCCACTAACATGAAGAGAAACAAATTTTCTCGGGTTGATAAGTGTGAATATTGTAATCATAGTAATATTGCTACGTTAGGCTAGAAAGTAGAACAAAAAAAGTAATGCCACTTGAGCGATCCGAACCACGACCTCCAAGTTTCCCGTTCGATGCTCAACCAACTGAGTTACGGCGACGGCTCTTCAGTCCTCTACTTTCATAAGTGTTTTACTTTGCGTGTAACCTGTCCTTTAAAGCAGTGTTTCCTACTTCAAAGTATACGGTGCCTCGATACCTTTGCCCCCCCCCCCCCCTTGCTGGCCGAGGCACTCTGCTTTAAAATGTTCACCAGCGCCACCATCGTTTACAGAGAGGGACGCAGAGCGTTCCACGCACGAGAGTGGTGGTTGCAGTAACACATTTTGCGGGGAATTAGAATCCAAAGCCGGCACATGCAGCCTAAGCAGAATCAATGTGTGTTGGCTGAATTCTCTAAGTGCATGTTACCATGATTTGTCGTGCAATATATGCTTCGCGCCTAGATAAGGTTCTTCATTGACGACCTGACGACGTCTTCTACACAATGTTACAGATCAGACGGTTGAAGCTCATCCAGCAGCCCGTCAACAGCACCGTACTCGAGTGGGAACCTCCCGTGAGTAAAGAATGTGGTCGTTGCGCCGCAGAATCCTGGCAGTCAACACATGTGTTATTATGCGCGGACCAAGTTGTGTTTTTGTGCACCCAAACAGCTAAGTGCATGCATGGTTCGGATTGCTTACTCTGCGCCTCCTCTTGTCGACTGTTAGAAGCACTGGTTCGTAAATCTTGCCTTTTTTAAAGAAAAGCAGACGCGTACGGGGAGGACGAAAGCGGTAGGGAGGAACGTTTACTTGGAAGCAGGAAAAGAGCAAAGAGGTGCCGTCAAGGCGCTGTTAGTCTTCACATCTCGTCTCCATTTGAACATAAAATTGCAAAAGCACCCATATAATGAGACTTCGTCGAACATCAGAGCCTCAGCGGGTGGTCGGAATCGGATTATCCAGAGCCCTTCTTTACGGTCTGCCTCACAGCCAATGAAACTTGCGTTTGGCGCATGATAGTCTTAGCCACCTATGAGCCCTAAAACCCAACAACAACACCATATTAACAGTGTCTCTTTATCGTGTGAAAATTTATTAACCCACTCAACCTTCTCCTTGCCTGTCTATCAACAGGAGCTTCACCCAGAATCTAGCTTCGGGACAAACGTCGCCATCCTTCTGTCGGCTAAAGCAGAACACAACTGGAAGCGCCTGGGGAAATACAACTACTTGGACAGGTGAGCGCTGTGCTGCTCGACCGTTACGCGGGTCCTCGGCCGCAACACATAACGCACGCAGGCCGAGTTGTGCACGATATGATTAGGAATCTGACTTCACCGTTTGTCCTTTGCAGCGTGCCAGTACCTCAGCTGCGGATGAGCGTTTCGTATGATGTCTACCGGAATGCCATAGGTGAGTCGTATCTCCGATTGCAACGTCAATTTCTACGCACACTCGTCGAAGACTGGTGCGCCACAGTTGATGGTGGCCGCGCGTCCCTTACATCTGGCCTACGAGGACATGGCGCGCGCGTGCTTCAGGCTACAACGGCAGGCGCCGATTAATTTCGGCACAAGGTTTACGTCCTAAGATTGCCCAATATTACAAAAAACCTAAGCGTTCTTCCCAACTGAAATCAAGTGAATATTGTTAGGAGCCATATGAAGCACCAAATCATACTTTTTTAGTTTTGCCAACTTGAATAATTAGTAGTAATTAAAGTTGAAAATACCACTCTAATCACTCACGCCGTTCAAGCCCGGAACGGGCATCCAAAAGTTGTGATCTAAAACCCTGTTCAAGAACACTATCACGCGATATGAGAACGTTTTGCTCCAGGATCGCCTGTGTCTGCACATGGGAACTAATTAAGTATTAGAATAAATCGTTAGGAAGGTGTTGTTTGTAAATTCAAAATTTTAGCGAAGTGGAGCGAGTCACCTAATCATTAGCGTGCGTGGTGGAAGACTCGCTGTGTTGTGTTGGGCGTAATGGTTCGGGTCTGTTAACGTTCTTGGTTTGTGGAGCATTATTATGATAAAGCATGTGTGCACAAGAGAAGTTCCCGTAGTGTTGATAGCTATGTGCTGGGTCCCTACTCGAACGGTAAAATAGTGAATTATGTGAAACTACTATCAGTGAATAAAGTTATGTTCTCAGGTGTGTCTTCGTGACTGGCCGCGTAGCGTTGCAGTGCGGCTTTGAGAAGAAATTTACCTGATAATTACCAGCATGAACCACTATCTGCTAAGGCATTCTTTTTTCCTGAGGTCCTTTTCAGCAGTATTTTACCACAAAAAGAAGGTGTGAAAACTTCAGCGCGCCGCATCTATGTTTGGCATGTATGCAGTTGTGCCGGCCATACTGACGGGCCTGGGCCTCTCGACACCCGGGTTACTGGCAGTCGACCTCAGTCCGTGAGTATATTTGTTGAATTGCAGGCAACCGAACAGGACTCAATGAAAGTGTGTTTTCACTACAGATCTATCAACTTCGGCACCTTCGGCTATTTGGTGGCCCATGAGATGCTGCGAAGCATCATGTTCAGTGGTGAGTGGCCAGGAATGGTTTTGGTGCTGTGAGCACAAATGCGAAGCTGGGTTAATTGCTTTACACTGTTAGACATGAACTAATCAGATCCATATCGAGTCGAACTAAGAATAGAACTGACAAATAATGCAGTTACTCGTTCAAGTAGTTAAACATCTTCGTGCCAACTACGAAGAAGCGTGCACGAGAGGAATTGATATGTCGGAAACCATCAAGCGCACATTATTGCATAACTTGGAAGCCAACCACCATAATTTCAGCTGGTACTTAATGAAGTGACGTCATAACTACCATGTTATTGTTTATGCTGCACTTCGTGTTAGATTTGGAAGTAGGAATCTTTAATTTTTTAATTTGTTTTAGTGCTGCCAAGTTCTGGTGGCATTACAGAGGGAAGTGGGATAACTTCTGTCGCAAAAGCTCTTGAGCGTGGGGCGCTCGCTCTTGGTCAAGCTCTCCTCGTGAGTCGCGGAGCAACACTACCGCTCATTTCGTGGAATGACGCCGCCTCGCGACCCCAGCACATTTCCCAGCACATTTCCCGGCACTGACGGCATTGATGTCGAAGAACGGCTAAGCCTGTATGAACAAGTAGGCATAAAAAACAGATGCGACCTTACCCGTATGCTTGCCAATATGTTGTTTTATCTGAATGGTACGGCATGTGTTTGGTATGAAACTAATGAACTAACAAGTTGGGGCTTCTGCGAATATAGACTGCGAACGCTGTTTGTAAGACCCGATAATTGGCAGCTTGCCGAAAAAATAAAAACGTCTTGAGTGTCGTCCCCATAGAATTTTTATGCGGAAAGTTACATGACCTACATCCAAGATGTTCTCGTACTTTGCTACAATGCCGACGCCACCATGGCAGACCCACGAGGTGGGCCACGTGCTCAACTGCCGACGATGCTTTTCATTAGCTCGTCCGCAAAGATTGGTGTACTGCAGACCCCATCTTTAAAGAACGTCGTCGATTTGAGGCGGTCAAAAGCCCCTCCATGCATTTCCCACCAGTTTTCGCTGCTTCCCAACAAAGCCGCGATATCTTCCTGCGAGGAAGAGCGATCCCTTGGTCTCTCCCAAAGTCATGTACGCGGTGACCAGGGTCGTCTGCCGTGAACTGGAGGTCCTGGCGCCTGTGTCGCCGCCACTGGCCATCACAGTCACCACACTTCCCGATGTGTCGCTGATTCAGCCCGTTGTTAGGCAGGAGCTTGCCACCATCAGCAGCCAAGTCATCCATCAGCCTCTCGACTTGTTTTCCGGCCGACCTAATACCCTCCACGCTATCGCCGTCAGGAGGAATGGCATACTGCTGATGGCATACCTATCATGCTTCCACTGTTCTCTCGTTGGTCATATTTCCCGACATTGCTTCAGCTCCCGGCCTTCACATCGTAGCGCTGGTTTATCATCATTCCGTTGCCGTACTGGCTCGTGCGCCGCTTTTCGCTCCAGCCAGAATCGTTTGGATCCTCCTCCAATCACCCTCGACAATTTTTGCGCTTCTCATAGCCGCAAACTCGTTGCGTTACATCGCTGCAGTCGTCTCATCTTTCGGTGTCTGCCTCGTACGACCACTTCTCGTGATTGCACGCTGGTTGTAGACGGGCTACATACCGCTCAGGTCCATATAGCCGGCTACAGTATCCCGGTTCACTTCACCGTCTTCAAGACCTGTGCCAAGGGCCTTCTCTTCTGCTTGGATTTTTTTCCGGCCATTCAGGCCTCATCGCCCGCTCTCATGTCGTCCTTCCCCTGAAACTTACCCTGCTCGATTTCGCGCCCACTTATTGCTCGCTCCGTCATCCATAAACTTCGCCCGTCTACCGTCCCAAGCTACCTCCTCTTTGCCGTGATACCGCCCTTCCCTGTTCCGGATGGAGACTACCTCGTTGCGATAATTCTTGATTTTTGACTCACCCACCAAGTTGCACTGCACCGTACCATCGCCACTATAGTTGTAAAGAAGAACGCACTCTTTCCATCGTTTCTGAACGTCGGATATTCTACAGTTCGCTCGTGCGAACTGCAGAATATCCGCTGTCCCCGTTTGCTCTATGCCAGGTCGCTTTGTCGGCACCACCCATGTCAGCGACACTGCCGTCCATAACACCAGTCCCTTCTTTCTACGGACTACTTCACGCCCACATGGCCCACCAGTATCCATATCGTCTAAACTGTCCAGCTTCGGCTTCTAGAAACTTTTTCTGACATCTTCCACATGGATAAATATTCCCAGGACCAAGCTCTCGCTGCGACGCACCGCATCGACACCGATGATGCATGTTCTATACTATATATATGCTACACCGTGTCTCCCGTGCTGAACGCATGGGCATAATTTCGGAGAGGTTCACAAAATTCTCGCAAATAATATAATCGAGCCCTCCCACAGTCCGTGAGCCTCATCTGTCATCCTGGCGGAAGACGGATCATGCCATTTTTAGAGTGCGAGCTCTGCTTTTCGCATTGCGACTCCTAATCTCATGTGACGCCGTAAATTCAACCTTGAACCGAGAGAGGCCGTAGCGGACCCGGAAACATTGACCATCTAGGTTCAATGTCATTCGCTTGAGCGCTTCACATTGAGCTGAGAGATGCTGTAGTGGAGAGCTCGATAATTTTGAAGATCTGGAGTTCTTTAACGTGCACTGAGCATGTTGCTTGGCGAGGGGTTTAACAACTGCTTCATGCTCAGTCTCGCCATGGATGATGTGCGTGCCGGTCCGGGTTTGCCAACGCTTCGCCGCTAAGCAGATATGTAGCCATGCTTAGCAGAGCTTAAGATCGATCATCTAACCAGGTTTAACCGCGGGATAAAACTCCGCAATATTTTGTGTTAATTATCGGCGCCCAAGTAAGATCGCCAGAGAGGTGCCCTCTGCCGCGAATCTACCACTCATTTGATTGCCTGTAGGGCGCCAAGTTCTTCTCTTCTATTTATATACGCTGCGCTATTGACTGGTTGCAACGGATGACTTGAACAGCAAGAAGATTGCCTTTGTGACAGCTGATGGACTTTATCAAACTAAAGTTATCCCTTTTGGCTTATAGAGCGCTCCGGTCACATTCGAGCGCATGATGGTCGACGACTTTCTGCAATGTTCACTGACCTTTTCAAGCTCTTTTGTCACTCGTCATGCCAGCTTCTTAACGCCTCTAAGTGCCGTTTCGCGCGTCGTCAGTTACGCAGTTGACGTTACTGGTGTTCATCCTGACCGAACCAAAATTCGAGCCGTGATAATGGACTTTCCACTGCCACATTCCTGCGACGATGTGCAAATCTTAATTGGGCTGTGCTGATTCTTCCGTCAAAGCGTTAAGCATTTGCTGACAACTCACCGGTCTTGTCAAAAAAGAAGTGACTTTCTCATGGGGACGCACCCGATTAAGAAAAAGCCTTCGCCGTGCTCATCAGGCCCACCACCTCGCCAGCTGTGCTACAATTCGGTGAGACCGCCCCAAAGCCCGCACTGAAGCCAGCGGTGATGAAATCGGCGAGCGTGTGCTTTGTCAACGGCAATCAGTGCCCAAACGTGTCATCGCCCACCTCAGCTTCCTCCTCTCCACCGCAGGGCGCAAATACTCCATCATAACTAAAACGCCAGGGGCTGGTTTCCCTGAAGCACCTGATGTTCTAAACATTGGCTGTGTGGTAGGATATAACTGCATATTCTTAGGAGTATGCCCGGAACTCTGTTTGTCCGTTCGGCGGGCCGGTCGGTCGTGCAGCTGGCAGGATCTGGCAACTGAGATAAGAATCGAATCCACCGGGACTTTTTATACTGTTTCGATCAAGCGTACCTTCTAATGAGCTAGCACTAGAGCCCTCATTCGCCGATGCCTATTTCTCTGAAGCTATTGCCAATTTGGGCGGCATTTTTGAAATGGGAATCGAACTCACATGGGCTCTTGTATAACGATTTAGATAGGCCACTCCTAGGCGTTCAACTGGCGGTTTCTAACCCTAATATCATGACCAAAAGTCGTTTGTCTTACACCGCCAGTGGCAGTAGTTGGCAGGTGACATGCCCGGACGCTGATTGGTCGGCGATTTCTCTGACGTTTCGAAACCCCATGGCATGACCGAACGAGCACGAGCTGCCAACCCGGGATGCAATTTATAGATGGGACCAAGAAGGGTCCTTGCATCCTCAGCTGGACTATTGAGGCACGGTCTTGGTTAGGCTTTGTAATCCTTGTCATATGATCTGTCACATGATGTCGTACATTAGAACTGCGTGGTAATGAGTATGTGCAACTTGAACCGAAGTGCCTGCGCACCTAATTCGCATTTAGCCTGGCCGCACTGGCTCCGCCGTCATTTTTTTTTCTTTTATTGATGCGTGAGCATTAGAGAAGACATGCCTCGGAGAACGCAGTGTGAGGACTACACGTGGGGCGAAACCTTAGAAATGCTACCCTGTCCTAGCAACGCATCACTACATTTGGCCACGCAGGTAAAATATGAGGGGGAGTATAATGTATACGAAAGCACGTGCATTCCTCTGGCAGGTGATAGTGGTGCAGGTGATAGGCCAGTCGGTTGTAAACTCAAAAGACCACGTGAAATGGCAGGAGCTGCCAACTCGGGCGGATAACTTGAGATGCGAGTGGGAGAGGGCAATCGAACCCACCGAGAGCATTGGATCCTGAGTCAGACAAGCTGCTCATATAAAGGACACGTAAGCACGTACGCCCGTCTGCACGGCTTGGCTAAGCGGAGCTTTATAGTCTGTGTCTGGTGATCTTTCACGTAATGCATGAGTGAGATGTGGCATCGCAGCACTACGCGTAGTATACGCTGGAACGGATTCAGAACCGAACGAGAACACTGCAACGAAAACATGACTCATTTCGAATGACAGCATCTTAGTGATACTGTGTGCCAAACTCACATTGAGAAAATGGTGCGTTAGCTTTAAAGTTGTAACGGCAAATATGGGTAGACCACTAGAGGAACTATTCGAATCCTCTGAAAAACGCACGATTAAAAGGAGAGATCTGAACATACAAAATCTGTGTGTCGAAACCTATAAGCAGACAGCAATAACACCTGCTCACGCATTTCCGTCGAGCTGCTAAACACGAGTACTGTAGGTATTGAATGGAATCTAGTTCGTTATTTCGAACTCGCTTGATTCGCTCTTCCGGTTTATGCGAACTGGCAGTTTGCTACTCATTATCGAATATACTAGGGCTCCTTGAATTCAACGCAAGCGTGGGCAACTTCACAGCGACTCGCGCGCCGCCCGCAGGCAGTGTCATCGACGCGGATGGCAATTTCCGGAACTGGCACTTCCGGGATACTCCGGCGAAGTTCCGCATCCTGGTCAACTGCTTCGAATCCATGTTTCGCCGAACAATCACGAACGAACTCATGAGGAGGGTACGGCCCAGCCTTCCATGTGAACTTTTAGCATTTCCAAACCTATATAATTTGGTTGTTCCAGCTAACTTGAGCCAAGGGCTAATAGAAATAAAATATTAGAGCAAGCGAGAGAAGCCAGTTCCATATTTCTGACAGCTACTTTGCGCACAGCTGTCAAATTTTTGCAATTAATAATAATTGATTCGTCTAATTTGCCTAAATTGCTAAATATTGTGTTAAAATAATGGAATTTGTAAAATTGGAGAGCAGATCACCTTCAGAAACTCCCAATCCATTAAGGGCAATACAGAAAACTTCGCGTGTTATTTTTTTCTCGAGCTCCAAGGAAAGCCCAAGTTAGATGGAAAGCCTTCAAAATGGCAAAAAAGAAAAGATAATAATATTAAATATGTAACTAGCGCATTCGCATGCCGTGATCATGGTGCTCTTAACCGTGGTTTGAGGAAACGAGCTGCGAGCCTACGACCTTGACCCAACGGCCCGCTGCAGGCCCCTAGCGCAACCCACACGGAGGAGGTAAAAATCGCTCTGGCTGTCTCCCACCCTCAATCTAAATTCATCCTATTCGACTCGCGAGGGGCCTGTCGGAATTATGAGCTGGGCTGGATAACTCCTACAGCACACAGAATACTTCCGAGAGCAGCTCGGGATCAGGATCCCCAGACCCGATTTCTCATTTGGACTCCAGGCCACCAGGGCCTACCAGGGAATGAGACCGCCAACTCGGCCGCCCGCGCACTCACTAACCGGGACCCCGACGTAGACCCTACCGATCTGAACCAGGACACTTATCCTCTCTTAACTTTTCAAGAAATCTGTGCCTATTACCGGGACTCGCACCGTCAGTACCCGGCTCCTCTCAAGGGGCTAAGGAAAGCGGGCAAAAGAATACTTAGACTTTTTACTAATACTCTACTGTGCCCGGCAGCACTCAAACATTTTGACCCTTCCTTTTCTGGCCTCTGCCCTTTCTGTGGAGAGGTGGCTGACACCTTTCACATGGTCTGGGCATGCCAGCTAAATCCTTCTCTTTTACCCATAACTTCTTCCCCTACCCGAGAGGACTGGGAGGCGGCCCTGCTCGGCTGCCTGGATCTAGCGGCACAACAAGCGCTGGTCCAGCGAGCTCGTGTGGCGGCCCAGACCAATGGAGTCCTGGAATAAGAGACCACCTAGTATTGTAAGGGGAGCGGCCCACTAGGGGTGACTCTCCAAGCAACCTCTCCTTTTGTATTAAATGCTTACCACCACCGCTGTAGCGATAAGCCGATATGTTGGCGATTGTTCGTGCCGCGCTCGCTACACCATGCACCACCGCGCGCGCACACTGGCTGACGAAGGCGAAGAAAACATTGCCAATATATCGCCTTGTCGCTGCGACGGGGCTATATAACGGGGCTATCTAATCACGGAAGGGAAGTGATTTCATTCGCTTAATCTACATTTGAGTGCAGCATGGTCGTGGCACGTGAATTAGCTAGTTAAGTGACTTATCCCATTTCGCGGAGTTTATTTCGGGGAGAAAAAAGTACGTGTCAGGCTTTTCTTCTCGGAAGTAATGAAATGGGTGTTTCTGAAGGTGCTCTGCAAATTCGTAAATCCACTTTATTGTCTAAATTCAATATTCAGTAATTCTGATTTAATTGCATAGATTGATAAATAATTGCATAACATAAATTATGATGTGAAATGTTGTTGAAAGCAATATGAAAGTGATCTCCCTTACCTGATTAAATATTTTACTATAGCCCTTGGATCGAGTTAGCTGCGACATTCAATATTCTAACGGTTGCTGGATATCGGCGAATTTTCTCGTTCGGCATTACCAGCGTTGGCAAAAAAGTGTCCGAAAGAAGCTTTCTAACGTACATCCAGCAAGCTTGCTGCCTGTACAACGTAGGAGTCTGACAGAAAAGTCTACCTATGGGCACACCGATAAATAAATAATAAATAAATACATAATAATTAAGTAATAAAGAAAGCGCGGGTTCGTTATTGTGACGGTGTTGACGCTCGATTAAAAAAAAAAAAAGTTATATTTACACTTTGTGCGCATACTGTCGGTGAAGAATTTGTCCATGCGTTCTTGTCTTTTCTTTCATACGCTGCCTTCACCGCCACCCTTACCTCGTAACTATACGGCTTTGATATGAAATATAGTATCCGGAACTTGTATACCCGATGCTCATCTCTCTCCCCTTCTTTCTGTTTTATTCATTCGTTCAAAACTGGTGCAGTAAACGAGCGTTCGTGGAAACAAGTCGTCATGCAACTGTAAAGATGCTCCGTGCTTGACTCCACCATTTGCAGGTGCGTGCCAGCAGCGTGGCGCTGTCGCAGATGCTCAGCCGGGAACTCGTCATCGGCTCGACCGCCCTGCCGGCCGCCTTCAAGGTCTGTTCGCCTAATGGTCGGCAGACATTATAATTTTACTCTCTAAACTCCAGTCTCAAATTCTATCTTCTCTCCACCCGCGGCGCGCAGGCCTACCGCACTTTCATGGCACGGTACGAAGGCGAGTCCGAGTTCAGCTCGCTGCCCAGGGTTCGGTTCTCGCAGAACCAGCTATTTTTCCTATATTTCGCAAAGGTAGCCTGATTTTGTTTCATTTTATGGCATAAAAGGCGAGTTCAAAATGAGGTACGCGCATGTCATTAACATAATGAATGTTTCATTTTATGGCATAAAAGGAGAGTTCAAAATGAGGTACGCGCATGTCATTAACATAATGAATGGGCCGGTCATATCTTATATGAAATGGCAGCGCGCGTATCGAGGGGTTCAGAAGTATGATGCCTCGATTCCCTTGCCTCCACTCGCGTTGGCCATCGAGGTACCCTACATGAAACAGAGCTCTGCTCTGAAGTGATTGTGCTATTTTTGTAATAAGTAACAAAGAAGAACTTATGCGTCGTGCGTCGGCGGATATGTAACCATGGGACTTTTCGAAGCTTAGGAACAAATTGTGTTTCTAGCGATTGACATTTAGTTAGTCAATATTGTCACGTTTGGTGACGGCAGTCCGGCAGTCGGGAAGGCATCGAAAGGTTTAAAAAAAAAATTAAATATTCAGCCATACACGAGTTTTTTTTTTTTTTTTTTTTTTGTGCCAGACAAATTAAGTCAATAGCAAGAAATAGCCGTGTAATTGTTTATCACTGATAACAATATTTAAAGGTGGTTCTTGACGTGTGCCTCTTTTATTTGTTTTATTATTCACAGAGCTGGTGCCATACCCGGCGCCGTATTTACGAATCCTACTATATTGAGGACACCAACCAGCCACCTCCCGACCTGAGGCGAGTTCCAATGAATCATAGCATAGACATCGCTACACGTATACGTACACCCTTTGCCAAAAGTTTGAGCCCAAGGGTTAGGCGTGTAGTAGGGCCCTTGCAGTATTTATGAATGTCCTGTCTACTGAAGGGGTCAGGACTAAAAATCTTACCCTCACGAACTTTACAACACTGTGAATGCATTACAAGTCCCCATGGTGAGGCTCGGGTGCAAACCCATTGGCCTGCAAGCTTTTGCTTAAGGGTGTGACATTTCCGCGCAAGGTACGCTTATACTCGTGAACATGCCTGGGAGCTGTATAATTAATGCGATCCCTTTGCGGGAATTTTATACATAACGACGCAACGCTGCGAGAAGAAATTCGCAATACATATAACAGATAACCGAAATGACAGTGTTTAACTCGTCTTAGATGTACGCAGTCGCGAATTCATCGGTCTCAGTTTGCGTCGATTTACAGCACTGTTTGATGAAAAATGTTTATTAAAGCCTACTACTTTGGAACCGGTGAGGCGACGGTCGATTTGTTTTCAGTCGACGTTCTCAGTCCGTAAAACTAGCTATAGCTAAACGGGAGAGGGAAACAGACAGTATTTGTGACTGTGTTGTGGTGGAGTGAAGGATTTCTTTTTCTTTCGAGAGACGGTGCAGTGCTGCACAGACTGAAGAAGCTGTCCACGGGACGGGGAGAAAAGCCCACCTCCTTCCGTTTGCTCCCTGATGATTCGCTGTAGTGCCACAGAACGTTGTCACCTGGCTTTCCGGTTGTCCTGCTTTCTTCGCTTTCATTTTACTTTTTGTCATTTTGTTTATCCATGTGTAGTCTGTTTTCTTCCCCATTGCTACCTTTTCTTTTTTGCATTTCGCAACTTGCGGAGCGCGCAAGTGTTAGAACATGATGGGTTCATTATCGTATATGCACGGAAGAATCCAAATCACTGAAGCCGTGAAAAGCATTGCCAATTTTTTTTTAAAGTATGTTGATCAGTGGGAGGTGGGCAGCGTTGTTCAAGGGAGAGACACTGAACACGTGGCTTCCAGCACCGTTGGAGTGTCGAGGATCTCGCTTTGGCCGACGCAATTCATGTGTGTGCCACGCGCAGGTTATTCAAGTAATTTATCGTGTGATAAATCACTACGCTGAGGGTCATGTGTGAATGATCATGTGTCGAGTTCACGTTAGTTGTTGCTAGCATAAGTTCATGTTCGAGGACGTTACGTCCTTATACATATGAGTATATGTACATGGTCTATAGAGCACCGACGCTGACGCACTACAATTATAATTATTTCATTTCGAACATACCGCTAGCCTCATTCGAGGCTGTTGCAGGATTGGGGTACAACATTAAGGTTACAATCACGTCGCGAATCATACAAGCACAAAAGGAAACGTACACAGCGGAGATAACATTGGAAATAAGTAGCCATCATGTGTAGTAATATCAACGTCTATGGTGTGGCATACAATTCAACGTGTGTAGAGATGATATAAAATTTGCTGATAAGTAGCACAAAGACGTCAGAGTTTAAGGGCGAGGCACTACTTAAGTTGAGGACAACGCAGAGCTATTTGAGACGGGAAATGGTAGCTGTAACGCTAATAGATAGGATGCGAGCAGAGCTGGTTGTGAAAATATCTCGAGTTAATGACATTCTAATGAAAATCAAGAAGAAATGCTTTGGTTTGGTTTATGGGGTTTAATGTCCCAAAGCGACTCAGGCTATGAGAGACGCCGTAGTGGAGGACTCCGGAAATGTCGACTACCTGGGGTTCTTTAACGTGCGCTGACATCGCACAGCACACGGGCGCCTTGCTTTTCGCCTCCATCGAAAAATGGCCGCCGAGGCCGGGATTCGATCCCGCATCCTTGGGAACAGTAGTCGAGTGCCGTAACCACTGCGCCACCCCGGCGGGGCGCATAGGCAGGACATGTAGTGCGAAGAAAGGATAACCTATGGTCGCTTAGGGTAATAAATTGGATTCCAATGGAAGGAAAGCATAGCAGGGGCCGGCAGGAAGTTAGGTGGTCGGATGAGGTTAAGTTCGCAGGGGTCAAGTGGATGCAGTTAGCACAGGACCGGGTTAACTGGAGGAATATGGGAGAGGCCTTCACCCTGCAGTGGGTATTGTCCGGTTGATGATGATGGAACGATTACGGTAGTTAGGGAAGAAAACTGTGAAAATATTCAGAGCTAACATCCTAAAGCAACATGCGCTATTCCCTAGTCACTTTGCGGGAAAAATGATTAACGAAAGGTGTTAGTGGGAAATTTATTCTGAACTAAATGCTGTGCATGTTTGATTCTGGCATTTTCTTTAGGTGAAAGAACTAAGTAAAGCTTGGAATCTATTTTTAAAACACCTTTATCAAAAGGAGGAGTAACTTGAGGCGCAAACTTGAGGCGCAGTTACTAATAGTAGCAAGGTTCGCATTGCTTAAACGTTCGATCGGGGAGTCATTTGCGACGTAACAAAACGTATACACTTGCGAAATGGTTAAAAAGAGAAAGAAAATGCTATGAATTTTCCTCGCCAGGTGGGATTCCGCCGAACCTTGGATTTCACTGGGGAATCATTGCGTCAATATGTGTTGAATATAAACCTTACGGATTTCCGCAGGATAATATCTAATTTGTTTATGCATTTGCCGTGTGTGCGGAAACAAAGACAGAATATTGTACTCGAACACAGACCGGAAAAGAATATGCCAGCAACTTGGTGTCGGGGGAGGCAGACGAGATCGATCGCTTAAGAGAAAAAAGCGCGCAAAATGCTTTTGATGATACGTATTGTACTTGTTTATTTCATTTCAAATCTGAAGAGATGATGACTCCGAGATCCTTTAATTACTTTTAACGACTTCTTTTCAACTTCATACGGGAAGACAAGCAGGTTCTTTTTTCTTTAGACAGTCATAAAAACTTATTTCCCAAGGTTCAAAGTCGTTTGCCACTCCCGACACCAGTTTGCTATTTGATCAACTGCCTTGTTTAAATTTACCTGGTGATCATATGACTTAATTTCTTTATAAATAATGCAGTCATCTGCGAACATTCGTACTGTTTCGTTAAGATTTGATGTTAGGTCGTTAATGTAAAGAAGAAATAAGATATGTGATAATATCGGTTCCTGAGGTACGCCGGGCATTAACTTGCTGCGATGCGTGACCGTATATAGCGCGTATACCGGTAGAGGTCATAAAGATAATCTTTTATCCAGTTTGTTACTTTATTACAGCCAAGAAAATGGTGAGACTTAAACACCAATTTCGGGTGCGATTCGCGATCAAATGCTTTTGTTAAGTCAAGGAATAAGATGTCAATCTGGCTGCGTTTGTCGAGAAAAGATGAGAGATCATGGATTGTTTGTAATATATGAGCTGTAGTTAATAATTCCTTCATGAAGCCATGCTGGTTAGGACTCAGTAGATTATTATTTTCAGTGAATGTTACTATAGTTATCTTCAGAATGATATGTTCAAGGATCTTCGATACAGACTGGTGAGTGAAATAGGGCGATATTTAGATGTATTTGTAGTGTCTATAGATTCATTAACGGGAACAACTAACGCGATTTTCCAGTCTCAACATTTCTGCGTTTTCGAGGGACTTCTTATAAACAAGAAACAAGTATTTTTGTACCTATACTCTTGTTATCGAGGGCGAAAATCTTATGAAAATACAAGTTAAATTCATTAGCCGCTTTAAGGTCTCATACGGGGGCACATGGTTGTCTTATTGTTTTTGAGAGTTCAGATCTGTCTAAAAAAAATTAGGGAGTGGTTTTTGATGATGTTGAGGGTAATATTATAATATTTATGTTTTGCTGTTTGCTTACTTTAGATCATCTGAGAGATTGCGAACCTCCAAATATGTGCTGCCAGCGATTCTGGTCTTTTCAGTTTTCTTAGTCGTGATAGTTTGCGCTTCACATGTTATCCAAGGGTTAAGTTTGTTTACAGTTTTCACTTGTGTCTGGACATAAAGGAATAGGCGGTGTTCTATTTTGCACACTTAATGTCAACCATAGATCATCACATGGCACCGACTGGCCATTATACATGGCGGCAAAGTCTGAATAGAAGCAATTAAAAACATCAAGAACGTCAAAATATTAGCATTTTTCAAATCATAAAATTGTGTATAAGCTGGAGCAGTCATCGATAAGGAACAAATGGTTGCGTTGTGATCTGATATTCCGTCATGTATTTCACACAAAAATGCGCCCTCAGCAAAGCTATTATAAAGGTTAATTGTCAAGAAACTGTTGCTCGTCGCTGTAACACGGGTGGGTTCCCGCACGATTTGAGGTCAAAAACAAATACAATTTCAAGAAGCGCATCGGCACTACTTCGATCAATGGGTCCTGTATCGAGAGGTTCCAACGATATACCTGGGAGATTAAAATCTCCCGTAAGAATAATTTCCTTATTTTAATTAAGGGGGCGTCGCAAGGAATCTACACTACTGCTTGGTGGTAGATACATAATGCACTTATAAACCGGAGTATCATTAGCGAGAACATTGCACCAAAGTGCCTCTGCGATACAAGTGAAAAATTGCTTCATACTGTTTCCAAGTTTATTTGTAGTCGACGTTTCGGCAGGAGCCCTGCCTTTCTCAAGACAGGGCTCCTGCCCTGTCTATATATATATATATATATATAAGCAGATCAATTAAGGGGAAATGAGGGTGCTCGTTATAATACATGAATGAAAGAAGCCAACAGTCGGCGAGGCCAAGGAAAGCGTTGGGAATGGCACATTTATGTCTTTTTTTATGTTTTTGCTCAGATAATAACAGAAATTAGTAATGTAATCTGTTTAAGGGAAAGGTAATTAAACACAAAGTAGAAGAAAAAACAACGTGCCGATGGTGGGATCCGAACCCACGACCTCCGAATATCGCGTCCGGTGCTCTTCCAACTGAGCTACATCGGCCGCTGTCCCCCCTGCTACTTGCTTGGGTATTTATGTTGTCTGTATACGAACCTTGAGAGTGTTCACCAGCGCCACCCTCAGCCATAGCGGCGGACGTAGAACGTCCTTTTGTTACCGCCAGCGTCACGTAGAACGTGATCAAGAGCGAGGGCGAAAGCTGTGCTAGAACCCTCTTACGCTACCTATGGCAGTCTTGAAGCCATATATATATATATATGGCTTCACACACACACACACACACACACACACACACACACACACACACACACACACACACACACACACACACACACACACACACACACACACACACACACACACACACACACACACACACACACACACACACACACACACACACACACACACACACACACGCGCACACACACACACACACACACACGCACACACACACACACACACACACACACACACACACACACATATATATATATATATATATATGTGTGTGTGTGTGTGTGTGTGTGTGTGTGTGTGTGTGTGTGTGTGTGTGCGCGTGTGTGTGTGTGTGTGCGCGTGTGTGTGTGTGTGTGTGTGTGTGTGTGTGTGTGTGTGTGTGTGTGTGTGTGTGTGTGTGTGTGTGTGTGTGTGTGTGTGTGTGTGTGTGTGTCTTCCGTAATTAAAATCATGACACCACCACTACGAGAATGCCTGTCTGTGCGCAAATAAGGTAACCTGATGGAAAGATGTTATTAGATACGTGCGAAGATAGTAAGTTTCAGTGATAGTTACAATCTGGACAGTATTCAAGAAGAAACGCTCCTAGCTCCACTAATTTATTTACTATACTCCTAGCGTACAAGGTGGCTATGACTTCGTCTAAGTTGGTCCTTTCGGGGTCAGTATCGTAGGCGGGCATGTTATTTTTTTTTATATATAAAAACAAACAGTATACTGTTTGTTCTTTAGTGGCATTAATTGTCATACACAAATCAAACTCAGTCACGCTTGTCTTGTTAGCCTTGCAGCTATTCCTGATGTTGCCGAGAGAAGTTTTCACTGACCAAAACATTCGAGCCATTGAGCTTTGAACAGTGGCTCATAATCTTTGTTTTATCTCTGCAATCGAGTAGTTTGAAGACGGCGCGTTTTGTTTTCGCTTCTTGCTCCTAAGCGATTGCAATCTTTCCATCCCCAAGATAGACTCGCCAAGTTTATCTTGTAAGTCGTGATGTTGGGCTAGTCGGTTCATGGTTATAACAAAGCAGAACTGCGCGAAGGAAACGGGACAAAAAGGCACGAATACACGGTATTGAAGGCTGTATTCGTGCCTTCTTGTCCCGTTTCCTTCGCGCAGTTCTGTTTTGTTATAAGTTTATCTTGTAGTATGCTGACAGTTACTTCTAGGTTTTCAATCATCATTATGTTCTGTTAAGCCAAAGATGATCAAATTCGACCGCCTGTTTCTGTTTTCAAAGTCGTCTATGTAGTCTTAGTGCGAAGCCACACCAGTCACTTCCACCGGTTGTCCGTCACTACCAAGTACTGACTTGAACCACGTATACCACGGTGGTTTAAAACAGGGATAGAGAGCTTGTCCGTTTGTTCGTTAATCTAAGGCGAAAATGTGTGACGGCGTGGACCCCTACACGAATACTGTACGCGACGGGATGGATACGACTCCCGATGCCGACTTTCACGACATCACTAATTATCTCATTTTATCAGTCATTTAGTTTACAAGTCTCCCTAGGCCCATGCCACCAGTGGATTGGTAAAAAGCATGACTGCTGTGTGGGCACTGTCGAAGTGTGCCATCGTTCTATCGATTTGCTATAAACAAGGCGGTAGGAGTTCTTGCATGTAAAGTGTGAGCGCGAAACACTTGCAGATTCAAATAAAGGCAGCTATCGGCGTCACTTGCAGCTGTGCTACGAAGCACCCCTTAAAGTACGTAATGGTCACGTACTTTGAGAGCTTTTAAACATGCAATTTTAGCGCTGAATACGAATGCCGTCTGTCACAAAAGTTTGCAGGATAGCGTTTTCGTCTGCTTGGCTTTCGTTCAAAACGGGCGGACATTCCAGCGGGTGGCTGGTCTATCCCCGTGCAAAACCTAGGTGCTGCATCGGCACACAGCTCGGATTCGCAGAGTCCGTCAGACTTCAAGGTTCTGTGGAAAATTTAAAAGCGTGACACTGCTTGACTCATTTTTCGACGAGAAACACCGTCGTAACAAAAACGTAGGCATCTCCGCTGCGCTAAATATCTCTTGAGAAACGAAGGACAAAAACAAAGATATTACAAGCGCTGTGATGACTTTTTGAAGACTGCGGAGGCAGACATGACTTTGGCAAGCATTTCGTCATACTATGAACCAACGTTGCTATGAACATTTTAGGAACAGGTTATGGCGACTTGCCAGGTCTCGGGTTTTCGGTATCTGAAGTATTGAGTTGCCCGACCACTTTGTTCCGGCCGCCGTGGCCTATTTTCGATGGAGGCGTAAAGCAAGGCGTCCGTGTGCTGCGCGATATCATTGTACGTAAAAGGACCCCAGATGGTCGAAATTTCTGGAGCCCTCCACTACGGCGTCTCTCATAGCCTGAGTCGCTTTGGGACGTTAAATTCCATAAACCAAACCAAAACAATCCACTTTGTAAGAATATTTCAGCCTACATGAAGATCATTTTTAGAACTGAGCCTGCTCGGTGGCTCAGCCATGCAACGCCGTTTGCCACGAAAACTGGGCTAACCCGCCGTTTGTGTCCACGCAGGGTGAACCACATACTGATGGATTTTGAGAAATTCGGCAAGACATTCGACTGCCAGCTCGGAGACATTATGACGCCCCACTTCAAGTGCAGCACGTGGTAGGACTGGGCCAGAAAATAGCGATGCCCGTACCTGACGAAAGAAAAGAATGAGTGGAATGCACATTTCATCGCACGCTCGTTTATATGGAGCCTGCCTTAAGTATCGAATAAATATAAACCCAACTTTGAATGGTGATCTGCCTGTGCGATAACGTCTTCCGCGGACCCGGCGTCGCCGGCGTCACATGATGTCTCACTTCCGCTCGTTATGTTCGCGCTATAGTCACTATAGTGAACATTCAAGTTCACTATAGTTCGTGCCTAGCCGCGTTATTGGGAACAGTAGTCGAGCGCCGTAACCACATGCGCCACCCCGGCGGGGCAACAAACGTATTGTTGTGGCTGTAGGAAGAAGGAAAAGAAAAAATGGCTGAGGCTTAGCTTGGTTAAGCCTGGTCAGATGCGAAGCATATTGATTGCTAAACTCGGCTTTCCATGGTTACACTTGGCTAAACTTTTCTTTCCTTGGTTACACGTGCTTTTACACGGTTTAAACTTGGAATGCACAATGTTTTCCCATCGCATAAAACTAGGTAATAGCATGACTCGTTCATCTCTAATCTAACTGTGTTGCCGACACGCACAACGAACGTGGTACGGTACTGTGTGCCCGTATATAATCATAAAATATCATAGCCTCATGCCCCTCACGACGGCAGAATTCACAAAGGAGCCATGGTTATAAGGTGTGAGCTGAGCTGGACCCCCGTCTCTCCTCTGTCGTGATGTCAGAGTATCACGTGGTGTGACGTCACCATACCACATGGTCCGCACGGCGTGCAACTACGGTGGCTAGATGGGTAGGTGTGCCGACCGGCAGGGCACAAAGCGTAGTTCCGCGTGCCTCCGCTTCATGACGACGAAACTGGCGCTGCTGTTCTCCGCCCGGTGCTCACCGGCGGATCGTCTGCTACTTGTCGCAATCGCATCGCGCGTTTTGTTAACCTCATTTTTGTTTAAAAACATTACTTATTACTTGCGTTATCAGTCAAAATAGTAGCTGAAACTGAGACTTTTGCGGACTGGCATTAAAACAATAAACAGACGACACTAGCTACCTGTTTTCTCGTCTGTTTGCTGTCTGTCATCGTCCACATGCAAGCGCCGTAGCGGAGCAGGCGCTGCGCTTTTTGTGAGAAGTGATCGGAATGAAGACCAAAAAGGACACAACTTGTTTCGCACCCTTCTGCAAATCCGGCTACAAGTCATCCAGAAAAGGACTGAAAGTCTCGCTGTTTTCGGCGCCGCGGGATCCCGAGCTGTTCAAAAGGTGGGAGCTTGCGCTCTTCATCGTGCCGACGAGGTTGCAGCCACACTCCGTTGTGTGTGAGCGGCATTTGACCAAGAGTGTATCGAACGGGATTACAAATATATGATAGAAGGCAACGTTGTTAGCCTCCCACGTTCTCACCTACGATTGACGAAAGATGCCGTGCCTTCTGTCCTGCCCGATGCTCCCTGTCAAGAAAGGTGACCGCGAAACGAAAGACGAAGAACGCACACGAAATGCTCAGCGCTTGCCAGCTTGACAACGACCACAGCATCCTGGCGGTAGGAAAAAGTGATTCGCGGCTGATTTTCTATTTGGCAGGATACGGCGCGAAAGTTTCTTTCAAAGACTAAATATGTGCCGATTGTGGTACTGTTTTGCTGGCATCGCCAGAAGCTCCCCTTCCGCCTGTGGCCGCTCTCACAGCCCACGTAAGCATGGGGAACTTAATATTCCCATCTGATGCTATGAACAGTCTCGTGACATCTCTCGAGGAGACCTTCAGTCACTGCCTCACAGTCACTGAACTGAGGCGAGAAAGTCTCGCAGACTTCGCCTCTTTTCTGCAGCTCAAACCTCCGCCTATAATTGGTTGTGAGGAGCATAAGATTGAGATCACTAACAGCGTTGTCAAGTTTTACTCTATCATGCGCCTCCACTTCTTGGTCAAGAGAAGAACCTGGCCCGTGAAAACGCGCGAAAAAAAAGAAAACACCTGAAATTGAGACGCGTTTTGAACGCATAGGCATCATTTTGGGGTGTGTTACTTCGCTGACTCAAAAACACTAATGTGTGCATGTCATTTATTGCACTTTCAAAAGTTCAGCTAGAAGATACCGTTTTGCAATACAAGCTTATGCACTCGTTTTATTTTATTTATTTGCAAGGTCTGCTTACGCCCATGCACACGCATAAATCACAGCTGAGCACTGTGTTAATATATATTCGCGTTGCCTTGTGATGGCGTGGAACATTTAATGAAAAAAAAATTAAGAACGAGGAAGTGACATAACAGTGTTTGGAGTTGCTTGCCTGAAAAATCGGGAACGCAGCAAACACGCTGTACGTAAAAAAACAGCCTTAAACTCGGCTCCCCTGCCTTTGTAATATGTTTACATCCCTTCCCTATTCCCGTAAGACAGCTTGTTTGCAATAGACTCATTTGCACTTGGAAAAAAGTGAAGCGAGTCGCTTTCTGTCATGCGTGGCGACGGCCGGAGGAAACGGTCATGAACCGGGCTTTCGCTGGTGGCGCCACTGCGGCGTCATGAAGAAAAGGCACGCGTTACCCCCGCCGGTCGGCACACCTACCCATCTAGACACCGTAGTGCAACCGCAGCCGACGGCGCGAGCCGATCCCCCGTCTCTCCTCTGTCGTGACGTCAGCGTATCACGTGGTGTGACGTCACCATACCACGTGGTCCGCACGGCGTGCAACCGCAGCCGACGGCGCGAGCTGGTAAAAGTCGAGAAGGTGTTGGCTGGACCCCCGTCTCTCCTCTGTCGTGACGTCAGCGGCCTGATTGATTTATAGCCCCGCCAGGGTGGTGCAGTCGTAAGACGCCCGACTACCGTGCAAGAGTGCCCGGGTTCGAACCCGACCTCGGCGGTTGCGTTTCGCGAAGAGGCTTCCGAGTGCTGTGCGAAGTCAGCGCACGTTAAAGATCCCCAGGTGGTCGAAATTACTCTGCAGCCCTCCACTACGGATACTGATTGATTTATAGGAAGGGAAAGGCGCGGTAACTGTCTCACTTGTTTTCTGTGGACACCTCAACCGAGCCGTAAGGGAAGGAAGGAAGGCGGGAGTGAAAGAGGAGCCGTAGTGGAGGGCCACGGAGTAATTTCGACCACCTGGGAGATCTTTAACGTGCGCTCATATCGCACAGCACACGGACGCCTCTTCGTTTCGCCTCCATCGAAACGCAGCCACCTCCGCTGCCTCGTGCACAAAAGAGAAAATAGAGAAGAAAGAAAAGGAAGAGGGAGAGAAAGACGCGCGCCGCAACAACAGCCGTCGTCCACAACCGGCGCGGTGGCGGGTGCAATGACGGCCTACAACAGATAAAAATTCGGTGGCAGGCAAGCCCCCACCGCCAGCGGCGGTGACCTACCTGTCCCAGCCCCATCAGGGGAGTATCCCAACAAAAAAAAAGTAAAAACGGCCATGGTGGTGCAGTGGTAAGACGCCCGACTACTGCACCGGAGTACCCGGGTTCGATCCCGACCGCGGCGGCTGCGTTTCGATGGAGACGAAACGAAGAGGCGTCCGTGTGTTGTGCGATGTCAGCGTTGTTGTGGCTGTAGAAAGAAGGAAAAGAAAATGCACGGGCCTGCTACTGGCTCTGTAGCTGAGCCACCTCCGCTGCCTCGTGCGGACAGAAGAGAAAATAGAGAAGAAAAAAGAAGAGGGAGAGAAAGACGCGCGCCGCAAAAAAAAAAAAAACTGATTTATTTATAGGAAGGGAAAGGCGCGGTAACTGTCTCACTTGTTTTTTCTGTGGACACCGCAGCCGCGCCGTAAGGGAAGGGAGGAAGATGGGAGTGAAAGTGGAAAGAGGAGCCGTAGTGGAGGGCTACGGAGTAATTTCGACCACCTGGGGATCTTTAACGTGCGCTGACATCGCACAGCACACGGACGCCTCTTCGTTTCGCCTCCATCGAAACGCAGCCGCCGAGGTCGGGTTCGAACCCTGGTACTCTGGCACAGTAGTGGGGCGTTTTACCACTGCACCACATAGAAGAGAATACAGAGATGAAAGAAAAGGAAGAGGGAAAGAGAGATGCGCGCCGCAACAACAGCCGTCGTCCACCACCAGCGGTGGCGTGTGCAATGACGGCCTGAACAGATAAAAATTCGGTGCCAGGTACAGGTGGGCCCCCGCCGCTTGCGGCGGGGGCCCACCTGTACCAACAACGGCCGTTAAAGATCTCCAGGTGGTCGAAATTACTCCGTAGTCCACCACTACGGCTCCTCTTTCCACTTTCTCTTCCACCTTCATCCCTTCTCATACTGTGTGATTCAGGTGTCCACAGAAATAAGTGTGACCAAAAGTCTAGAAGGTGTTGATTCGACGCGCATGACCTCTCTTGGTATCTTGGTTCACAGGAAAGTAAAGGCGCTGTATATCTATCTGTCACACTTCTCCCGTATACACCTGACTCACGCCGTGAGGGATGCGAGAGCCCGGTATGGCTGTCTGGATGAGGAGGAGGAGGAAGAACATTTATTTCCGCCGAATATGGTGCAGCAGCCACCTACGGGTTCGCACGCAGGCGTCCGGGGAGGCAGTCTGTCACACCGCGGCCAGAGGACACCCGGCCTCGTCTAGGAGAAGAGGTCTTCAGCCTCGGCCGCCAGGCGGACGGCGAATCGCTGTGTTTTTTCGTCGGAGCTTCTTAGCGTGGTCTCCCATTCATCGCTAGTTTTAATCGCGTTGCGCCCTGGGGCACGAACGCATCTCCATATTATATGATCTAATGTTGCCACGTGGCCGCAAAATTTACAAATTTCGGTTTCTGCACCGTCCCTCTTCCGCCCTCTGGCACCCGTCCAACTCCTCCATAGGGGCGAAAAGAAATTTCGAGCTTGGAGTCTTCTCCAGTCGTACGATTCCTTTTTACTCAGGGATCTAACCGGTGGCGGATATATCCTCCGGTCTTTCTTCAGGTTGTCGGTTACATCCCTAAAGGTACCTATACATTCTTTGGTTTTAGATGTTGTGGAGGCGTCCGCAGCACCCCGAGGTAGCGAGGAGCGGGCGAGCATGTGGGCAGCCTCGTTGCCGGCGAGACCTGCGTGTGCTGGGGTCCAGATTATGGTCACGCTTTCGGCGAGAGACGACTCGTTCAAAGTTTTGCAGTATGATTGCTGACTCTACCCTTGCTAAAATTTCTAACAGCCGCTTTGCTATCGCTGATGACGTGTTTCACGTCTGGTCGTGCAATGGCAATGGCTATTGCAATCTCCTCCGCCTCTACCGGCGGTAGATCTCGGTTTCTTTTTATTCCTATGGCGATCCCAGTGTCTAATACGGCGACCGAGGTTACGTCGCCTTCTTTCCCGATCGCTGCATCGGTGTAGGCGACCGATCCCGGTGGGAGTTTGTCCAATTTGTTAGCGAGGTGCTTAGCTCTGCTTTTCCTCCTCCCCTCGTCGTGTACGGGGTGCATGTTCTTCGGTATGGGCGAGACGTATAGATGCTTTCTGATTTCTCGATCTATGCTTTCTCTGACACTTTTGCCTTCCCCGGGCGCTAGTAGGTTTACCCAGTCGAGGATTTGCCTACCCGCCGCCGTTCCTGCGAGTCGCTCTCTCTGGGACAGCCTGACCGCCGCAGCCAGCTCTTTCCACTCATTATGCAACCCCATTTTCTCTAGAATGTCGTTAGAAGTAGTTATGGGGAGTCCTAGAGCGAGTGACAGGTTTTGCTGACGGATGGACAACGATGAGCCATTCAAGGATTTCGCCTCAGTATATAATTAGGACGAAATAGGGCGAGTATGAGCAAGCAAGATCATAAATGGAGACGGGTATGGGGTGACATCACCTCGGCGCTGTTGCATGGTGACCGCCGCCGGCGCTACCATATGATGCCTCCAGCAACCGCGCGCCTCTAACAATGGTGACATCATGGAGAGCCTGCTATACATCATGTCTGGCCGCGTTGTGAGGAAGGCGCGCCGGTACAAAACTTCCGAGAGCACTGTTGTGGCTGTAGGAAGAAGGAAAAGATAATTCATGGGCCTGCTACTGACTCTAGCTGAGCCACCTCTGCTGCCTGATTTATTTATTATTATAGGAAGGGAAAGGCGCGGTAACTGTCTTACTTGTTTTCTGTGGACACCGCAACCGCACCGTAAGGGAAGGGAGGAAGGTGGGAGTGAAAGCGGAAAGAGAAAGAGGAGCCGTAGTGGAGGGCTACGGAGTAATTTCGACCACCTGAGGATCTTTAACGTGCGCTGACATCGCACAGCACACGGACGCCTCTTCGTTTTGCCTCCATCGAAACGCAGCCGCCGAGGTCGGGTTCGAACACGGGTACTCCGGCACAGTAGTCGCGCATCTTACCACTGCACCACCCAGGCGGGGCAACCTCTGCTGCCTCGTGTGGACAGAAGAGAAGAGAAAGTAGAGAAGAAAGAAAAAGAAGAGGGAGAGAAAGACGTTCGTCGCAACAGCCGTCATCCACCACCTAAGCGGTGGAGGGTGCAATGACTGCAGAATCTGCAGTGGGGAAGTACGAAAGCCTGAGCGTTGCTGCTACACACGGTACATTGTGCGCCCCTTGTCGAAGACAACCAGCGTTCCGTTGAAGGCATCAAAATTACCGGCGTTCTCTAATTGGTTCACTAAAAAGGAAAGGCGCAGTATCTGTCACTCGTGGAATCTCGCTGACACATCCAGAGCCATCTAGACTAGGGGGCTCTGACACACCTCGCGGACAACACAGCAACGCTCAGCCTTCTGCATTTCTTCAGTGTAGATTCTACAGAGCTCAGAATTTTTAAGGCGGAAGCCTTTCTAGGCTCATGAAACGAAGTCTCGTGCGCGTTAGTTGTGCGCGAGATCTGCGCGTGAAATATGCCATATTCTGCGAGATTCCACGAGATGTGTTCTTGTTTAGCATCCCTGCCATCTGTAATCCAACGTTTGAACGCGCGCTAAGGGCCCCGCCACGGTGATGTAGTGGTAAGACGCCCGTCCACTGTGCCGGAGTTCTCGGGTTCGATCATAGCATGGTTCGATCCCGACCGCGGCGGCGCTGCGTTTCGATGGTGGCGAAACGAAGTGGCGTCCGTGTGCTGAGCGATGTCAGCGCACGTTAAAGAGCCCCAGGTGGTCTAAATTACTCCGTAGTTCACTACCGACTCCCTTTTCTCTCTTTCCGCATTCACTCCCATCCACGACCTACTGTATACAGTAGGTCGTGCTCCCACCTTCCTCCCTTTCCTTACGACGCGGTTCAGGTGTTCACTAGAGCATTAGAATACTGTGATGACAGTAATGGTCGGGTGGCCTTTCTCCAGATTGACTTAGCGAAGACATTTGACTGTCGCTCACGAACTGTTGTTTGCCATTTTAGACCATGGGAATGATCGGTTCTGTTGTCCGTGAGGGAGTGGCTTTGGCGTACCAGAGCTGCACGACGAGATTGATAACAAATGTTTAGGGGACTTCATCAGTGTACAGCCTTCCGTACGCCAGGGCTGTCCCCTAAGCCCTCTTTTATTTTGCATATATATAGAGACACTTTGCTTGAAAATACTCAAGAATAATAGCAATCAGGGATTCAATGTACAAGCAGCCGAAGTAAAGCTGTTAGTGTATGCAGACGACATCGCTGTTTTTACCGATGATGAGGGGGGCATATGCCAAGATGTGAAGTGTTTGCGCGAATTTAGTCGCGTCACCGGTAGTGGAGTTAACTGGCCGAAATGCCTCAGACTTTGGCATGGAAGGTGGCCGGCCATCTACGCCTGAACGGTTTACCACTGTGCCTTGGACGACGACACCAGATAGTTACTTGGGGGTTCCTCTTATGGCACACACAAGTTGCAGGTGAAACGTGTCACTGCATTTGCTGCCTGAAAGCGCTCAAAGTCGGTCTCGTCGAGGAAGTTGTAAAGACTCGCATTGCACTATCGATGCGTCCGCCTGGCGCCCGTACGCTGTCGCTTCTTTGAGTTTCGCGCCCATTTATTTTGTCATCAACATCATTATTTAGAATCGGCAAAATGGCTACCATTGGCTACAGCTGGCTGTAGCCACTGTAGCTGTAGTGCGATCGTGGTGCCCGCCTCCTGTCTGTTGATTTCGGATGATGAGAATGAGTTGAGATTTTAGCGTATTGAAAAGTTCCCTTGCGTTCAGCCTCGGTTCCTACGAAGGTTCCTACCGAGAGTGCTGACGACTAAAGCCATATGTCGAAAGGGCAGTAGACTCTGCTTCATTTGCTACGGCGCAGCAGACGGCGATGGCCTTCAAACAGGTGAGTCGTACTAGTATTACATGTATGTGACAGCGCTGCCCCCGACAATAACAAGCGATCACTCGTAGTGGCGCAGGTTCAATTTCTTCGATAAGGAGGTGGTCCGAGATGGCGAAAAGGCATTCGACCGTCTACAGGCAAGTGTTCGATGGGTAGGATGCAGCTACAGCTAATAAAATGAGTTGTCTTTCGCAGGAGCTGAGCGTGACATGTAGCGCGAGCGGTCGAGGCCAGCTTGTTTTGGGAGAAGTGGGCGGTCACGTGGTGTGCGTGAGCCGGCAACTCCAGCTGACCACCTATCGTGCCTATGAACTGACTGTTGAGTTAGTACAGCAGATGCGAAACCATGCGTTGCTCGTCACCCTCGGTGTGAGTGCTCTTTATCATCTTCTCGTTTGGTGATCCTTGCCGCGTCCTCTTGCCCCCTCAGCAGGTTCTTTTGTGGTGTGCAGGCGGACGAGAGCGGAGTTAACCCATTGGTTAAAGTCTGGAACCAGGATAAGGTTAGTCAAGTTGTCCGTATTTTTTTTTTAATCGGGCAGTTGATGCATGAACAGGATATTACAAAGCTCTATTAATATACCTGCATTGAACTGTTCAGTAGAGTGTAAATCTCATATTGTGCTGCCCTGCATAGATTGACAAGCATGGAGTTCCTCATTGCTGCCGGATCGTCCGAGCTGCAGCCGGTACGACACCTTCGCCGGTAGGTAATTGTTGCTACACAGGAATCATATTTAATTCTTGGCTCATTACACAGTAACATCTTTGATCTTTTATGAATATACACTGCAAATTCCTTGCTGCCTTTTGATTATCACTTCGATGCCTGGAGCTTTTGACGTATAAAATGACGGTCTATTTACTGTTCTGTTCACGAGAGATTGGCAACATTTGAGAGAACTGCAGAGCTCAATGATGCTGCGTGAGTTTGTTTGTGATTGGTGCACTCCTTTGAAAAAATCAAGACTGCACACGTGAAAGGAAGTTCATTGCACCTCCTCACCCTTTTTCACAAGCTTAATGACCTTTGGGAGAAAGACCTGCTTGAAAATGTTTGCTGACTGCAAGGTCGGTTATCAAATTGTACTGTGTTGAAGTGAGCTGCTGTCAGCGCTGTCAAATGCGAACTACAATACTTGTTTGAGAAGTGCAAAATGTGAATATGAGCACTTGAACTTTGCTGTAGTTGGTGACTGACTAATGGAAAGATGGTGTGTTGAGCCTAGAACATTGTTCTTAGGTATTATCTCTTGCCTGACCTTTTGGGAGGCCCACATTATGAACAGCGAGCTCTTCTGAGCAGGCCAAGTCGTTGGCAGTGGACGAGCGCCTGACACTGATGGCAGTGGGCCTGGAAGATGGACGCCTCCTTCTGTATCGTGGAGACGTGACACGCCAGCAGAGCCGTCAGACTGTCGTGGACCTGGAATCGGGCTCCATCAATGCACTGGCATTTGCTGGGGCCAGCCAGCTGTTTGTGGCAACTGCCAACAAGGTGCTGTCACTGCTTCTTGGTGCACAAGGGCAGCCCACCAAGCAGCTTGTGCTGGACGCTCATGGCTGTGCCCCACAGTGTGCTGCACTCAGCAGTGAAAGTGAATTTGTCGTCGCTCGAGAGGATGTGAGTGACTCCATTTGATATTCCTGTGCCTGTAGAGGGATGATGTGTGGGTTTTGAGAGAAGCCAAGTACTATAGCCTGATACATGCGACAGTGGCATATCTTGTCTGGCATGCTTAGACTCTAGGTGATAAAGTCTGCTAAATAGTTTTTTTAATCTGCTATCATTAGATACCTCAGTGAGCCCCTAAACCAGGCTGTGTATGTATAGCCAGTGCCAACTTCGCCGTTCAAGGAGAGGACAGCCGGCGTAGAGAGAAAGGGCTCTGACCTTGAAAGAAAGAAATAAATATGGCCCCGGTGGCGCCAGGACTAGGTTTTGATCCTGTGGCAACGAGAACAGATTTGCTTCCCTGACCACTGCAAGCGAACACTACGCAATCGCTGCAGCCAACCATCCTGCATGCTTAAGCCACTCTCTCGAGCTGTGCATTGCATGTCATTGTCTGAGTTCCATCCGTATGCAGTGGATCCAGACACATTGCTATTGCATTGCCCTCTTTAAGTAGTGTTGACACCAAATATTGGGTGCGTGCTTTCTTTTTGATAATGATGCTAAAAGGACCCATGAAAAGCAGTTTACCAAAACTATACTCCGTTTCATACATCAGGTGCAACGCAGCGAAAGCTATGCAAGTAGTCCGCAAGAAAAAAAATGGAGGCGTATCACTACACACTCGTTTTGTGGTAGAGTGGTTCTTGCGGAAACGGACTGTATTCCGAGCATACAAGTTTGCAGTAACTTGCTTCACGTGCTTAGGCATCTTCGCAGTGCGGATCTTATAGAAAAAATGTGCACCGAAGAACCATTTTCTCAAAAAGAAATGCGCAGCGCAGAGGGCGCAGCCAGCACAGCCATTCATTCATTTTGCTTTTTTTGTGTGAAGTGCTATAGAACCCATGTGAAACCATAGGAGCACAATGCAAATGCCAACAAAATTATAGCTAATATTTTCTTACATTCTTAGTGATGGGATGTCATGATATTATATTACTAAAAACAGTACTGCCAGTTGACTGCTGTGTTTCACGAGCTAGACTTAGGTTTCGAGATAATTCTGTCAGGCAGTCGCGGAGTGCTGCAGTCTTGAATGCTGAAGAAGCTCTCTTTCTACACAACCGAGGATGATTTTACAGCCTTATTTTTAATGGCAAAGGAGTCTGAGGATATTTTTTTTAGCCTTACACACATTTATTAGGGGGTGCTGTGACACAGTTCACACATTAACAGCGCAGAGCTTAAAATGACAGTGTCCTTTTATTACTGCTTAACTGTATCAGACATTTAGTTTCAGCCCTGAAAAAGTTCTCAGCTTTTAACTAGCAGACTGTGGTTTATGCTTTTCAGATAATCGTTATGCTAGAGTTGTTTATTCCTGGCTGTGGTATAAAAAGGGGGTTCCAGCCAGCCATTGTTCAACTTGTTCTGTAGTAGTGCCACAATAGTGACAAGAGATGCCTGGCTGCAGGCTGTGTACTTCTACCACCCAGAGGGTCGTGGTTCTTGCTTCGTCTTTGAGGATGAGAAACTGCTGCTACGCTGGTTTCGCACGTACCTGGTGCTCGTGGCCAGGGATGCCAAGGCAACCAGGTGGGTGTTTTGATTGGTTGCCGAAGCACATTTAAATGTTGTCAGTTGTTCATTTCCAATTCAGTGCCTCAGGCCATTCACTGTCTTTTCAAAACTTTTCCATTTTAGTTAAGCATAGCTTGGGTTCGGGCTAGTTGGTTAACTAATAAAAGGATTTACAGGTGTAGGTGTTGCATAGATACTAGACATGGATCAAAGGTACAAAGGTTCACTTAACAATGTTAGTAGTCTTTTTTAACCTGTGTCTAGTCGTCTCAATGCGGTGCCTGAAAATATTTCCACGTGCTTTTTGGCGTCAATGTATAAGTGCTTCCAGTGACTCTTGAAATCAACATTTGATAAACTTGATGAGTATAAGAACCAACTGCTGTTGTGATAGCTGTGTCAAGAACAGCTACCTGAAGAAGCCTGCCGGAAGCTGTCAGGATTTTTTACTACTTACAAGAGCAGCATAAGTGTTATGAGACTTAGTGAGGGTGACAAAAGATATTTAGGCATCCAGCTCCCGAGATGAAAGACGAGGGAATATTAGAGAATTGGGACCTCTTCATGCTTTTGAAATGAGAGAACACTTTTCTGCCCTAAGAAACAGAGAATAGAAAGTAATGCACAATGGAAAGACAGGAGAACGAGTGGGGATAATATGAGTTCTCTGTCTGTGTGATTGTCCAGGCACTGTGTACTTAAGTCTAGGGTATTGATTGTGTGTAACTATTTTAATGTGGTATTATGATATCACATAACATTGCTGTTTAGGCGTTTTCCCTGCAATAAGTTGCTGTCAGAATCAGTTTCCGAGGTAAAAACTGCTTCCAAATTGCCGCACAAGTATGTAACTGATTATGTTCGAATTTGTATGAGACCTAGCGCAGAATTACTAGTCTAAACTTGTGCCAGCCATTGGTTGGAAGTAAAGCTATCTACCAACATGTGCAATGGCATTTATGAGAGCGGGCCACACTGTGGGTGACTATGGCACTAGTGTCTTCAGGGATCAGCTATGCTATCGCATTCTCACAATTAATCGGCAATAAATTGTCTCGTTTTGGGGGCAACATTTAAGATGTGGGGATGTACTACATTTACTTTCAGGGAAAAGCATATGCTAAGGTTCTTTTTTCAGTTCTCCTCGACTTCTTTTTGCATTTTTCCTTTAGGAGTGCTGGTGGCCTGGACAAAACAATAGTTACCATCTACGATATCCAAAACAAGTTTGTAGGTGAGTTGTGCACGTAGAAAAATCGGTTTTGATTGTTGAGCTGATTTTTATGCACAGCCGTCAAAACAGTTTTGCTATTTTCAAAGAGACTTATGGAATGTGTTTTGAGCTCTCGCTTTTCATGGTACTATAAAAGAAATAGGGCAGGCACCAGGACGCCTCTAGCTATCTTTAATCTCCGGCTGTCCTCTCGATTCTCAATATGCCAGCATGACGCTCAGTCTCTCGCACGCGCGCTCCCAAACCTCGGCTTTGTCCTCTTCGTTCTGTTTGCAGATTCCATCATGAATCTGAAACACATGGTGTGCGTGGAGTCCTGTGGTTGCAATGGTTAACATAAGACATGTTTTGAGCCTTGACATTGCATTACACATGTGATATAATGGGGACAGTAATTACAGGGTTCAAGCGCTTGTCACAGAATCACTTTATTCGTTTTCACCTCTTGTGCTAAAGAATGTCACTGCCTGTGTGGACTGAACCTAGTGGCTATGAGCAGACACCAGCTTGTAGTATAAACTTGGCCAAAGAATAATTTCTCTTACTGTCACTTGCTAAAACCGAATTTCAATTTTTTGCATAGTCACTAAACAAGCGCAGCTTGGCTCAGAGAAAAGCAGGTTGCTTCACCAACTCAATATATTGGTTAATAAGTGATCAGAATTACAGCTAAACCTCGATATAGTGAGCGCAGATATTGTAAATTATTGGCTGAATCGAGCTCTTCTTAAATATTTCTAACAAACGCATGAAATTTCCACTTTATATATCAAACATGGCTCGCTACAAAAATGATATGTCGAACTCCCATTGTCAAATGATGTTCACTCGAATCTCAGGTGCCATGCTTCGCCGCAGTACACAAGTGACTGGTGGTTCGACAAGCGCTCTTGCGAAGGTGCATGCTTTGTAGGCATTCACCAAGAGCGCCGCCGAAAATACAGCAGCATTTATGGTGGTTGCTAATCAGGCACTCAGCATGACTCAACATTTTTTGAACCCGTCCATAGCAGCGTGGAAACAGTGACATGGACAACTAAAGCCTTGTAGCTATATGCTTTTACATCGGCTGTCACGAAGTATTGTTATACCATTCATTCTGATGTATAATTTTTCACGCCACATTGCTGTGATGCCGAAAATCCACCTTAGCTGGTGCTTGGCCTGCCGTCTGCCGGCGTCGGTGCTAGTTAATTAGTGTTGGTGCAGAGAAGCCAAACTATCTGGCGCTCAGTTTTTTCAGTCTCCGGAATCGCCTCGAGCGTCTTCAAAAATGTTGATAGAACTTAAAAAAAGATCTCCCCATGTCTCTAGCAAATTTCGCTGCTTTTACATGACTTTCTTATGAAAACTTTTATTGTGAATTTCAGCTACCTATATAGAACTATTTTACAATTTTTTACTTGGTCATTATAACAAGGCTTGACTGTAGTAGCTTTGGCCAGCCTGGCAGGCCTTCATTTTCATGCAATCAGGATAAAAAAAAATTTTTGTTATTGCTTTTGAAACTTTATTGAAATCGAGAGTAACAGGTCACTGTAATTGAGAAAGCTCTTAGTTGCTCTGTTCAGTTTTACTTCTGGAAATCTCTATTTTACAGCTCTGACATAGTAAGAAAAGTCCCCGTTATTTCATATACATCATCTGTATTGCACATACAGTGATCTAGTTAGATCATTGCATTATTGGCCATGTTTTTGGCATGATTACTGTAACACTGTAACACTGATTACTGTACTGTAACATTTTGTTGTTGTTTTTTTGTAAAGCTAGTGGTATTGCATTTTTATTTAATTATCTCTCTAAATAGATGTCACAACACTTCTTAAAGCTGTTATGTTAAAAAAGCAAGCCGCCCTATCCTTGTGAGGGCTTCATCCATAGTATGGAAATGAGTATGACTGGCTGGAGAGAAACGCCTTTTCCGTCATGCTTCATGCAGCCTACTCGGCAGCTATTCCGGGTGTGGTGGACGTGATGGCAGAGTGGGGTTCCCTGTATGTGCTGGTGCAAGAAGGCAAGCTGTACTGCCTTCGCGAGAGGGACACCCAGAGCAAGCTGGAGCTGCTCTTTCGCAAGAACCAGTACTCGCTGGCCATCAGGTAGGTCCATTTGGGAGGACGCACTTGGTATATTCTGTGCTGTGAAATCCTCATGATGGCATGTCTTCCCGCACTGGCGTGCGAATAAGGTGGAATGGATCATTTTGTATTACTCGCATCCTGCTGGAGATTGCATTTTGTGCTTATTGCCTTTTGCTCCATTTCCTTTCTGCCTCTGCCCTGACATTGCATATTTCTTTATTTTTATTGTGTTCTGTGAATTAGAAGCTTCAGCACGTGTTGTGGACTAATGCTTTAAATGTGGTGGTAGAAACAGAACGAAACTGGAGACAAAGCAATTGCTGGAGACTCAGCTTTGTCAGTGGAGTTTTGTTCCTATGCTTGGGGGAGCAGCTGGAGCATTGGCGCATGTCCGCAAGTCTTTATCGTGATTTGTTTCAAATGTTTTGTCTTCATGTTGCCACTATGTCCAAGAGGATAACATGTATGAGAGTTGGAATGATGTGGCTTGCTTTGTAGCGCTCATTCATTCCTGCAAACCTTGCTCACTTTGAAGTAGTACAGTTTCTCGTGAATTTTGCATTGGGTGATTATCAGTCCAACATTGAACTCATTATACACTGCTTATAACTCTCAGCAAATTTTGATTCTTTTTTCATTTTTCTGTTTTCATGTGTGTAATAGTGAATGCATACCCATCTAGCATGCTTCATCTTAGTATGTGGCCTATTAACCAGTTATGTTTTATTTCTTATTGTATTGTTCAACTTCATCAACTTTTTATTCTAGTGAAAGCTTTAATAAATACAAAGCACTTGCATGCGTGCATGTGTGTGTGTGCATGTGTAATGTGTCAAAGGAGCTTACAATAAGCAGTTTTGAAGAAAAGGGAGGTGAACAGGCTTTTTTTTTTTTTTCACAAAAAAAGAACAAAACATAAGCTACATAAACCTGCAACATTGAAAAGGCAAAGTTCTCATCTGTATGTGTTCTTTTGGTGTTGAACTCTTGTAGTTTGTTAATTTATCCAAAAGCTTTGTTGTTCCACATTTTATGTTATGCACACCCATAAAGTCGTTTATAGACTCTTGAAATATATAAATAAATAAAAACAGGTGTTTGAAGGTTACTTGTCATCTGCCTGCATACACCTAGCACATGTGGATGTTCAAAATAAAATTTGCTTCATACATTTTTGATGCCATGCATATTCTCTATGCAGTTTAGCCAGAAGCCAGAAGTATGATCAGGATGGCCTGGCTGACATATTTCGTCAGTATGGTGACCACTTATACAGGTAGGTCGCAAATGCTTACAGAATGTGGAGTTAACTGCTGGGTATTCATTGCAGCTTGTAGGTACAGGGGTTTAACTTTCTGAGAAATGTAATTGCTTTCGAGTTAGACCTTGCATATCAGTCTAGCACGTGGCCACTTGTAATTCCCTTGGTTGTTGCCTTGTTGCTCTAAGTGGGAAGGGCAAAAAATGTCTGGGTTCTCTGGTCTAAAAACTTTTGAAAGTGACTTGTTACTCTATTATGCCAGGCAGAGGTTGTTTGCCTCAGTGCAACACATTTATGAGGTTGGTTCGGTGGTTTTTTGAAGACTCCCATTAGACTAGGTAGATTTTAAGCCCCCCCCCCCCAAAATCCCCCGTCTCTCTTGGGATATCTGTATAATCATTGGCTGCAGGCAGGCTGTCTCCTATCAAAGGCCACTTTACAGGAAACAAGTCTACGGAAACAAAACATTTTCAAGCTCAGGTCTCAATACACTCTTATGTCCATCAGTAAAAGGCTGTGTCTCCAATCACTTCTGAAGTGGGTTGAAAATCAAACCCTACAACTTTGCTTTTGCTGTGCACTGCAGAATCATCGATATGCTGTGTCAGTTTTGCATGTTAAGTACATCTAATGCATGGAATTTTTCAGTATTCTTGTTGTCAGGTGCTGGTTTGCTTAGCTTTATGACATATCCTGCAGCAAAGGTGATTATGAAGGAGCTGTGCAGCAGTACCTGCGCACCGTTGGGAAGCTGGAAGCCTCCTACGTGATTCGCAAGGTAAAGTTGTCCTTCCATGTGCACGATGCAATCACTTCCAAACATATCATAGCTTTTCACAGGTACCTGTTTAGTCATGCAGTGGAAGCAGGTGCATGTTATGGGCAGGTGCATGCTGCTGATATAGGTTTCTGGAAACAAAACTAGAGAAAGAAAATGGCTACACATAGGGAGCCAGTACATGTAGGCTTTCTAGCTACACAGTATGAAAGATCACTGAAGGAATGAGGGGGAGCCTCAGTTCACAAGTCGAGCCAACGTTTAGGCAAGTGGACTTCTCTTTGTCAGTCTTCTTCTTCTTGTTCTTGTCTTCTGAAGTCCATTACAAAGCGAGCAGCACAGGTCTAGGATTTTAAAAGCTTCTAACTTGGTGTCTGTGATTACAGTGCTTGTTATTGCACTGCTTATTGTGATTAATGTGGGTGAAATGCATATGCTCTGTGCCAGGCACAGAGCATACGCATTTCACCCACATTAATCACAATAAGCAGTGCAATAACAAGCACTGTAATCACAGACAGAACAGAACACAAATATGATGTGGGCCCACATTCTTGCCATTGTGATGAGGAGCTTGAATTCGAATAGAATATGAAGTGAAGCAAAGTGAAGTTATTCGATTTGTACTCGTATTTGAAAAACTGTTGTTCAAAATTTTTTTAATATTCGAAAATTACTTGGTACACTGAAAAATTTCACTGCACTGTGCGCTGCACTGCAATGCTTGACCGCGTGACTATCTAGTGAAGTATTCTAAAAACGCGATGGGTCCTTCTTTTTGAAGAGGGGCCTTCCCTTCTAGAAGAGGGCCTTCCCGACAACATGCACGAGGTGAAGCACTTGATGAAACTGGGAAAAAAACGTCATCACTTCAGTTTCATCTCAGATGCAATCATCATGCAAGTGTTTATTAGATGAAATTACTGTGATGCAAATGGTTCCCAGCAGTTTGTTTGAGCCCATTGAATAATTAGAGCTTTGGGTTAATTCTGACATTTTTTTCTGCTCCCTTGAAAGACGAATAATGAGAGTTTGTTGAATTCAACAGCAATATGACATTTCCTCCGTGTTTCGTGCAGGTCCTTCCTGTACACTCACACACACAATAAAAAGAAAAACAGCATACGGAGGCCTGTATTAAATTTATACTGCATTTTTCAGTAGGGCATACATTCATGTGCAGTTTTAATTTAATTTGCAAATACCATGTGAATTCAGAAATAAACAAAACGAACAACGGTTATTTTTTGTTGTTTTTTTCACTGCCCAGATATTTAAAAGTGTTTTTTGTTTTTGTTTTTTATCCTACTGGTATTTGATTCATATTTGCAAAATTCAATATTTGGCACCTCTAACTAACTTTTCTCTCTCCCTCCCTCTCCTGTTTGCAGTTTTTGGATGCTCAGCGGATTGGCAACTTGACTGAATACCTGCAGGAGCTGCATCGACGAGGCTTTGCCAACGAGGACCACACCACTCTGTTGCTCAACTGTTACACCAAGCTTGAGGAAGATGACAAGCTCACAAACTTCATCATGGTGCAAACCTTTATGCCTCTTCACACCTTTCACAGGAAGGACTGGAAGCTGCATGATCTAACTGCATTTAACAGGACTAAACAAAATTCAAGATAAAAAAAATGGCACAGGATATGGTCCTCTTTTAGTTGTGCAGCCCTTTTACAGTGTCGTTTTCCCCAACTAGCCCCACTTCATGCTATAGAATGCCATGAACCTGTCATTTCACTGGATACAATTTTTTCAAGGTTTTTCTTTGTTGCTTGAAGAATGATAGCTAAGTTATGACACGGTGCATTTGAAATGGCTCTAGTCCCTCACTTAGGCCGTGAAACATTTGACTGTACTACATCGCATTTGACATTACGCGCTGCTGTACTTAATGAAATGTTTTTTTCTGTTTTATGAAGGTAGCATTTTGGACTGAGTTCTCTTTAAATATTCTTTGCAGGCTCACATAGCTGTTGTCATGTTCAGAATAGTATAAGAAAAGAGAACATAAAAAATTTGTATTTGTTCATCTGTGTTTGAACACAAACTGTGCAGCAGTTTATGTAAAGTTTATGCTTCCTTGGCTTCACTGCAACTTTACTCATGCATGAATCTGCCTACATGCCTTATACAGTACATCTATGCAGTGGCTTGTATTTGAATTACTTAAATGTGTTAGATAATTAAGCTAATTTTGGGTCAGTGTCAAAATTGGACTGCAGACACTGTGTTTATGACCAATTCGTTTCAATTGTATGCAATAAGCCATGTATTCTATGTTTCTTTATATACTTTATATAAGTATATATATATATATATATACTTAAATACTTATATATACTTTATATATATATACTTAGTGTCAGCTATTGTGGAAGCTGTACAAATAGTGTGCGTGCAAAAATTGTCATTCTGGCACATGTCACTTCTTCTGCCCCAATCCTCGGTAGGGGATATAAAACAGAATGCAGATTGTTGCAGTCAAGTACAATATTGAACACTCTAAAATATGAAAAGTTGCCTTGTAAAGTCATACATGATTTGGCCTGGTTGAAAAGAGTGTTAAATTCTTCTCTTTGAACTGTTGCATAAAAATTCTGCTTTACTATGCTTTACTATGGTGCTTTACTATGGCCAGTGCCAAACAGCCTTTAGCAGTGCAATACTGCTTAGTAAGAAGAATAAGATGCAGTGGTTCATGCAGTAGACTTATGTGCAGTCATGAGCAATATGGCAGGGAACAAACTCTCTGCACAAAACTTTTAACTTTCTCCATATTTCTCTGTTATAAATGAGCACAACCGTTCGATATTGTATGCATTCAGCCGAAACCTAGTTAGAAAGCTGAAAAAACTGCGCTTGTTGCACATCATTATTGAGTAATCAAGAAATCAATGCTCAAACTTTGTTGCCTCTCATATTGCTTGTGACTGTACCTGTGTTATGTCTGTTGCATCACATTGTTTTTCTCTCTGCGTGCAGACAGAGGATGTGGCCTTTGACGTGGAGATAGCCGTACGGGTCTGCCGTCAGGCTGGCTACTTCGCCCAAGCACGGCACCTGGCCAAGAAGCATGGCTGCCATGACCTATACCTGCACATCCAGCTAGATGACTGCAAGGACTATGCCGATGCGTTGCAGTATATCAGCCAACTGGACCATGCGCAAGCTGAGGGCTATTTACAGAAGTATGGCAAGGCACTGTTGGATGCCATCCCAACTGAGACAACACAGCTGCTCATGCAGCTCTGCACAGGCCGCAGTGGCAGTAAGGAATTTCACTTCATCGTGCCTTCAAGGACTAGTGGCATAACAGAAAGGAGTTCTCTTCATAGGTAGAAAATAGAGTTAAATGGGGAGCATTATTCTGGACCGTAAAGAAAACACAGTAATTATCAGTGAGTGGACTGTGGATATGGTGTTGTGGATATGACCTGTACCTAAGGCTTGTTTAGGCTCAAATTTTGCATGAATTTAGGATTTCGAGCTCTAGTCTTTATTGTAATATGCTTGGCATCATTGCTTGTTCAAGTCGTGGTAGTAATTAAAAAACCACCATCATTCACTGGCCTGACCTCTAAAGCATGTTCAGCATGAAGGAAAAAATAAAGGACCATTGTAAATGATGACATGCATTAGTGATGTTACAAATAAGTTAATTGTAAACAGCCTACCTAACCAGTGGGGATAGGATTGCATCTTTCTACTTTGTCTAGAAATAAGATTGATCTCTTTGTGCAGCATGGCCCTGTCGATCCCAGCCAGAGGATTTCATCCACATCTTTGTGAACAATTCGGATGAGCTGCTGCGGTTCCTGCAGCACATGGTGGAGGTGCAGCCCGACTCGTCTAGCCTAGTCTACAACACTCTGCTCGAATTGCACCTTCAAGCCTACAAGCGAGAAGCTAACCCTGAGGTGAGCTGTGGGAGAGTACACTTGCGGACAGGTACTCCTGTTGGAGGGGCTAGCAGCAGCATTCATCCTAGTGAAATGTATGTAAAAAGGCAGATGGCTGGTAGACTTTGGCTCAAAGTGCCCAGCGTTGTTCTGTCTTCATAATTTACTCTTGTACAGCTGTTCAGAGCATAATTTGTGGAAGGATAAGTAGCCTCCTCGGCTCAGCAAGTACCAGTATTGGTTATTAGGTAGCTTTTATGTACAATTAGTGCCCGGACTGGCTGGCAGTACAGCAACCAAATTGAGATTGACCTCGTTTTTCTGGGCCATGCATAGACATTTTACTTGTTGTAGGAAGTGTCAGGCACCCTTTTCATTATTTGTGTGCTGTTTTCATTTTGGTTGAATTGTATTAAACCCTGATTAATCACTTGACTTGTTAATCATGGATAGCTTATGAGGAGCTATGTGTGTGTTTACTGTTGATTTCACGCATACTGCGGAAAAAGGCCAATGGTGTCTGAATTTCTTGGCACCTCTTGAAAGCCAGAAATGTTCCACCTTTTAAATTTTGCATATCCTGAAGTAAAAAGCTGTGCTTCAGAGCTGCTTACCTGAGCTCTTCCCTGTCACAGGCACGGCAAGCCCGGGAGCAACACATCATGGAAATGTTGCGGAGCATGCAAGTGAGTGCTGGACTTCTTTTAACTGGAATTGTGAAAATATTCTAAATTCCAAATAGTTTGAAAATATCATTAAGAGTATTCTATTTTTGCCTCACATTTGAGATATCCAAACAATGTTCCTTACAGGAGAAGTGATGTCAGAAGTGTGTCAGTTGGCAGCTGCAGTTTGTTATGTGAACACGTCTAGGCAGCTGTGTCTGCCAATATAACATATGTTCACTCAAGGAGAGAGGGCGGCCACGGAAGTATGTGTCGCTCAAGATAGAGTATTGGGGGCTGCATAGGCTCAACATATGTGCCATGTAGCAGTGAGAGAGGACAGGAAGCACGTTGAGTGGACTTCATACCTTTTTGCATTTTCAAACCATGATGTAAGTGATAGTTTCCTAAATTCTTAAAAGTACCTTTGAAATCAGAAATGAACCCAAACCAACTATCCCTACAGCAAGCTCTCTTTAGTTACTTGACCACTTTCAGTAAACTCCTTTGTCATGCAGACACTAGGCCATACTCAAATTAAGCTACCTAGTGAAAAAAATTTTTATTGTATGTATTACATTGTTATGTGTGCATTACTTAAATGAGGCATTAGCTAGTCTACAAAAAAAAAAAATAGATTAGTATTACTGTTACCACTGTATGATTCCTTTTCCCTTAACACCTCTGTGTTATGGAATCTATGATTGTACATGTGGCCCGAAGCATCTAACACTTTTCACTAAGTCAGCATTGCCGGGTACACATTTAAAAGCCCTGTGGGGGCATTTTATATCTAGAAAATAGTAGCTTTTCCAAAACGGAAAACAGAGATGGACATCTTGAAGTTCCATGTTGTGCCCAGAAGTGCACCATGGTGCCATTACTTCTTCCTTCTCTGATGTGCTGGAATGTTTTATTAACAAACACTATCGCTGAGTTTTCATTGTGGGAACAGATTTGGACTGTAAGGATTATAATTGGGTATAAATCTGTTGATAGAAGAATAAGGCTGCAATTTTGTGAACGCGCAAGTGTGAAGCATGCGTGAATTCCGAAATTATTTAGTTATTCGTATTAATTTTGGGAAATAGCTAGCTTCAGCTATAAAGACAAATAATTAAATTTTTCTCATTTCTAAGACATGATGAATGCCTCGAATGACTAATAATGCCTACTAGAACTCACAGTAAAGCACCAAATTATGCTTCATAAATAATGGCTGAAATCAAAATTTAAGCAGTCGAAAATATTTCAATTGAATTGCAACCAGTTGTCATTATTCATGTTAACTTCATAACCAAAACCTGTAACATTTGCAATGTTCAAAATCCAGCTCACTGTTTGCCTCTAAAGTATGCCAATACTGCAAAAACATGAGTATAATATGGACCCGCATGTAATACAATGTGTAATTTCAGGATAGCAAAAACAGGAAAAAAAAAGGTTTTCATCCACATATAATGCAAGCGAGCATAGGCCAACAAAAGCATTTTTTGCACTCGCGATTGTCCCGCAAATCGTACGCGCTCTGCGCGTTTGCATCCAACGCAACCCCACATCAGGCGTCGAATAGAGCCACGAGCCTTAATGTGCCAGTGCTGGTTCGCTACCCTTCTCATGCTGACAAGCTTGATTGGAGAATTTCATGTGTCGTGAGAAGAGCAGCAGCTCACATTCACTTAAGCAGTCGCGAAGCCACAGGGTCCTCCGGCTGTTCTAAAACCAGTAGGCCACTTTCAGCTCGAATGCGGGACAACACACAAATCGTTGGCCATCACGCACTGCGCTCGTGCCTGTTCGTGTCTAGCACTGCACACAGACACGCGACGTGTGTGCCCGGCAAGTGTTCGCAGATTTGGGGTTTTTGTGATCGTTGTCGTCGAGTACATGTGTCGTCTGCCAAGAGTCCCTTACTAGAGATGAACACGTCCGGTTGTCCGCATTTCTCGAAAGTGCAACCGACGCGCTCTTTGGGAGTACTGGTTCCTGGTTTGGCTGTAGGGCATGACCAGTATGGCTAGAGAGAGGCCCATGACAGGTGCGAGACTGTACGAGGAGTGCTCGGCATGCTTCCGATCGCGTATGCGTCGCGGCCACCGTGGTCGCGACGATTGCAAGGTAAACGCGGGGAAACCAAAGCCATCGAAACAATCAGCTGGTGCCACTGCTAGATAACGCCTCTTCTCACTGGAAGCCTGATGCCGGTAGCTGTGATAAAAATGAGGCTGGAACTGAACTGTGAGTTTTGGCTGAAATTTGTTCAGATCAGCATATAATACGAGGCAGAAATCAGACATATAATAAAATCGGGGAAGCAACTTCGTATTATATGCAGGTTTTTGCGGTATACAAATTCTTGTCTCACATGTAACAGTAAAAAATGTTGTAACTCTCTGCACTGATCAAAAGTTCCCGGGCGCCCCTGAAAACCAATGCCACAACCAGTAGACAGCATCTTCATCTCTTAGCCTGTGGTGAAAATGTCACTGGTCCAATTTGTAAACATTGCATTTGCTGCAGTCACGTTACGACCTGGACCAGGCCCTGGTGCTGTGCCAGATGAATGGCTTCAAGGCAGGCATCCTGCACCTTTACGAGAAGGCTAAACTGTGAGTACCATGAATGGTCAGGTTCTTGCACCATGTACTGCTTATCTAATGAAGCCTACATGTTGAGAAAAGCATGAAAGTATACAGAACAGTGTTTTTTTTTTTTTTTAAGAGGGCCCATATTGAGAATAAAGACTGTGCAGTATTTTCCGCGTGAAGTGCAGCACTAAAATTTGTTGCCTTGTAACAGCAACAAGAATGGCATTTTCAAAAATCATATCGCTCAGTGGTGAGGGGGCTCAACTGCTGAACCCAAGGACACGGATTCGACTCCCGCCGTGGTAGCGCTTTTCAATGGAGACAAAAGTATGGTTGTGCGATGTCGGCGTACGTTTAAAAACCTTAAGTGGGTGAAATTTCTAGAACCCTGCACTAAGGGGTCCCCATAGCCTGAGTTGCTTTGTGGCGTTAAACACTATAAACCAAGCCCAATCATCAGAAATCTAAAAACTGTCATGGATATGACTTATGATGGCCTTCAAGTCCCTCAATAAATAAAGAGCCTAGCTGTACTAGTAAAAAAAAAAAAACTTGTGTTAATGAACCAGCCTGCTGCTTAACAGCTTTATTTGTGATGCACACCACAGCGAACAGAAGAGAGCTTTATTTTCCATTTTAATTTCTCGTAGTCTTAAACAACCTGTATAGTGACTACCTTTTAGCATGCGGGCCTGTAGTGTTAGCTTCAGCAGCTTAGCTGTTTGGGATATTTTCAATATGCTGCTCTGGTTTTCTAGCTGAAAAGTTTAATTTGGTATCTTGCAGGTACCATCAGATTCTGGCATACCACATCGACCAGGGTGACTATGATGGCGTGATCAAGTTGTGCGAGAAATTTGGGTGTGTGCACTGCGTTTATGCAATGCTTTGCGGGTGGTAAGTCTTGACACTTATGGGCTGTGACTTTTGCAGTGCCTATGATCCTAACCTTTGGATCCAAGCTCTTGGTTTCTTTGCACGGGCCGAAGGTGCTAGCCAACATCTTGCTACTGTGCTGCAACATATCCTTTTGTTTGGACCTGGGTGTCGTGACCTGCAAAGCGTTCTCCTGCAGAGTGCTAGATTGTGGGTCTGTTTATCAGATGCAGTGTGCGTGTGTGTGTGTGTGCGTGTGTGTGTGCGCGCATGTGTGTGTGTCTCAATGCCAAGTGCATGAAGGCATGAAGACTTGTTTGCGGAGGTTTTGTGTGCACTTACACCCTTGTTACACATGTAGCTTCAACTGCTGTTGAGCTAATGGCAGTTCAGATTACCAACTGGCACTGAACTGAACGACACTTCTAGAGAAACTCATTTTAATCTCTGAATCATGTGATCTCCACTTGTGGCAACAGTTCGTGAATACAAGAAGTGCAGTATTAATTTCACGCATTTTTTGTTTCGAGTATGCCACAAAATCACCACAAAGAATCACTACAGTTCATTTGAGGCATGTCTGGCTTCACCGCTTAGTCGGCGTTTTCTGCAGCCGTTTTGCGGGGCTGAGTGTGCACATTCATTTCATTGTAAATGTCGCAGGTTGGGACTTCATAGCCAAGACAGCAACCTTTCATATGATTTGAAAACACATGACGGTTGGAAATGCCGCCGCTCGCCCAATGTGGCACGTCCACTGAAAGTTATCTCGTCAGTTGACCAGTTCAGCTGCAACCGTCGAACGCAGTTTGTGTTCGAACTGAATTACCGCTGAGATCTCAACTGCAGTTGGCGCTGCCATGTAACACATCCAACTGCCATTCAGGTCAACTGATGGCCAATTGAACTGTAGTTGGAAGCACCCATGCAGTAACAAGGGTACAACAGGGAACCCATTTGGCGGAAGTGGTTTTGTAGTCTTCCACTCGAGCATCCTATATGTAGTGCAGCATTGTTGTGTAGAGGCTTTTTGACGGCAATAGCTGTTATTGGCATGAACTCCCTCATAAGTGTATGTGTGGTGAGAGAGGGTGGGGGGGGAGAGGAGAAGAGGAGGGGTAAATGGTAGTGGCAGTAGGAGGAAGTTGTGCATGGTGGGACAGGAAAATGCATTGCAGCATGGCACAAAAGTGTGTGACATAACACTGATCTTTGCACAGTTCTTGCATTCAATGGATGGACAAATTCGAATTGGCCTGTACCAGTTGGGTACTTTGGCTGAAAACAGAGTTGTCATGAGCCAGAAGAGACCCAAAAACGAAATGCAGGTGTCGCATAACGGGCCAATTTCACAATTCAAGTGTGTGCTTCGACCAGGAAAATTTAAGTTTCAGAAGCAGATCTCAGAGGCTATGCTACACCACTATTCAGTTCTGAACCGTGTTAACCTGCGTTTTGTAAAGCCAACACTAATTGTAATCGACTAGAGTGAAGACATTTTAACTCCAATTTTCTTGGCAATGAATACATCATCTGCTGCTGGACAAACATCAGCAAAGCCAGCAATGGCCAGGGAATCAACTTTTACTGAGAACGATATTTGCATGGAGTTGTCCTCTGTGTCCCCTTAAGCAGCACAGGGTAGAAGTTTGTCAGCTTTTCTTATTAGTACCTTTTTAGTGATACTATAAAAGTGTGTGGCCTTGAAACTCCCCTCCCAGCCAGTGCAGAGCAGCATGATCCTTGACTTCAGTGAGCGCACAGGTGGAAAAAGGGCGCCTGCTGCCTCCCGTGCTGGTGGTGGAGATGACCCGACCAGCGCCCCTGTCGGCGCTCAAGGACTACCTGGTGCGCCATCTACAGGCTGAGAGTCGGCAGCTGGACGAGCACCAGCGCCTGATTTCCCAGTACCGCCAAGAGACTGAACGCGTCCGCCAGGAGATGCATGAGCTGCGCCATGGTCCGCGCATCTTCCAGGCAAGCCTTTTCAGCTGCCATACAATCGGGATAATTTCTGGGGTATTCATTTAAGGGGGGGATGCAGGTATGGAATATCAAAAAATGGCAAAAAAAGCCGCTCTTTTTAATGTCGTATCCACTCGTATGCCTTGTTTTCTATGCCCACACAGAAATTTTTAGTGTTGGCTCTTATTAGCTTATTGATCAGTTTTTGCAGTCACGAGTGATCGCAGTGCACCTGCCTCGTTTGGCAGGTGGTAAAGGGGAGACAGGGTAGCACCCCTCTCACTTTTAGGGGGTATGGAAAAGGGAGAGGAAAAGTGGGGCAGGAAAGAGGGCGGGAGGCAACCTATGGCCTAGTGACCCCTGCTGCAGAAGGTGGTTGGTCCAGGGGCCTGCCCTCTGGCTTTTTTGGAGGTGTACACTAGGAGGAAGGTAGCAAGCCCCTCCAAGTCTTTTCAGGGGGCAAATCCAGTACCAAGTGTCTCAGCCTGCAAAAGTAGTCCTTGCTACATTTTCACATGGGGGTTCAGTTTGTATACTCTAACCAGTGTATCTAAAGCGGTATTCACACAGGTACTGGAATTCCTCTCTGAGCGAGGGCGACTGTGCTCACGTCACGCCAAAGGGCTGCTGGGTGTTGCAGATTCTGGTTTTGTGCTGCCGTCTCTGGGCATGGGGAGGCCGGCATGAACGATCCTTGAGCCCCCGAGAGGGGAGAAAAAACACATAGCAGGGTCCGAGCAGATAACATATTACCCACCCTGGTCTTTTGTATTCAATCCTTCCTCTGCGGGTCCCTTCCCTTTCAGGCGAATTAATTTTATTTTTGCGCTTTTCTTTTTTTTCCACTAAACTTGTCTTCATTGTTTCCCTGATTGGTTAAAAAACACTATCAAGTCAGGAACGGCTGTTCCCTGTACTTCTCCATTCCTGTCGTACTGTGTGCGGCTGGAGCGACACCACTCTCAGCGACTCTCCATCGCTCATGTGAATGTGCGAGTTCAAGAGCAGGGGCGAGTTTGCCCGGCCCGTGATGTCGTGCACCTCTTTTCCACGTTCATCCTAGCTGGGATCCCTCTGTAAATACCGCTTAAACAGGCGTACAGGTCAACTGTCACTGCTGTAAGTGATCGTTTTTAAGAAGTTGCGTAACTGCACTCCTGGGCAAGTCTGAATTCACCTCTGGCTCTCTGACTTCTTGAGATAAAATCAGCACACGTCTGTGAAAAATTCTTTGCTGTCACACAACAGCTAACACTGAAACATTTGCATTACACACTTGTAATCATGCTGAGACTTTTCTTTAACCTGGTTGCGGAGATAAAGCAAACTCAAGAATTGGAACGACCAAACCTATTCTTTGCAAACATTGAATCGCTCACTCCCATTGACGGCAGTGCGTTCCTGGTACTCGGCTATCAAGCATGTGCCTGTCAAGTTATGGCAAGTTGATTATGTTCTCAAGTTATGAGGATATGCACAACCTTGACTAGGGCACAGAAAGAGGTGCTTCTCAGAGGTTGGCTATGGTTAAGCCTGTGGAAAATTCTTACCGAGATTGAGCAGCTACATACTGTACTGCAGGCTGTCAGTGAATACCAGTTGTGAAAATGTAGATGCTGGGCAGGACAGTAGTAATGGAGTTGAGGATGTGCTCACCTCGACTTCGAGTTATATGCAGTAAAATTGTAACTTGACCCCCATAAATTCAGAAATCCAGATAATTCAAATTGGGAGCACAGTCCCAGCAGATGCCCATAAAGGTCATTGGCCTCAAACACTCTTTAATTCGTTCGGACATGAGCAGGCTAGCATTGGTTAATTGAAACAGACGGTCACGTCGAGGTACAGCCAGGTAATCCAGCAATCATCAAAACTGACCTTGCCAAGCCTGAATGGCACTTAACAGTGATGTCCAAGCACAGCAGGCATGCATGCTATCAAAGGTGCAACAAGCAGATGTCCCCCATTGCCAAAATACAGTAAACTCTCGTTGATTTGACCTTCAAGGGACCAGAAAAATGTTCAAATTATCGATGGGCCTGAACAAACTGCCAAAAACCGTTCGCATCACAGCGAATTCATCTGATAAACCAAAGCATGATGGTTGTCTGCATTTGAGATGAAGCCCAAGTGAGAATGGCGGTTTTTCCCAGTTTCTTCAAGTGCTTAACTTTACGCACACTGTTGGGGATGTTACAGTAGTGCTTCAAACTTGTAAAACCTCCGCTACCCTTTTCGCACTGCGACACAGCTGCAGTAGTGCAGCATCCACTGGCCAAAGCGTACGCCCAATCGCTGCTGCGAATTGACGTGAAAAAGAAAACGAAATGGAAACTATGCCACTGAGCTATATTTCAGAAATAGGGAGCTTCCAATTATCATGACTGCCATAGTGAACACGAAATGTGCGGGCATTGCTGTTCCATGCAATTGATGTTCGGGATGGTCTGTTCCGGTGATCGCGGGTTGCGCTGGTTGTACCTTCACACGATCCTCCACCCAAATTAACCGGAGCAAGGCCGCCCATTGTTCGAATTCACGAGCGTCTGACGCTGTATACGAATTATCCGAATTTAATGGGACCAAAGTAATGAAATTTTACTGTATAACTCACCAGTTTAGTTTCAGTTTCACTTTTCTTAACATGATGCCATCTTGGCACTATCATAAGCGTATGCATCAGCAAGTTGTGTTCTTTCATACGCTGCTTAGTGCGTCCTTCTTTTACAGATGTGTGCAAATATTTGAATTCGAATATGAATTGAATATGTTTGTTATTCGATTCGCAATCGTAAACAGTGCCAAAATTTTGAAAATGCGATGAAGCCTTGTGGGGATTCTCTGCTGCACGAACACGGAAAAGGCCCCGACACATGCTGGAAGAACAACGTGCAAGCAAGGAGAATGCACATTGGCATCAGAATGTCGAGACTGTTATTAAAAATAAGGTAGCCAATGACATGCCAATTGGCATTCAAAAGCCACACACAACTGGGACCGTTTGGCTGTGGAATAAACGGCTGATAGCTGTCATAGCTGCGGACTGCCATTTAAGCTCAGGAACCGAAACTATGCTGCCACTTCAAAGAAAATTATAAGAGCCCTTCTGTCTACACCATACCTGCCGTTACATATGTGAGTTAAAATGCACTGTGTGATAGGTGAGACGTTTTACTCAGTCGCTTGTGCTGTCGTTGACACCTTGACTTGGCCCTTCCCCGTGTGAAATTCCGCGAACCGACTTTCTTCCACGTTGCAGCTAACCAAAAAAATGTGACAAAGAAGAGTTGTAAATGCGACTAGATAGGTTCCATTGGCGGGCTTTAAGAAAAAAAAACACTATGAAAGGGTCGAACAAAAAAATTGTGCATTTTCGCGTTGCTATTATTCAAAGTGGGTGGTTGGCCTTCTTGCTTTGATTACGTGTGATGTGTTGAAAAATCGACTTTTGGAATTTCACACGAGGTTCAGGCCAGTCGATGTTCAAATATACCGGTTCTACACGATAAATGGTGCAGAAGAAAGCGAACAAGGCGCATTTGTTTGGTCTTCCTGGCAAATAAACTCGATCTTCTGACAATTTTTCTAGATATTGTTTTGCAATTTTTTGGATTTATGAAAGCCAGTGTCTTGTTCATGAGTTCAGTATGAATTGAACACCAAGCCTATTCGATTCATATCCGATATTTTGGATATTAGCACACCTGCAATAAATCACCGCTATTACTGCATTAGTTCCTGTTGACTTGCATATCATTTTGGTTTACCTCCTCTTGAGTGCATCTAAAATCAAGGCATTCTATTCACTGCACATAGTCATTGTAATTCTCAGTCACTCCACTTTTCAATTAATTGCATATTCTTCCAATTCATTTTCAAATCAAATGTAACTTGAGTTACTGTATTTCAGTTGATCACTGATAGTAATTTGCTTTATGTTATTAGTAAAACTAGCTTCAGTAATCCTAACAACATGCATTTTTCTCTACAATACTTTCTACCATCAAAAGTATGCGCAAACAATGCTAAACCGAGAGTTAGATTTGCTGTATTTAGCCATCGGAATAGCCTCTTTCAGAGCTAAATGCTCACTATCTGTTTTTTTATTCAAACGGTCATTACATTATGTCAGTTGTACTTAATCGTACCTCACTGCAGATCATTTTCTTTTGTCTAACATAGATAGCAGTTATGCATGAACTTCCTTGCTGAATTTTTATTGCCGTTTTAAAATGTTTCTATTCCCGGTGCTTTGATATATAATAACTTTTATTGCAGTTTTTGTATTATTTCTTTATATAAAATGTTTGTTTACTCCTTGCCAAGCTAATGCTTACCAATTTCTCCCACTTATCAATAAGGAGTCCCATTACAGTTTTTCACTCCAGCACCTCTTTCTGCAATACATACTCTGAAGCCTTGTGTATTAATCGACAGCAAACTTGAATTTGAACTTGGAAAAAAAGACTGTGTTCCACTTCTTCCGTCTTGTTTGCTTAGAAGCAGCACTGTTATTTCATTGCCGTCTGCAGGATGCCAAATGTTCAGGCTGCAACCACCAGCTAGAGCTGCCTTCGGTTCATTTCCTCTGTGGCCACTCCTACCATCAGCAGTAAGCGGCCCACTTCTCGCATTTTGTTCCAGATTGCAGTTAAAGCTGCTGCAAGCATCTACTGTGCTCTAGCTTAAAAGAATGTCATGTAGTGTGTTTCAAGTACAGTCAGCGCTGCATTACGACAGGGTTTATTCTGTTTTATTGCATCTTTGTTAGACTGGTTTTAAAATTGACCCACTAGTTACGGGACCTGTTTTTGTACTGCAGAGCTGATGTTTGGTTTGTTTGCATGCTTTAACCTTGCGCCCTCATGATTGACACTTTTATTGCACCACTGCAGGTGCTTTGAGAACTACGCAGAGAGTGACACAGACTGCCCAGAATGCCTGCCACAGCACAGGTAGGAGAGGCTACTTTGGGCCTCCTGCTAAACCAAGGTCACTTTTTCTTTGTCAAGAGGTCCCAATGACTCCCTCCCCCCTCCCCCTTTTTTGGTGCATATCCAACATTATATGGCCTTTAGGTTTTATATTGCAGTTTTTAGTGTTGAGCTTCACAGCGCTGTTAGGCGAATTTTCTGGGGGGTCTCTCACACCACATCATTGTCTCGGCAAATTAAAACATTGAGCCAGTTGGTAACCATGAAATAGCACATAGAGAACACAAAATGCAAGAACAGAATGGAATAGATAAGAGCGCATAAAGTAGAACATTGGGCCAATTGGCAATTTTTCATCGTGAAAGGGCGCACGAAAAAGACGGAAGGAAAGAAGGGATGTAATCTCTTCTCTTCACCTGCAAGTTAATGAGGGTGTTATACTGCTTTGGTGTGGAGGAAGTATCCTTGGGATCCAGCTGTGAGGAAGGACTAAGTGGGTGACACAGGACATTTTAAAGATATCTGTGTGAGCTTTTTCATTGTGCTGTTGCAAGGTACAGGCTACACGAAGGTTGATTAAAATGGGTCTTTATTTTGACTGTATGACCCAAAAGAAGTCTTGCATTCTGAGACACTGGTGGCGTATGGACCCACAAACTCCAGGAATTATTTGTGCCGCAAGCACACCAGACTACCTTCCGCGCCATGCAGTGGCAGTTTTGTCGAGGGCACAGTGCTTTCGTTAGCGGAAAATGCGCCCTGCTTGGGCACTTTTATTTTATGAGCACCGCGAAGAGCGACAGTTGCCTTCCCCTCTTCCCACTTTGGACCTTGAATGTGGGCCCATCTCGGCCACCCAGGGACACTCGTTTCCTGGAACCCGTGGCTGGGTCACGGGACAGTGGCGTTCGAAATGCAGCTGGCTATGGTCAGCGGGTGTCTTCCTCCGGCAGCGGAAAAGAGAACGGCTGCTCAAGGAGCCAGCTATCTCTCAAGGTCCTGGGGCCCTCTTTTCTTTTGGGTCGTGCAGTCGAAATTAGAACCCATTTTAACCAAACTTCACAAAGTCCGCAGCCCGCACCTCGCAAAAGTGCCTGAGCAGCCCAGCATCAAGACAGCTTCGTATTATATTGCCTACTTCCGTTCTTCTTTCACACTACAGCAAGGTGATGGACATCCTGCGGTCTCAGGAGCAGTCTCGAAACCTTCATGAAGACTTTCACCATCAGGTAGGTGACCCTACCACAGTAAAAACTTCAGTTCGAAGTCATTGGGACCCAAAAAAATGCTAGAACTAAACAAGGCAAAAAGAAATCAAGCCCGGGAAAATATTTCATTGCGAGAATCCACTGCATGTACCCCTCCGTTTTGTCCCACTGCAGAACTTTGTTTCTAGCTTCCCATGGAATGGCAGTGCAGCACACAACTTAAATCAATATATTATAAACATGTTGCAATGCCAGTAAAGATTGAAAGCGAAACGGTACTCCACCTTGCCTTCACACTCAAGCATGGCCCAAATGGCTTTTGGCTGATCTGCAAGGCCCTGTAGTTACGGGCACCGTGGCATGTGCATGCCTCTGATAACCCAACATTACTATCAGGAGAAAGAAGGAACTTTGTTTCAACGTAACTTTAAGCACCAAGTATGTCGCGGACTAAATGACAATGGGGCAGCAAAAAAGGCAGTGTTCTAAATCGGCATAATGTTTGGGACTATCGGGGCATACAGGGAAGTGTTGCATATGCAGTACAGAAAAGAGCGGACAGTAGTGAGGAGTGTACTGTACGCTTCAAAGAATGCCTAGTTGTGTGGTGACATTTGTCTGGAACTGGAAGTGTACAAAAATTTCCCTAATATCATAGAGAAGATTTATTTTTTGTTTGTAGTGAAGAGTAGTGTCCCACTTAGGTGGATAAAGCCAGAGAATCCAAGTTGCCTGGTGTAGAAGTACCACCACATTGCCTGGGATTCCAGCATGACCAGGAATCTGCCTTAGTGTGACAGTATGTGGACGTAGTTTGGTGAGGGCTTCTTGCAGATCGTTCTGTTAGTTCACGAGTCTGACCCATATGTATTGCATGTATAGCCTGTATTGAATTGGTGTATACTTGGAGAAGTCCTGATACTAATGGTGATTGGTAGGGTCTCTAGGGTCGCTGTTGGACGGAGACCTAAAGACCAGCGGTGTCTTTCACAGCCTGGTTGCCACATGTGATGGAATAAGCAGTTGCTCCGATCTGAATTCATGTTGTTTGCCTGTGTATACGATGGTCGAACCAATAGGATAGAAGCGTATGCCCGGGCTGGTATTGTCTGCAACGTTTTTTGGAATGGGAACAATACGGAGGTTATCTGGGAGCAGGGAAAAAGATTGATAGATTTGAGAGCAAATTGTTTACGTATCCAATGCCCCTGCTTTATGCTTTAAATTTGCCGATTTCGATTTTGTTGTACGAGGTCTCTAGGGGGTATGAACAGCCTTTGAGGGAGTTATCGCCGACATGAGCAAGCCTCGCAAACAGTGCACAATTAGAATTACTTTCGTATTAGGTTGGGCAAAAAAACAAAACACTCGGATGGTTGGTTGGTTTATGAGGTTTAACGTCCAAAAGTGGCGCAGGCTATGAGAGACGCCTGAGACGGATGGTTGTTTTTCCAGAAGAAATGTCAATTTTATGCAACAATACTTAAAGTAATCGAGATGACAGTAACCAAACTCTCTAGTAATAACACACCATTGAAGGAAACTGCGCAGGCCGGCTCCAGAAGAAATGTCAACTCTACGCAACAATACTTAAAGTAATCAAGATGACAGTAACCAAACTCTCTAGTAATAACACACCATTGAAGGAAACTGCGCAGGCCAGCAATATGCTAGTCAACTTGCCGCAGGCGCGAAGCAGTGGTTGCGTCACATGGTCACTGGTTGCAGTAACCAGCGACACGGCACTGCCACTGCTATCGGTGGGAGGTGCTTCGATGCCAGGCCAGACCGGAAAGGATTGATAAGAGCATGCATTCTGCCTCCAGTCCAGCTGTGTCTTGACGAAACGCCAAGAGTATATTAACTTGAAACTGCGGCATTGCAGTAAAGCATGTCTCCAGCTCTGTAGGCATGATTCGGCGATTTACAAGTCTCACTACAGAGTGGTTTTCTGTACTGAAAGTTCTGGAGCTCGAGTGTTACAGCATATCAAGCATTAGCATCACTTTGTGGCGCCACGTCGTGGCTCCACAACTTCGTAACTTCATTGGTCGTGGTGAAACTGGGGTCAACAATCTCGTATAGCGCCCAAACCTTCGGCTTTATTGGTCTGGTGCATGCCGCCGCTTCAAATTATCAGACCAGGATTTGTGTTTACATTATATTGATGGCCTACTGTATAAGGAAAACACACGGCCTTGCTTTCGAACCTTGTTAAAGCAGAGACCATGCACCATTAAGCAAGGTGACTTTGGAAGCATTTGTGTGTAATGTGTAGGAAACGCTACTTTTGACAGAAAAGGTGATGCAGTTCTAGAAACACACCGGCAATGCAGGGCTTTTTCTCAAACACTTGCTCTTCAGTCCGCAAAGACTTCATTTGGCATATCAGTAACATTATATGTAGTATTCTGTTTGTAACAGCCACTCACATTTATCTACCATCCTTGCAAGAGTTAACCTGATGCGCTCCACATAGCAGGAAAATGTAACCAACAGATTAAGAGCTGTTCAAGGAGTATGGCTCCAGTAACTTTTGTGCCAGATTCTTCTCAATATGACCCTCTGAATAAATCTTGTGAACGTACAAGTAACAATGAATAAATTGTCTTTTTCTGCCTGTAATGTTCTTTGAAATAACTGGCTTTGATTATGGAAGGTGTGAGGTACTGTCAAAGTCTTCCAACTTGGATATTAAATTGTCAAAGTACAGTTTGCAGAATATTTTTGCTACTAATAGTTTCAATAGCTTTTTATGGGACTTAGCATTGCGAGTCGAAGTCTGCCTGTTCTCTGTAAAATAAAAGCGTTCCAAGACATTCCAGTGACACATACATAATCTAACTTGTCTAAGATAACAGGAATGTTAAAATTTTATTCACGGATTCAAACATTGGTCAAAAACAAAAATGCACTTATAGTTGTCACTTGCTCGATCACAGGGGCGTGCCTTTCAAAAATTAATTCTTTGTAGCATTGTTTTTTTTTAGAAGAAGTCACTGCAGCACATGCTTACTAATTTTGACGACTCTTTTTGTATTTTACATATTTAGGCAGGCAACAGATTGTTGCCTCAAATGAATTCAGGTGGAGCAAACAACTTACACCTGCCAAACACTCTTGCACTTAATCACTGTCAGGGTCAAAGTGGAGAGCCATGGCATTTCTTTTCAGTACACATGGCAGGTCGCAAAAACTACTCATGGCACTTCAAATCTGTGGCAGTAAAAGTATACAAGACTTGGTTGTCTTGCAGTGTTGATAACAATTACCTTGTTTAAATCACTCCCCGCAGCATGTCATGATTTCCAGTAGATGCTCATTAAATGTTTCATGTGGTCCACAAGGTCCACATTGATGCAGCGCTTGCCAGGCCTGCGTACAACATCGCCGCCTTACTGAAGTAAACAGCGAGGTCAGTGGAAACAACAGTGATGGGAGAATGTGTGCCGTCTTGACAATGCAGCTGGAGCGCTCGGAGGATGGCTTCTCGGTGGTGGCAGACTACTTGGGCCGCGGCCTGTTCCAGCGGTTTACGCTGTTGGCACCAGCAACAGCAGCAGCAGCAGGCCCAGCAGGAGCAATGCCGGGGGCAGCCAGGTCTTGATCACAGCCCACATACTGCAATGAGAGGTGTGTGGTTCTCAAAAGGCAGTAGGCGACAAGCGGAGCATTGACAGCACAGTTTGGACTAGAGAACTAGTGCAAACTGAGGCTTTAGCTGAAATGGCAAAGGAGAAACTATGCTTTTGAAGGCCATGCCATGATCAGAGTAGTCAAGAAAACAGTAATGGGTGGCTGATAATCGGGTGAAGAAATAAAATTAGAAAATTTTCACCTGCGGGACAGCTGGTGCAGGACAAAGCTAAACTGAAAGCAATGATGGAGGCCTGAATTCGCGCAGAAAGCTTGGCACAGCTGTGTCAGCCTGCTAATTAGATCACAGTGGTGAAGCATTGCTGCATCATTAGCCAGACATAAGGCTGTTTGTGCAGCGTCACAGCCTGCAGTACTATGCGTACTGTATGCTTCAGTAGAGGTTACCATTAGCCCATTGTCATGTTTCTGTTGGACATGTTCTGCTGCCAGTTGCTTTAACTAGCCTTCTGTAGCTACGCCTCCTTTTATAAAACCGCCACATTACCTTCAATCATGGATGCTTAAAAGGTGCGTATCCTAGCAAAGATGTGTGCAATGTCTCACAGCTGTCCTTAAAGAAACCTGAAAGAAGTTTCACAGCTTGCCAATTTGAAAGATAAAGCAGGTACTCTCGCTCACACTGTTATAATTGGTTTTCAAGTTTTAAATTTGATCTCTAGGAATGATTTTACTGCTACTACTTTGTTTATGTAAACTTGAATTAGCTAGTGCTTAATGGCCCTGTGATGGAGTGTCCAATTCTGCTTTTTGAGGCATCCGAAAAGCTACTTATAGCTGTGTCACATTGAGTTCTATTCTCTTGAACTGGAACTCCCTTCCTGAGGTGACCACATTGCTGCACTATGACATTTTGTGCCGATATAATATGGCTGAATAAATTTAAATTTGTTTTTTGAACTGTACAACCCTTCAAGCATGCTTTGGCAAAGACTGCAATGGGCACAGCACAGAGGGCCAGCCACCACCTACCTGACATATCGGGAGTGCAAGGGCATCATGAGTGCCAACTTGACCATGTTCCACCTTGTGCTGCCATCATACTGCATCAGGTTGAGGCAGCGGGCTACGTGCGAGTGGCAGTTGTCACAGAACAAGTTGTGCTGCACAGATAAGGTCCAGCTCAGTGCTGGTGCATGCAAAATAGATGTGTATACCGGCTGAAAGGCCACGAAGAGAATGTTTTTGACCACTTCGTCAAGCATTATAGTACTACTACTACTACTATTGCTAAAAAGTGTGCTGGCAGTGGCATTTTGTACAGAACTTTGTAAATAAGAATAAAAACTGCTATGAAGAGTTTCTTTTTGGTGGTATTTGTGCAATCCTTTTTTCCATGGATATATAGCAGTAATCGGCTACCATCAGCTTGCACTGGTAGCTAGCGAGTTTATAACTGGGTACATTTTACGTAAAGCGTGCACCGTTCGTTCAGCGGAAAAGCCATCGCCGTAACTCAAACTGAGAGAAATGATGTCGGAGAAAATATGCACGATTTCATACCAAAATTATGATGCAACTGCACTTTGTGTGGCATTCAGGGGGGTGTCATATTTCACTTCCCATTTAGCATCAATCTTCTAGCCAAGTTGAAGGCTAGTTTGCAATAGAGATTCGAGCTGAGACATATGCACCTCTGTGTAAGTGTCCAATCAGAACTGCGGTACTGTGCCTTCCTTTTCCTTAAAACCAACCCAAACAAAAAAATATAAAAGTATTTGTATTGAATGAAAAGACAAATCCCCTTGTAGCGATGCCAGCAATCGCTGGCACGGCTGCAGATCCGCTTTCACAAAGTCACTCGGAGAATAATCAGTTCAAGCTCAAAGATCTCCATCATCTCGTCCTGTCTCTGAGATCATTCAATAGACTGCACCCTACACATAATTTTTTTTGCTTCCAAATCTTGCTGTGTTCGTGCCTACCTGTCAACTCTTTATTTTGTACAATCCTTCCGAATAAATGACTAGAAACCTGTGAACTTTACTGTCACATGTTGAAAAATTGGGTATGACCGGTCAAAAACAGGTAGAAGTAGCAGCATGCCAACATCTCTTATACAGATGATTTATCAGAATAGTGGCATGTCAAACTCGTGAAATTCAAGCTTGTGAAAGCAGATTTCCTGCAATCTAAGCATAAATGCCACCACCCTGTTGCTTAGAGTATTTCACAGAATTTCTGCATCTATAATGTCACTGTCTAAATAAAAGCAGTTCTAGGTAAAATATTTTCCTTTTCAGAGGAGTGCCGGCCCAGTGTAGCAGGGAGAAGAGGCTACTTTATGCATTCCTGCCCTGCTGAACTAAGTTCCGTCAATTTCACTGTTTTGCTGCCTCATTTGCCCAAACTAGGGCAGCTAGCGCCGCTAATACTGTCAGCATTTTCGGATTTCCACATGCATGCCTGCTTATTCTGTGGTGCTCTACATTTGCAGCTTTAGCACACGGTTCAAGGTCCACGTGTAGTAAGTGTCAGTGGCAAACGCATGGCATTAAGCACAAGAATGTCGGTGCTACGCTACACAAGGGAACCCATAATTAAAGGCTTGCAAACCACATTTGCCACATAAAGTTGCATATTGGTATACGAGGGAAAGGTTTAATAGGTTTACACTGTCTGCTTTACGTGAAGGAAGAGGTCTTTTGCTGTGTCAAGCAGAAAAACTAAACCCTGTGAACTACCATGCTGCAACTCAACATGCTACAGATTTTGTAAACCAACAGATCACTGTTGTGAAGCCTAAATAGTGCACGCTGCAACGTGGTTGCCATACCTACGACCGGGGAATGAAACGCCACAGGTTGACAAATTTTTGCAAACCTGCTGCTGGCATGGCTTTCTTAGCGTTGAGTGCCAAGCATGAAACATTGCTAGTTCCTTCAGTGGTGGACAGGACAGTCAATCTGGGGCAGCATGGCTGTAGTGAGGTAAATAAACCTGAAAATTTCACTCTTAACCTCAACCAGTGCTCTCCAGTAGTGCAGAATATGTATTTTTGGAATGTAAATAAAGCACTGCTTTCTGAGCATACTGTAATGTGGTGGTTCGAGTATAGGAAGTAAAAACCTGTTTATTGAATCAATTTAAGCTTGCTAAAAAGGTAAAATCCAGGTTCAAAGCACTCATTCATCATAAAAAGCAAAATGCACATATGAAGTCCTTGCGGTAGGCAACCAAAAAAATTTCAGGAAGCTCTCGCTTGGCCGCTGGATGCAGTGACATTCCATGTGGAAAGCGCTAAGGAACTACGCCCAATCACCAATGATTTCAGGCACCCTCCTATTGGTTCTATTCAGTAGGCTTGTCCTAGTCAAGGTATGCTTCTAACATATACAGAGAGACTGTTCATGCGAGTGCGTTGAGTCATTCTTGTCATCTCCACCAGAGAAGTGGAGCAAATGAGAAACCTAACTATTTTTAACTGCAGTTTGAACTTACCATTAGAAAGGAGGAGTTGAAACTCAGCATGGTTATAAAATTCCCCCATTAAACAAATCTGACATGTCTACGCTAATATACCAATATCCCTGGGCTTATAATACCATGTATTAGAACATGAGGCATAGTCCTTTTCAAGGTCCACGTTTCTCTCGTAAAGTATATACATTAATCACTACAGCTTAGTGCTTTGTTATAAAAACCCAGTAATTGACTACTAAATTTAACAAAATAACACTCTAGCACAGCACAAGGATGCACTGAGAGGACAGACTCAGTTCTATTAGTGCATCTAGTACATCGCAGCAAGGCCGGTATGAAAGCAGTGCCCCTCAAGTTTGTAGTAATCAGTTCTACAAAAGGTTACTCAAGAAACACAAGGAGGCAGGGGAAACCATGAAAAGCTTTGCATGAGAACACAAAGTTCATGGCAATATGCACCCACCATGCGACCTTTATACTCCTCTGAGCCTTGCGCAATGGCCCGATCCCAGCCCTGCACCCCATCTCTGGCACGGCTGGAATCCAGCATCCAGTACCTGCAACAGGCATATGCCACTTCAACAGCTCTTGCTTTGGTAGCAATCTGCTTACTTTGCAGGCCGGCCAAAGGCCATGTTGTCCTCCTGCAAAAAGGATCACACATCATTAGTACATCCACATGTTGTGAGTCCGCACATCACCTATGCCATACTTACAGAAACGAAGTAAGGCCCTGCGAAGTCCCGGACAACGCCACTGGACGTGCAGATACCCATGTGGCCGATCAGAGGGCAGAACCATCTTTACCAAAACAGATACGCCCATGGCACATTTAATGACTTCAACAGAAGATTTGAGTCATGGTTATGCACGAAAAACATGGCGATGCATAGTATGGTACACTTAGTTGAGCTGCATTAACTGCAATGCCAGTCCTCAAAAACAATGATATGAGAATATTGCAAATATATCTATTAATATCTCTGTAGTAAGTTACAAGTCAAGAATGCAGTCGCAAATCCCTTCCAAGAAGGCTTTCAAAAAACCTTTGTCCCTGTCCAAAGGGAGGGACACCAGCCCTTATCTAAGGCTGGACAGTTTCCTTTCTTCTGGGGACTGAACACCCCATGCCGATACTATGCCCTTCGCAACCTTCGCAAAAGGAGCCACGAGAGGAAGGATCCTTTTGTGCCTCAGCTGCTGGACGTTCCTCTCTGCTGATGCCACTGATGCCACTTGTTCAAGTCAGCCTTTGAGAAGCTTTTCCGCCGCCTTCTTGACTTGTAACTGGACAAAGCAGCTGCCAATTATCCAGAAATTAACTGGATATCTTTATAAATTCGTTATTCACCTCATAATTTTATGCACTTCTTATCAGCTATTTACTAGAAACAAAATGAAACACCATTTGTAAATTTCTTTTGCTACCATCTGATTCAGCCCTTTCCAGGCATACTATCAAAGACAAACGCCTCTAGACAGCACGTTTGGCGATTTTGCACTAGAAGCACAATGTAAACGAATTGTCATTTTATTTCTCTAGTACACAAGTCCATTTTACATCGAAAAGTATGGTACAGTACAGTACAATACAGTATGCGGACTTCAGCTGCTCTGAATTCTTTGTTATTGGACTGTGCCCCACTCTTCATTTTCCACCCAAGTACCTCAAGTATTTCTTTCCACAAATGAACTGTGTTAGAAAACATGGGATAAATTTATTGACAGCACTGCTCACACTAAAAGTAAGGCTTTCTTTTCATGTCACAAACGTGCAATAGCAATACCTTGAGGATAAACATGCATGGAGTAACGCCAGAAATCATTACGATTACTCGCTTTTGAAAGCATTGAACTGTGCTTCTCAACGTATGCGCACTTTGTCAATAAATGCTAAGACCACAAAGCGCCGTTTCCGTACAACACTATGCCACTAGTATCGGCCGGGCAAACACGAATCAACGATCCAATGCAATTTCAACAAGATCAATGTAAAATCCGAAGAACCCTGGCCTGTGAAAACGCAATGTTTACAGCATTTCGCGAGATGCACATGATACGTACACCTACGCCCGCAAATGTTAATTCTACGCGGAAATGCTAAAGAGAAACTACGAACTCACGTCAAGCAAGGTATCGGCGTCCATACAATGCAGAATGGAAAGCGGTCGCGGTTAAAATCTATGGCGACTGGCTTCGGGCTCATGTCGAGGACTGACAGCTCTTCTACAAAACGACCAGCAACAGCGCGGCACTTGATTAATGTACAGGTTGATACTTCCGAATACCTGCGAATACTTGCGATACAAATCTTAGAGGCGCTCCATGGCGTACCGACTCAAACTGATCGGCGCGCCGCCACCGCTGACGACGGTGCGACGGTGCACTTGTCGCAGTTCGACTGGCGCGTCATTTAAATAGAGTTGAAGATATATTTTTTTTTTTTTTCTGACGACTGAATTAATTCAGTCGTTTTGCTGTTTTGCGTTGCTTTGTTTCGTTCCTTTCCCTATCCTGGGCTTAGAATTATATCATTTTCCAAGAAGCTCACCTATATATATTCTCCAGTCTGTCATAGAGGAGAGCAAAAAAATTCTAGGTATCCCCGGTCACTCACACCGAGCGAATGAATTCGTGTTCTCGGTACGAACAACGTTGTCTTCTCCTTGGAGTACGTATGCTTCATATTGAAGCGCCTTCCCAGTTTGTTTGAGTTTGCGACGTGTCTGCACCAGTTCCGTAGAGTTCTGCGGCGGTGCCGCAAGCGTGCAGCACCAGTTCCAGCAGTTCAGGCGGTTCGGGTGCAGCATCGGCACCGGCAGCTTCCTAAACGAATGAGTGCATGCCGGGTCGTCTGCTAGCCTTGGCTTTGGTTGGTTTGGTTTTGTGGGGTTTAACGTCCCAAAGCGACTATGAGAGACGACGGAAATTTCGACCACCCGGGGGTTATTTAACGTGCACTGACATCGCACAGCACACGGGCGCGTTGCTTTTCGCCTCCGTCGAAGGCGGCCGCCGAGGCCAGGATTTGATCCCGCTCCTCCGGAACAGTAGTCGAGCGCCGTAACCACTGCGCCACCCCGGCAAGTGCTAGCCTTGGCGTCGCCAACAAGTGGCGTCGGTTGATGCGAGTTGCACATAGCCAACCGCAGCTTGTTGTGCTAGCCTTGGCGTTGGCTGTGTGCGGTTAAGCTGTGATGCGTGTTGCACATAGCCAACCGCAGCTTGTTGTGCTAGCCTTGGCGTTGGCTGTGTGGTTGGCTGTGTGCAACTCGCATCAACCGACGCCAACGTCCCGATTAACTTGATGAATTTTCAAATAGCACATATGACAATGAAGTTTTGCCATTAACCAGCCACGATGCCTTTGGCTTGTGCATTGTAATAAACGGCGAAAAAATCTCAATTAATTATTCCACTTTTCGAGAACACGATCGAGCTCGCCAAGGAAACGGCTGCGCATACATAAACACATGAATGCGGTGGGATGCATATGTGCGTTTCAATATATACCGGGAGTCCCAGCTAACTTAACCAAGGGTTACACAACAATATATATTTGAGGTAGGTCAGTGAAACCAGTTGCATACAACTGCCAGCCTCATGCGCACTACAGGCAACTTTTTGTTTTGCAAATACTTAATTGGCTAATTATGTTAATTTTTATAATTTATTCAATATTCACCTTAGACCAAAAATGTGAATTGTAAAGTTGTAGAGCACCTTCAGAAACCCCCATTGCATTAATTGCGATAAAGAAAGTCTCACGTGCATCTTTTTTTTCCGGGCTCAAAAGAAAGCCCGCGAAATACAAATAATACCACGTGACTAGCGCATTTGAGCGCCGCGATTGTGGTGCTCTCAGTCGTGGTTTGAGCGAACGTAATTAGCTGTGGCCGTGTCTCCGCTGCCCCGTTAAAGCAGCAGGCCGATATGCCTGCGATGGCTGCTTCGCCCGCGTCAAACAGCCGGCCCACGTACATGACGGTGCAAGTAGCAGCGAGCGCGGCGAGCCGACACCACCAAGATTCTAACAAGGCCTTTGCATCACCTCCTCTCCCACCACCGAGCGTCACGACAGATGGATGAGCGATAAGGTATCCGCCACTGAATATGCACGCGTAGAGACTTGGGTAAGGGCGAGATGACATCATGTGATAGACTCAAATTCGCGCTCGCACCTTCATTTGCCGGTAATTTATCGTTATCCACCTGTCGTGACATAGGCTGCTGGGGAGCGCAGGCCTTGCCAAGACCGCGGTGGCGACGGGCGAGCTCGAGCTCGCTCCAACCATCGCCAACATTTCAGCCTGCCGCTGCAACCGCGCTGCAACCGGACCGTCGGGTCACGGCCGCAACTGATTTCGTTCGCTCAAACAACGACTGTTGTTGTTGTCGTGGCTGTAAGAAGAAGGAAAAGAAAATGCACGGGCCTGCTACTGGCTCTGTAGCTGAGCCACCTCCGCTGCCTCGTGCATACAGAAGAGAAAATAGAGAAGAAAGAAAAGGAAGAGGCAAAGAAAGACGCGCGCGGCAACAACAGCCGTCGTCCACCACCGAAGCGGTGGCGGGTGCAATGACGGCCTACAACAGATAAAAATTCGGTGGCAGGCTAGCCACTGACGCAAGCGGCGGTAACCTACCTGCCCCAGCCCCAGAAACAACGACTGAGAGCACCACAATCGTGGCGCTCAAATGCGCTAGTCACGTGGTATTATTTGTATTTCGCGGGCTTTCTTTTGAGCCCGGAAAAAAAAGATACACGTGAGATTTTCTTTATTGCGATTAATGGAATAGGGGTTTCTGAAGGAGCTCTACAACTTTCCAACTCACATTTTTGGTCTAAGATGAATATTTACTAAGAAAAATTAACGTAATTAGGTAATTAATTAATTGCAAAACAAAAAATTGCCTGTGGTGCACAAGGAGGTTGGCAGTTGTATTGGTTGTATGCAACTGGTTTCACTGGCCTACCTCAAATATATTTTGTAACCCTTGGTTCAAGTTAGCTGGGACACCCGGTATATATATATATGTGTGTGTGTGTGTGTGTGTGTGTGTGTGTGTGTGTGTGTGTGTGTGTGTGTGTGTGTGTGTGTGTGTGTGTGTGTGTGTGTGTGTGTGTGTGTGTGTGTGTGTGTGTGTGTGTGTGTGTGTGTGTGTGTGTGTGTGTGTGTGTGTGTGTGTGTGTGTGTGTGTGTGTACGGGAGGCTACGTCCTTCGCCAGGTACAACTGAATGAGCTCATAACCCCTGCACGGCTATGGGCCTAGTGCGCTGGTATGGAGGCGCCACTGCTCCGGAACAAGTAGCGCCACCTCCCGCCGGCGCACCCATATGTGGTATGTCTGCTCGTCGAAGAGAGGCGGCGGAGTGAACGCGAAGTCTACTCTTCTCGGCAGAAACCTTGTGAGAAGAAAACTTTTGTCGGTCATTTCCTGCCTCGTGTCACACGCGTACATAACAGACACATGTACCATGTGTGCGTGTTGAAAAATAAACCAAAAACAAAGCGAAGAAAGCCGCTACCCATTCATGCCGTCTGGGAGACGGCCGCCGGCGCTTTGGGCGCAGCGCATCGTCGGCGCGCGAGCGCTTCTGCTGGCGGCTCTACGGTTTTTTTTTTTTTTTTCCTTTGAAGTAGGAATTCGGAACCCGAACAATATGGCACTTTGAAAGTAAAGACATAAATAAAACAAAAACTAAGCCAGTGTGCAATGCGCAGCACTGGTTTTTCCCCTCGGTGGCAGTGTATGTGGAAGCGGCATGCTAGACCCCCCAGAAGCGACAGCCGAGAGCTGGGCTCCGTTGGTCAATAGAAAGGCTCTTAAAAAAAAAAAAAAAAAAAAAATCAACGGGACGAGCAGGCTGTATATGGAGATGTACCCTAAGGCGTCGGGCCTTGCGTGCACGTGCTTTTTCGGCGCTCGGCAGTTCTACCGTAGTTTTTATTTTCTACTCGATGCGTCGAAATAAGTGGTGACGGTTCAGTGCGCGGATAAACAGCCATAGCTGAGCAAGCTCCACAGCGCGTGCTGTTCGGGGGATTTCGCGTGATCGGGAATGTTGAGACTTGATTTAAGAATAACTGCTTGGTGCGCGGTCAGAAACTGTACGAAGCCAGCACGTGCGTGGAGTGCGCGGGGAACTTCACAGTGCAGAAGGGCCCTCGGATATCTTCAGAAAATGCGCTAACGAAATGAAAACCGCCTTCTACGAAGTCAGCTTGGAGGTAAGTTTTATTCGGCCCTTTCGGCGTGTTTTCACCACATATGTAATTAATTTTTTTTCGTATGTAGTTGTTGGCAAACCCACTCAATATGACGGGTGCCAGTTGCATCTGCAAGGCCGGGTGCCACTGTTAACGATGCGACACATCGCTCTCGTATGATTTCCAAGGAAACCGCAAAAAAAACAACAACTTGATTTTCGATTGCCTCCCGACGGTTTCTTTTATACCTATTACGACACCCATAAACACAACAGCAGATCGAGCTGTTAGTTTAAAAGGACGTTTTCTCTTTGCGGGGAGCCATGAACGTGTGTGAAGTCAGCAAGCGCGCACTCCTGCAATGTGCTTCGCTCTCCATGTCGTGCTTCTACGTCTTTTACGTCAGGCTAGGCTTCCCAAAAGCGAGCACCGAGAACAGCTGGAAACTATCATTAGGAAGTCGATAGAAAAAAAAAAAAAAAAAAAAAAAAGCTCCCGTTGGGCAGGAAGGCTCCGCGCTCTCTACAACACAGGCTGTGCCCGAAGACCTGCCAGCGCTGGTTACAATAACTTTTAGTAGTTACAACTTTTAGAGCTCGAGTTGGGTCCAGAAGTAAAAAAAAAAAAAAAAAAGACCCGTTTTTTTGTGTGTATTTTTCGCGTGTTGCGCGCTCGATACAAACAAGCGATCGCTCGTGCATGCTTGAAAGAAACCTAGCGTCAAGTACTGTACAAAAAAAAAAAAAAAAGTGGGAAATGCGCAGCCGAAACGAAAAGCAATGGGTGCGATATGAGATTCGAAATGACTAAGTAAGTACAGGCCCTTGTTTTAGTCGCTGTTTATTTTTTATTCTTACGGGGAACCAAAAAGAAATCGGAACACAGCGTCGGCGCTACCCCCGGTTGCGGATCCAGACAGCCGCCTTTTACAGCGGCGCCTCCCAGACGGCGCCACATGTTCGGCCAAAGCTGCAGCGCACCAGGCCCATATCTGCACCAATGGCGCCCCCACGATCCTTCTTGCCCCAACTGCCCTTCCCCTTATGCCAAACTTTCCCACTGCCTATTTTCCTGCCCGGTTTCGTTGCAATCGGGTTTCTTTCCTACCTCTCTGGAGCTGGGTGGACTGGCTTGGTGCCGAGGGTGAGGAAGAACAGCGCCTGCTCTTCCGGCAGGTCATCGATGTATTAGGGTGGCGCTTCAATAAAGTTTTCTACTGCTACTGACGCCCGACTACTGTGCCGGTGTGCCGGAGTACCCGGGTTCGATCCCGACCTCGGCGGCTGCGTTTCGATGGAGGCGAAACGATCGAAGAGGCGTCCGTGTGCTGTGCGATGTTAGCGCACGTTAAAGATCCCCAGGTGGTCGAAATTACTCCGTAGCCCTCCACTACATGATCCTTTGCACGAGGTTGCACTTTAGTGATCCAAAGTGCAACCTCGATTTTTTTTTTAACGGAATGTCCCGGAATGTCCGACAATACCGTCCGGTGACGGTTACAACAATGATATCCGCCACTCTCTCGATCATTGGCTGCAGCTGTACTAGCCGCCATAGCTGTACAGCCACTCGGCGTACCCATTACGTCGCGTGAGACGCGTCATCAATGTCATCGCCTCCATTGCCTCATTCATGCTTCAGGTTCACGGAGAGTGGTTTCGGACAGACATCGACAAAGCACTATATAAAATTATTTTACATGTCCACTGCATGATGCTATTGCCTTGTAACATACATACATGAAATTTCGAATGAAACTGAGAGCTACTTTCATAAAACAGCTTAGCCTAAAAAATTCAGAATGATTTTTCCTGGAATAATTGTGGATCCGATAATTCCTGTATTTTTTATTCTACATCATAACATATATCGGAGCTGAACGTCACTGGAAGCAAAAAGAAAGTATTTTTGACTCATTTCTTCCTAAGAAAAAAAAAAGGGGGGGGGGGGGGGCGGTATAAAAAGAAATAGTCATTTTATATTCAGAATCCAAACAAGTGATTTCACTTATACATCTAGTCAGGAATGTTTGAGGTTTTCATTTACTGATTTCGCTGTGCATACTGAAAATGCAGACCGAGTTGATTATTGAAGAGAAACAAATGCGTGACTAACCACTTTGCAAATATCAACAATGAGGGCAGCACTTGAGCTTCGCAATATAGCATTCACCTTTGAACAAACAACATTAAGCTAAGCTTTCATATCCATCACTGAGGGGTGTTAATGAATGGTAGCGGATAATTTTTGTTAGAAAGCAAACAAAATAATAGAGCTGAGCATGCATTTTATGACGGGCATAATCTCAAAGATTTAGTTGCAAACAATTATGGAAAAAACATTTACTGGAAGAAAAAGAGCAGAAGTGCTGAAACTCTGTGCTTGAAATATATATGCTTCTTTATAGTTCTGATTCAAACATTATTTTAACCTGTAGAAGAGCACATTCAAATGTTTATTTGTAAGATTAAAATAATGTTTATAATAAAACATAACATATTATATAACATTATAGTAATACTCAAATGTCAACACTAGTGTTTTTATTTTTGTTTTTATACTGATGCTTTTTATGTCACAGTAATATTAGGCAATATAAAGGCAACTTACACAGCACTTTTGTAGCATTACTCTAATGTTCGGCACTACCTGGTCGGCATGTGAATGCCAACGGAAGCCCCATGATTTCATGTGTGCCGCTGCCCACCAGATAGTGCAACGTGCTTGTGCACATACTTCACATTCAGCTAAGCTTAATCGGCTGCAATGATTTTATATTTAACTGCACGAATTTGGTCTGACGGTTAGCCTTCTATGCTTTCTATTTTGGTAACAAAAAGAAGTTGAACAGCGATTTCCTTTCTATTGTGGAGGAATTGTGTGCAACAGTCACTCCAGAATTGAGTTGTATTCAAATTATTGATAAGTGTTTCTAACACCAGTTGCAAGTACTGAATCGAAATTGCTTCGTCTGATAACAGAGAGATATGGCAAAACTTGTGAATAGTGAACAAGAGACCTTCAGAGGGGGTAATGGACTTCAGTGGAGGGGTTCTGTACAAAAATGGTTAGATAACACAAATCCAGGAAAATAAAGATATGGGCAAGTTACTGACTCTTAAATATTATGTTCACCTTGAAGAGGGCATGGACTTTAATTGGAGGAGCTCTATACAAATGGGGCTACATTTTGAGCAAAGAAGAAAGCTGGGTGGTCAAGTTGGACACTGTGACATTGTTGTGAAGCACAAATTTGAAGATGCAAGGAGAGAAGAGGACAGGGTGTGAGCCATTCTTGCAACTGGTTTATTAAATGAAAATGTATATGTTATGACAACAAAAACCATGCAAGTAATAGAAAGACACGACAGTGTTCGAATTTCCTGAGACAACCAATTCATAACACTGTCATGGTTTTGCTGACTTGTTTTATTATTAGTAGTGCAAAAGTGGTGGGCGTCCTGCCTATTTTCGTCTTCCTGTATCTTCAAGTTAGTGCCTCACACCGTGAAATGTGGGTCAAGTTCTTTGAGGAACTCTACTAGCAAAAATCTAGTGATGAATAGATTTTGTTTACATAGGATGAGAATGGATCCCAGACAGTACTTTATGCACCCCTGCTATTCCCCTGATGAAAAGGGCAGAAATTTTCCTAAAAGGTGGCATGAATGAAAAGGAGCAAAAAAATGAGCATACAAGCTTAGTTCTCCATACAGGGTAGTTTGGCACACATTTATATATTCTATGTATGCAGCATGGGTGCGAACACTTTTGCCTTAAAAATATGTTCAGCAGACCTTACTACACCTTGTAAAAAAGGGCAGACAAGAGCTGCTGTGACTGCCGTTCATTTATGTGTTAGGTCTTTGCGACAGATGCCAAGGGTGGTCGTATGCCATGAGCTGCATCACGACAAGCCACACACTTATGGGGATGCAGATGACAAATTATAGTTGCCTTGTATCGATAAGATACTCTAATCACAAAGAGCCCTTTCAGTGAAAATAAAATCTCATAATAAGAAAAGACTAAAAGACAATATGTACAGGTGCCACCACCATCAGTAACTGATATTTTGCAAGTTAAATGCGTGTGTAACGAGCTTTTTTTGGCACAGATCCCAAACACTACACTATACTTATATTCAACTAATTACAGCATCAATCCATTCTTTTAAATGGAGACTTCATGAGTTGCAGGAAGAATTTTAAATCCAATTTCCTCGCTGATAAGCATGCCTACTGAGCAATTGTCAACACAACTAGAAAAAGCAAGAAAATCAAATTTACTAACGCCTATAAATGCAAGGACTTGTCCTTGGTGTCGCTTTAAGTAAATTTATCAGACCAGTGTCCAAAGCTTGCACCACAGGCTTTTAACAAGCTCAGAAGAGCATACTGAGCGGCAACCACAAAGTAATGTCACAAGCGCAGCCTGTAGCTCAATGTTTTTGAAGCAGCATGAAAGCCAGTCAACCTGAGCCTTCAGAATTAGTGTGACTGAATACACATCAGATTATTTTGCTGGCTTCTCTCAGCTACCCCTGTGCAAATGCATATTACAGTTTCAAATAGTACAGCATACAAACAGTAGCAACACTGAACACTCAGAATAAAATGCTTCTATTGGTTAAACCGCTCACTTATTCACACTGAAATTTGATACACAGATAACATACAATCACCTATTATTTTTAATATTTTTAATACAAGTTTAGACGATGCACTTACCTGATTCAATCACAGTTTGAATCATCTGCAGCATTGAAGACTTAGCTTCTTTGTCACTGCAATGCTGCAGACGACATGGATTTCGAATTAGTTCTGATCGAATCAGGTAAGTACATCATCTAAACTGGTATTAAAAATCGTAGACGGTTGTAGCTATTTGTCTGCTAAATTTCATCATAAATAAGCAGGCGGTTTAACCAATAGAAGCATATTACGGTTCGCGCTTAGCATTGCAACAGTTTTTATGTACATAAAACTCAGAAAACAAAAACACTACCTTGAATGATGTGTATGTTTAACTAGTTTGTACACAGAACTATGCCACAGAACCATCATTCTACAATAAACACAAGAAAATGGCATGTGTGAAACAAATGCATATATTACGTTCTACAAACTAAGTTGAAGCAAAACTATGGCTTAAAATTTATCAGGACAGAACACGCAATACAAGTTTGATATCAGTCTTTTATTTTTGTGTGTTACTGTACACACTTGACAGTGGTATCTGAAATGTATGTTACCCGTCAACGCAGGAATGAACTTGAAGCAGAAATGATTGTAAAATATGTGTGCTCCTAAATTTACATTTGTGAAAGCATCAACAAGCCAGTGTGATGCAAACTAAAAAGAGATTCTTCAGGTAATACATGTGACAGTTGATCTTGTGAGTCCTCAACACCAAAAACTGGCTGAGATTGTGTTCATATGAGAATTAGGTTGGCTCCAAGGGTTGACTATGTGGCAATTCTTTTCTCACTCTAGACTGAGGGCAGTGCGTTGAGAGCTAAAAATTTTCGGTCGTGGCACATAGGTGTCACTTCGACACTAGCACGGAAAAAAAAGAAAAAAGAAAAGATAGACAACTGGCCTGAGCATGCTAAGGAAAAATTTGACATTGTTTAGAAAGAATGCCTACCTAGTTCTTTCGTGCCTTGCTGGAACCACTTGCCTTCACAATTATTACACAAAAACTTGAAGCTTTCCTATATTGCTAGACCGCTCTCTCGCCAATAGAACCCTGCAAAGCAAACCCGACAATATCACTGCAGAAGCTCGATCGATCAACAAGCTGCCTATAAGCTGTGTCACCATGCTCTCTTGTGTCTCAACATTGACAGTTTAATGAGCAATGACTGGTTTACGTGGACAAACAGCACGTGACACCCTAGACTTGAGACCGTGCTACGGCCACACATGGACAGTTCAAATATGTATACATTTTCTTCCTGGTAGCAGCTGCCTGCAGTGTTGTGGACCGAAGTTTTCAAGCCATCGGTTTGGAGGAGGCCAAGCCTCCCGTGTGCAAGGCCCTCTCTCACTCATGAAGAGGAGGAAGGGAGCTGGGGCCTTGAGCCTAGGCTGGCTACCACACTTGGAGAGGGGGCCACTACGTCCTTCACAGGAATCCTAGCCGTGGCCCCTGCCGTCATCATCAGATGGGGCTGGTGTGACACCACAAAGGGGGGTCAGGAGGTGGACAGCAGAGTGGCCAGCTCATGCTGCAGGTCGCGCAGGTCGTGCAGGCGGTGCGCGAGCCTCTGCGCCAACTGGTCCCAGGCGGCCTGGCGTGCCTGGGCTGTACACAGCTGCTCCTGCAGCCGCTGTGCTGCACTCTTCAGTGCCTCATTCTCAGACAGCAGCGCCTGCAACATTCAAATGTGAAAACATCACGCCTAGTTGCACACATACTCTGCATATGCACAACTGCAACTACGACCACACATTCAAGAGACTGCACACACTCCATTGGACACTGATGAACAGGTCACAGATAGAGCTGCTACCATAAAATAGTACAGAATACAACAAAGTAAGAGACCCAAAGCAAAGTCAGCCAAGTGCTCTTGAGTGCCTGGCAACTCTAGGTGCTATGGTTTTAAGGAAACATACCGGTATAACACCATCGTTGCAGCCATGTGTCAGAATTGATAACACCCGCATTGACTAGCTAAGGCCATAGAAAACCTATTCCAAAGAAACCACAGAACGGTTATCCTCATGTGGGGAACTGGGAGATTCTTAAGAATGCACTCTTTATGATTATCTGAAGAAGTTACCCACTCCCTCGACATGTCAACCTGCCAGGCAGACCATGGAGTGAAGGTGCAGCGCAGTTATTGGCATCGCTTCTTTACTTCCAGATGTTATTTTTGTTCTAGTGTAACCCTTCAGCATGTGGTTGTGGGTGCGTGATGCTGAAGAGTGCAACATGCTGTTTTCGAAGGCCATTTGTAACCACAGCAAAATTTCATGCTAACTTGTTGATTTGGTATGTAGAACTGACTACATTACCGCATGACATGCTCCTGCAACAGGATATTTGTAGGCAGTTCAAAAAATTGACTCTCAATGGGTTCAGAGGCCTTAGAAAAATCATTATGGAAAAGCTACAACAGTAGCTGTTCCACTAAGCAACACTGCTGTGCCCCACGGTACGAAGAAAATATTTGGTGAAGGCTGGGAGTGTTTTTCTGTGTCAGAAATGCATGGCAGAAGCACCAACCTTGAGCCGCTCGTCAGCCTTGCCTGGTGTCTGATCCTCCAGCTTGCGCTTCAGTGCTTCCAACTCCTGCACACAGGCAAAACACAGATGCAATATGCATTAGACAGTAATAAGAGCCTAATGTTCAGGTAGTCTCATTCTGATAGTGAAATGTCACGATTTTTCAAATATATTACATGCAGTTTTTCCTGCATTGCAGTTACTTGTGCCCTGAAAGGGAATAAGGCAACCAATATGATGTCAGGTCAGAAAAATAACCATTACCATGAATTGAGGCTATGTGCATGAGGGACCACAATAAAATGGGGCTGGGCCTTATAATTCACGCAACTATGAGGTGCAAGCTAAAAATCCTGCCTGTCATACAAGCAAGCCAATCCATTTTCTCATTCTTTTTCTAAATCTTCTGCATGCTACTCAGTAGATCATTGCACCAGGCTTACAAGGTCCGCGCAAGAAGCATTTGCATTTAGTAAATGTGTAACCTATTGCTCAGCTTGCATTTCTTTTCGCCTGTCTGGTACAATGGACTCGCATCAAGTTCCGACGAAAATGAGGCCTTTAACGCTCTTGTGTTAATATTTACTTCTAATCATTAGTGTACACCCTTGCGCAAAAGTGGAGAGACCATGTGTTTTGACAAAACTGCACATCAGCTTTTTCTGAAGGTGTACCGGGGACTTATAAGTTATGCACAGGGTAGCCTAACTAATATGCTTGCCATCTTGCCCAAACATATTTGTCAGGTGCACCTTTTTATACTGAAAAGTAATAACTCCAGCAGGTGGCGTGGTCTCTCCACTTTTGCGCAGTGGTGTACATGTGAACTCAGTCACACAACTATGCCTCAGAAAGAATCAAATATTTTGACAGCCGAGAAATTTCTCTCAAAGCGAGCTGCATGGCTGCCCTCACTTTAATGCAACCCACATTTTGAAAATTTTCATATTTCATCCCAAAACACACCAGACTGTGGAGCTCAGCGCAAATGACCGAGCTATCAACCTCATTTTCATCAGTTGAATGAGGTGTTATGAGATGTTGGCACTGCACTGCAGAATGATAAATGATGGAAAAATTTCATATTTGCATCAAGCCGGATTCTGACTTGGTCCTTCTGTTTCTAAAACCCAACACAAAAACTTGCAAGTTATCGCAGGCAATACAAATGCTAAAAGATGCAGAAAGCACTCTTAGACCACTGGTTCGGCATTATATTAGCATACAATTTTAAACAACCACATTATACAGCTACCTGTTTTAAGCAACCAGCCGACACAGACATTAAACACCCCTTCAACCAAGCTGTATGAACATCCGTTAGGAGTAGCCTGCTTGACTTAACATCCAAGAACCCCGGAACGTTGATTTCATAGAGTTAATACTACTAAGACGACGAGCGAAAGCGACAACGGCACTTCCATGTAAACCCTCTCCACCTCTTTGCTAATCATGTTCGCAGCCATGATGGTACTTCACGCATACTACACCTGCATACAGCCAGCGCCCTCTAGTTCTAGGTACAGCAGACGAAACGGTACGAAGCTATCGCAGGTACGCTTTTATCAGCCTTTATATCACTTTTTTTAAAGTGTAAAAAAAATTAAATGTGAAAATATTCTTTTATGCCCTTCAATGCTCTATAAATCTGATTTTGATTTTTCATTCATGATTTTTCACTCGCAATGCCGACACCGAATTTTCTGAAGAATGGGGCCTTTAACACTCTCATGTTAATATTCACCTCTAAATGCCACAAACAAGCTCTTTCTGAAGTTCCAAGAAGAAAAAAATATGCTAGATAAGCTGAATTTATTTATCGGTACTTTTTTTTCTTGCCTCAATGCACAATACCACTCCCAAATCCAAGAAGAAAAAATAACCTGTTCATGCTTCACAAATGCAGACACGGCACCATTTTGTAGTAAAATATAGATGAAAAAAAAAAAAAAAAAAAAGCCAGTAAGGCCAATTTTTATGCTCCCAAAATAACTTGTCTGAAATTTTTTTGTGCTTCCCAAAGGTAAAATACGCTGCCTATGTTGCCTGAGCAAAGATGTCATGTTCCTCCATGCATCATTTTTTAGTGTGATCTACTTCTGCATAACAATATCATAGGCCAACAGGTTGAATGCAGCACAGGTGTAACATGATTTGCAACTGACTTCATTCCATTTTTCTGTTTCCACTCACTTGTAATAAGCTGCAGCAATGCGACGTCACCCCAAACTTGTTTTTCCCTATTCACATATATTTTTATAACATGTGGTGCCGTCTAGTCGGAGCACGAAAATTTGTGTCAGCACCCTCCGCCCACCCCACACGCACACAAAAAAAAAAAACTGACTGAAAATGTGAGCAAAAACACTGCAGGTGCAATCCAGTTCCATGGAATACATACCAAACTGCACATGTGGGGTAGTAAACAATGCGCCAGCTGCTGCCGCTTCCACCTACACTGTAACACACGCAAAGTGGCAGGTGCAGCATACCTGCCACTGTTGTCTCTACCTGTCACCATTATGACGACTGCACATGCACACTACAGGCAGGTGGATCGTTTTCAACCAGAACAGCATGGATAAAGGCAGAAAAGGAGACGTGCATGCCCACAGCAGCCACGTAAAAAAAAAAAGAGAGGCTGGCTCAGACCTACCGATTGTGTGCAACATATTGTATCACAAGATACCAGTGACAGAATACCGCACAGCGTACAAAACATCTGGAGCTCTTCTTTTAATTTAGAAATACCACACACAGTGCACCTAATATTCACGACAGCTAAGCTGTCTGCATATTTATACTAAGCAGTTCATTTATGTCAGTTAATGGGAACTGAACTACCACAATATGCATGCAGCGGGTAATTCAAATCACCCAGCATATATTGGGAGTACCCTGCGTGAATCTAGTCACGGCCGAACATATAACACATTTTCACATGAATGCTGCTGCAAGTTCATCACTATGGGGATGCGTTTCCTTTTCTTGCGCTCTCACACCGAGGCAGATGTTGGTGAGCTGTACTCCTCAGAGTGCCTCACAGTGGAAATAAAATGTGCGCACCTTGTCCTTCTGCTTGTTCTCACGGTCAAGCAGCTCGACACGGTTGCGCAGGGCGGCCAGCTCCCGGCGTAGCTCCTGTGCGTCTGGGGCACCCCCGGCTTCCAGGTCGAGCATGCGGGCACGCATGGCGGCATTCTCTTCCTTGAGTGCCTGCAACTGGCGCTTCCACTCCTCCACGTTGGCCGTGCTCTCCTGCAGAGCGCATGTGAGCCGGCCATTGTTATTTTTCAGCGTCTGCAGCTCCACCTCCCACTTCTTGGCGTTCGCCGAGCTCTGTGCCAGCGCAAGTTTGAGCCTATCGTTTTCATAGCGCAGCTGCGCCTCGGCCGTCGTCTGGGGCAATGACGCCTTGGCTGCCTGCTGGTGCTTGGGGCTGCCGCCACCGTGGAGCGTTGCAGGGTCCCCCCCGCCACCGGCCTCCCCCTCGGGGGGCCGCACGGCCGCCACACCATTGTTGCCAGCCTTCTGAGCAGCCAGCCGGGTCGCCTCTTTCACCTCCTGGAACTTCTCGATGAACTGCGTACACACAAACACAAATCACTGCACTCTTCAAGCCCTCCTTCGCCTAGACATGTACTGCTAAGCTTAAAGGGCAGCATGCACTACATTTGCAGCTTCAACAGCAGTCAACACAGTGCTTTTGGATCATACCAGTTGGGAAACTCCGCTTCAAAAAGTGGCTAATTTTAATATGCACTTTTCGGATGTCTATGAATTGTCGCCTCATCTAGAAGCGGTCAATAGAAGCGTTCTGCTATTGCCGTCATTGCCTTCTGGCAATCAACCCCCTCTTCCCCCCGTTTTCTTCTTCTTTTCCACCCTAATTACCTTTACGGCTTTAATGTCTAAGACAAAGTGATTTTCCCGGCTGTTGTGCATTTATTAACAATCTGAAAGTTTGCAACTTATACCCTAGTCACACGGTCATTTTCAAAGGCGATTGAGTCGATAGCCTTCGAGATTTTCAATCGCGATCGAACTCGAAGGAGTTGTGCCGCTGCTACACGGCAAAACTCGAAGGCTATTGAAATAGTTCTGGTGTTTGGCGCCAAACTTTTATGGCGCTACTATCGTTGCTTTCGGTTTTGCTTAAAGAACTAAAATCTCTCTATGAATGCAAAATAAAATATAACTGTTACCTTTTTTTAGTAACTGCAGGTGTTTAGTTGTTATTCAAGGACAGCTTTCTTTTTTTTTTTTTTTTACGCGTTGGCGTTCATACGACTGTGCTTTTCATTGTGTTTGTTTTTCTCGGCGGCGCATGCTACAGATAGTAGTAGAGAAGAGTACATAAATAATACGCCTAAAAAAAGAGCGATACTATTTGAAAACTATTACGGGTATTAATATTTTACCGCGTAAATTAAAGATATACAATAATAACGCTTGTTCACGTTTTTGTATCGTAAACGCGCTGTGCACGTGTGTGCGTGACGCTCCTCGGGTCAATGCTAGCAACCTTGCGCGACGTTCGAAGGCCTTCGAGATCTCGATAGAGTTCTGAGCTGTTCCGTTGAGTCGATAGACTATCGACTCAATGGCCATTGAAAACGCCCGTGTGGCAGCTTTCGAAGGCCTTCGAGTCGATAGGCAGTCGGTTCGAGGGCCTTCGAAATGCCCGTGTGACAGCGGTATTAGACACAGTTTCCTTTAATGGCTGCGGGCACCACCTTTATTTTAAACACATGAAATTTGACCAATCAAAACTGCAGTTTTTTTAATATGTCGGTCCTATGGGAAGTTTTTCAACTGCTAATAATAAAGGCATCTGTAGTCAACAAGCGAACTATGAAGGGAAAAGTTGCTTGCAAACGGACCAGCACCTTAATTAAAGAAAGGCCCAAACCCCAAGTGCATCGTGACTGCCTCACCTTATTAAGGTCGGGCTCCGAGCCAAAGCCGAGGCCGTAGACTGTGTTGGCCCGGATGTCGGACCACTGGCCAAATTTCTGGGAGGTCTTGGTGAAGGTCATGTTGGGCGTGATGGTGGAGTTGATGACCGCCTTGGTGCCCTCAACGCTGATGATGCGGTACAGGTTGCGGCTCGAGTCGTAGAAGAAGCTGACGCTCACCGCCTGGCTGCTGGCTGGAATCCAGGACCGCTTCGTCTTGGGATCAATGTGGAACACGTGCGCTTTCGTGGAAAAGATGGGCTGCTCCCTGCATAAGGACCCCATCCATCTCTCAGGTCTTCAAGGGAGGATACCACAGATCAAATATACAGTAGCTGATATTTAAAACAGTACCAACACACACGCATTTTAAAGTTCTATTTGTCATTTCGGAAATGTGTGCAGTGCATGAATAAAAACTGCCACATAAAAAAGAGGTTGTGTCTATATACTTGACTATCATGTGTGCTGACCTTCCATTTAAAAGCTGCTTCAAGGTGGGCAGAAAAAGCCAGACAATGTGTTTAATGATGTTTACACATTCAGTACAAATTTATTGGCACCGCTACAAGCTCCTGTGACTTAGAGCAGGAGAACTTCACAGCTCAATTTACTGGAGTTCTGTGCCTAAATAACAAAAATAAGGGTGATGCTCAAGCTTTGTGTTAATGGCAAACAAGACAGTGCCTTTAACACAGTCTTTTCATTCTGCAAAATATTAAAATACTTTTTGTCCAAGTAGATTTTTAGGGAAAAGAAGGCTCAATATCTGTCTCACTTTTCGGTGGACACCTACACTTAATCTGTAAATTGGTCTACAGCAAAGGAGAGGCACAGTATCTGTCTGAATTCTCGGTGAACACCTGAATGATGCAATAAAGGAAGGGGCACAAGCTCAACTACAGGCCTTCATTTTTCCTACCATGTTCTCGAATACTTCTGACAAGACCCGAGCCGAAACTGAAGTAGGGTGATGGCTTTTCTACCGAACGAGCTGCATATGCTTTCGCGTAAAAAGAAACTCAAGATAGAAACCATTAAAGTAACTTTGCAGGCGTATGCACGTTGAATCAAACCAAATAAATGCTGCACAACGTTTTTTTTTTTTTTTTTTTAATTTCAAGGACTTTTCAATAGAGAGCATTTATTTATTTAAGAGTCCTTACAGGGCCCCAGGCGGGCATTGAGTAAGGGAGACACAATGACATAAACAAGAGAAAGAACTAAATATGTGACATGCAAGGCAAAAATTATACACAGATGCAAAGTAATCAGTTGTGGCATGGGTGCCTGATGGCAAATACATGTCTAAAAAAAAATGGAATATTAGTAATGTAACCAGAGTAAAGGAAGGGCATAACTACACGTAAAAATGACCTGTTTTTGCAAGCGAAACCCTGAAAACAAAGTGGAACAGAAGCTTAGAGTTCTACTCCCCGCATTGCGAACACTGCTCACGAATTAGCATCGAAGAAATTGCAAATGCTTCCTTGGCGACGAAAAGCACTGACGTTCAAAACTCTAACTTTATCAGTGTGAGAAGTACAGAATAAAATGTTTTGTAACAAGATATCAATAATGATGCATTCCAAAATAATTACACCATTTTGTTAATCTGTGTCCTTCCGACTGATTTTGAGCATATTCTGAAAATCAATACTACATTCCAACCAGTGCTATATGGAATATGGAAATCAGTCTAATTAATAATGAAAGTAATTGCAGAAATGAAAAAAATTTATCACCAGCTATGACAAAAGTGCAAGGGAACTTATTAAGCCATACCACGAGTGCACTAATGCATGAAAACAAAGCACAGAGCAAAATAAAACAAATTGAGGCTCCAAGCTTGCTCGCAGAGAGCAGGAGTGGCACTGATGAGGATGTCGTAATCAGAGCTGCTCCCAACCAAGGGCCCCCAGATGACATGAGCAGCTGTGTGGCCACACCTACTTGGACCCGTCCTACAAACTGCAGATACACACGCGCACACACACGCACGCACGCACACACATCTTGGCCATGGTCTACCTTTCATTGCTCCCATCTAGTGAGTTGGGGATTCTGTGAATGCATGCTATTGTCACCCCACATTCAGCTTTGATGCATACTGTAACATGTAGACTCCTACCTTTCTCAGGAGATCAAAAGGCCGTACCATAATTGCAAATGAGTCCAGATGTTACCACTATGCCTGTACGAACACCTATTCTGGCTTGTAATGAGAATCTCTAAATTCCAGTGTAAATGTCTTCAAGCTAATGATGATTAATTGCACAACCTTTTATTAAATATTCTGCTGGTTGCCCACCTTAGCGGCAGAGATCACATTCTGTCAAACACTGAGCTATTGCATTTCCTGATGACTCATTAACAGCTCTCATGTGAGCATTTTGTGCCCATTACCAACCTTGATAGGTTATAGACAGGTATAGCTAAAAATAAAATAAGCAACGAAATTGTGTGGATGTGCTAGTCACAGCAGGCAACAGTTCTAGAGATGAAGAGGGGGTGACAGCTATATCTTGTGTGTAAGTTGCAAAACAATTAAGCGTATCCAACAGATAAACAACCTCTTTGAACAGACAGGAAGAAGTTCAGCAGTCAATGCAACTTCATAGTAAAGGCACAATAAGCAATAGATTCTGTAATAACAGTGAACATATCATATATTAATGGAGGTGCCATATATTACAGGCACTTACCATATGGCTGACTATTAGCTTCTTTTCTTACTTTTTATGCTTTCATGAATTTTTCGTGCACAAAAATAAGCATATTTTACAATGAATACCAGCGAAGTGCCACAGCTTCATTAATGTGGCAGTTAAATTCAGGCACTGCATATATAATTTTGCCAGTTTTGGAGCAAACATCCAATTTGTGAAGTCACTAAATGGGAGTGATCAAAGTGTCCACTAGCGGACACGATGACCAGTCTTCACCGCTTAACCCGATTTCCTACATAACTTGCAGCTTAAGCAAACAGGCTGATGGTTCCACCCTACCGAGCTGGAACGTACGCAGGCATGTCGCAACATTAAACATCAATGTTTGCTCTTGAGAAAGCGGATGTGATGCAAACAGAATCGGGAAGCAGCTCCAACTCGATCGGCTCCTCATAAGTTCTGAAGACTACACAACTGATGCTGACTTTCTTGCTCATTAACACGCCTTACTCAGATGAAGGGATGCGTACTAGGGAAAATACACTGTACCGTTATGTTTTCGTTTATACTTTTTTTTTTTCTCCTTTGCATCAGCCCGGCCAGCTACGGGGCACCGCGGCTACCCTCAGAGGAGGGCTTCGGTTGTGGGGGGGCCTAAGCGCGACTCACTCACCCCATACTGGCACTGCTTGCAGTCATCGGAGAAGGCGTCAGAGGTGGCCGCCTAGCCGGCCCGGCGTGGCGTCAGCCAGCCCGCTATGAAGGGCTGCGTGCGGAGCTGCAGCCCGAGCCGCCGCCATTGACAAGCGCATGCGCCCGCCGCCGCGGCGCGGCTTCTCGCTGTTGCGGCTGCAGGCTGGCCAAATTCCAGTACCGGTCGGGGCGATCACATGCAGCAGCGTCGGACGCCGCGCCCAGGGCTTCCCTAGGCACACACAGGCCCCGGCCCCACAACCACTTCGCCGCCCGACCCAGCCCAGCACACGGATGTTGAGGGCAAACACACACAACGCGACAGCGGCAAGCCACGCTGGTGGCGCTGTGCCTGCTGCGGCTGCTGCTGCGTTGCGGTCGCCGCGCGCGAGGAGGAGGCGGCGCCTGCGCGCAAGGCATGGCGTAAGAAGCAGGGGACGCTTCTAAGACCGAGCGAGTTACGTGTTATTACGTGCAAATGTTGTCGATTGAGAATGCGAGCACAAAATCGTCGTTTACGAACGAGCACGGTCTGAGCCAAGGACATGGCCGAAAGCAGCTAGGTGAAACTGAAAGTATCTGTGATATTTATGAAGCAATCGGTCGCGTTTTTCGATTACAAAAAAAGCACTTCTATTACGGCACATCAGAACTCTAATAAGGTATTTGCAAGACTGCAGTGTTCAAGTTAAGTTGCTTGTCAACAGGACGACGAGAGAGAGAGAAAAAATCAGCAGCGGAGGCGGCGCGGTAACCGCGCGCGCGTCCCGCTTGAGCGTCGTCTGCTCGATAAACGGCATTGAGTGCGTCCCAAACCCCAGTGGCGTCAGTAACACCCCTTCCTGGGGCCTTTAAGGAAATAAAATGAAATGCATAGCCTGGAGAGCGCTGGCCATATGCATTATAATCTTTATACACATGCTTAAGTGCGCTGCTCCGATTAATTGGAAACAAAATGCATGCATACATTAAAAGCACGCCGCCCAGGTGGAAATATACGAAGTGGTTCCCCTAGTAGGCAAGTGGCAATTCAAATGGTCCCACTTGAAAGCAAGTGGTCTCACCACGGTCTACTTGTGACATATATTCACGTGAATTTTCGACGGATAGGGCAGAAATAACATTGGATTTTATAATAAGAGCTGTTGGCAGTTTAACCTACATTGTATCTACCAATTCTGAAATCATTGCCAACAAAAATGCATGAAATAACTTTACTCAGTAGGTGAGCCTCAGTCTCACAAAAAGGATGTGTGTAAATGGGAGTGAAAGTATGCAAACTGGATGCATACATTGAGTTTATGGTAATGTGCTGCTGCTGGTGGGATCCGAACCCACAACTTCCAAATATCATGCACGGTGCTCTTGACACTTGTGGTAATACAGGGTGTACCACATCCACCGCTACAAATGAGGGTGGCAGTGGTGAACTCTCTCAAGATAGATATGTTTATTGAATGGAAAGGCCGAAAGTTTGGCCGGAAATTGTATTCGGCCTGCTACTCTGCACCAGGGAAAGGGAAAAGGAGAAGAAAGAGGGTCGTGGATGTGTAACGATGTGATGAGAAGAGGTATGGCACAAATACACAAACACAGTAGCTTGTCTCTTAAGTCCAGACCTGTGTCACTCGAGAAACGTCAAAAAGCCCGCATAACCGACAGAGGCTTCCAAGTGCCCATTAGTGAATCCTTCGAGAGAAGTCTGCTGTCCGAATGCTTCAAGTAGCTAGCATTATCCTTTTGCATGCGTACACTAGGCACACCACTAATACATGGTCTCCATAATGGCACAAGTGGAACAATCTGGGTAGTCCGCCCGTCCAATTAAATACAAGTAGTATTTGCGTGTGAATGCCATGCTTAAAGGCAGTCTATGGACCAAGCATGCATGATGCCATGGAATTCCATGCAGAACAGAAAATGACAGTGTTCAATCTAAGGTTCACTTACAGGCAAAATTAATATCCGAGAAAGCAGAAGACTGGACAGCCGTCACTGTAGCTAAGTTGGTAACAACCCCAGATGCAATATTTTGGAAATTGCAGGTTCAGATTCCACAAGTGGCATGTTGTTTTCTTCTACTTTATATTTCATTACCCTTCTCACTAAAAATGATTACAGTATTTAGATACACAGCAGAAATTAATTAAAAAAAGAGAACAAAAATGGCCCCAATGTTTTTCTTGGCCTTGCAGACTGTTAGCTTCTTTCATTTCCATATAATATATAGGGTATATGCTTGGATTCTTCCCATCACTTCCATGAAAGCATATTAAATTCTGTCTCTGCTATGTTTTATTCAAATAAAGAATGTGTTCGCGGTACTGGCCACTTCACACCAGCAGTTGATTTCATGCTGTAACCTGCTACGGTAAGTGCACATTTACAATGCACCATGGAGTGCACACACGGGTTCTATGCAAGCCGCACGAGCAGACTACAATTAAATGGTGACACTTTATATTATAAAGGCTGAGCAGTTTCATAGTTCTAGTTGGGTGCTGGTGCGAGGCTGAACGTTGGTGAGGCAGGCACATTGACACGAGCTAAACATGTGTAGGAATCTCTAGAATCGTATCCTTCGACTACTCAATGTCGGTATCAATATCACATAAGGCCGAATTTTGTAATGATCGCATCACAAAAAATGTAACATACCTGTCACAAACTGACCAATTAGCCCTGCTTGTATTGGTCGAATGTGAATGGTGGCTATATTGACCAACAGGAGCTGGGTTGAAAGGTTTGTGACAGTTCTTGCAAAGGGCTTGTGACATGATCGTTGCATACCACGGCCCCAGTTTGAACATTCGTTCACGTGTGGGCACTCTCAGGTCCATGCGAAGGCAAGGTGTTAATTTGGTCCGCGAGACTCACAGAAACGAAAATTTGTTGCAGCCAATTCATGCAATGTGATGTGCATATGCACATGTGTAAGCAATATATTGGGACACAAATCAGCAGAGGTTGATACCTCTTAGAAATGAGAGGCGTACCCTGTCACGCTTCTTTGTCGTCCATTATGGAAAGTGGAATTGCCCATTGCAGTTCACAGTCACAGGAGCGATGCAGTACGACCTCTAATATCAATTTAAATATTTACACCCCATCAAAAACTTTCAAGCCTAGGGGAAAACATTGACATTTAACTTTATACATCACTAGATGAACATAATTAACAAGCTGAACAGAGTCCTATTTCATCAGTTTTTCAGACACTGAGGGACAAAGACATATGGCAGCGTTTACGACTTCCATCTGCAACTCCTAATGTACATCCCTGTTCGTGTACATGCAGTTTACTATTCGCTCAATCACTGATGCCTAAATAAAGTCTTAAGCAGCCTTCCATATAATGTGAAAGACCATTTGACAGATATAACGTCCTGCTTTAACCAAGCCATACAAGCCTGCCTGTGTGGCCTAAACCTAGCGTGTCATACTCTAGATCCAAGGATTGTGGAAAGTTCGACCTCCCTCACCCTCCCTTCTCAAAAGAACTGCCAGAGTGGCCAGCTTTTGGCAATCTGGTCATACTGTCTTATGCCATCACACAATGCGTCGACCAATCAGTGCCTGGACATATCACCTGCCAGAGGCATGCTTGCGATTTTTTTGCTCAGAGTGTCAGTGCCTGTGAGATGCAGGATTTTCTGGAGAACATGGCCTTCAAGGAATTAGAACGACAGACTTTGGGATAGAAACCTCAGTTTATTACATAAAAATCATGGGCCTCTGAACATTTTCTTTTGAGCTTTGTTTTCCATTTTCCCACATAAACATACAACACAAATGCGGAATGCAGTCACACAGCATGCCTACTGTAGCTGGCCAACACTCGCATGCTGTCCATTTCCAGAAGAAAAAACAACTGAAAGTAAAACACAGATTATCAGAACAACGCTACCATGACATGCAGCACAACATATGCTGAACACCTCCTTCACATCATATGGAGAAACATGCATGCTGCCTGGAGAAATGGCAGACTGTAAAACCTTGTTCTTACAAAACACTTCCCTGTGTGTTCTCCACAAGTAAAGCATGCAGTAACAGAATTACAGCAGAGGCAGGCCGTGCAGCCTGCTTCAAGAAAAACATGTCATCTTTCAGCATGAAATACAGTGTTACAAGTGGGGACACAGTCAGGTGCACAGCTCAGTGACCAGCTGCCCTCTCAAGCACAGCCAGGAAGAAGCCTCGTGTGAGAGAACTTTTTGCTTCCATGCGTACACAGTGGTCACCCAGTGGGCCCAGACCGCGAGTGGGTAGCTCGGGCAGCGCGTGGGCAAGCACAAATTGTCCCTTGGACCACGTAAGCACCTCTGCCACCACATCCTCATTCTCCTGCTTGTGCACAGAGCAGGTAGAGTACACGACACGCTTGCAGTGCGGGAAGCGCAAGGCATGCTTCAACAGCATGGCTTGCACACAACTCAGGCGCCGCAACCGGTCCCTACCCTCGTCACTGTGTGCGTCGAGTTCCCGACCCAGGCGGCCACAGAGTCCTGAGCCGGAGCAGGAAGGGTCTACCAGAATGAGCTCACTAGCACATTGGGGCTCTGCACTTGGGTCGAGGTCCAGGAAGTCAGCCTCCTGCACCTTACAGATGGACTTGAAGCCCCCAACCTGCATCAGGTCCCGCAGCGCTTGGAGTCGCTCCCCACACTTGTCCACAGCCAGGATGTGCCTGCACCCAAAAGTGATGCCACTGTCAATCTGGTGGCCCTTTTGCACCAATTTCTGGAGCAAAATAGAGCACTATGATGTAGTAAAACACTGATTTACGAGCACTCTGGAGCTTGAGGCTCAACCTTCAAAACCTTTTAGGTGGGCAACGCTAAGTTTGTGATGCAATGACCGCTACATAAGTGTCATTATTTCCACTGAATCACACACGAGAGGACTTCAATTCTAAGTTGCATGCTGTATAATTAAAAAATAAAGGACATTTGGGAAATACATTAGGTTCCCATAAATTGAAACTTCAAGGAATCAAAAATGTCTGATTAACCAGACATTTCAATCATCAGATGTGTACCTTAACATGAGTCAAGACTAAATACCATTTCCTTTACAGATATACCTGCATGCAAATAGTATTTGGGACACTTTCTCTGTGTAAACATTACAAACAAGCACAGTATAAGATAAGAATGGAAAGCTGTGATATAGTCTCTAACCAGATGTGTGGTTAAAGAAACATTATCAATAGAGAACATTAGAATAGGGAGACCTTATCAGCTAGGAGAACAGGTAACAGCAGGGCACGAGTACACATGCATAGAGTGATTACTGCACCCCTCACTTAAAGTGTGCGCATTGCGGTCCCGCTATCACGTACCCTATCCCCCTAACAGGCTGGGTCCCCCTATTCTAAAACTCCCTAATATTGAACAAGTGTCCCAACAGAGCAAAATCACATACTGAGAATTCGTGGGACTGGGAAAAAAAGTAAAAATAATCTGAAGGTCGAATCAGTGATGGCTGCAAAATAACTTGCAAAAATAAGTGTGATTACTGCACCCCTCACTTATAGTGTGCGCATTGCCATTCCGCTATCACGTACCCTATCCCCCTAACAGGCTGGGTCCCCCTATTCTAAAACTCCCTAATATTGAACAAGTGTCCCAACAGAGCAAAATCACATACCGAGACCTCGTGGGACTGGGAAAAAAAGTAAAAATAATCTGAAGGTCGAATCAGTGATGGCTACAAAATTACTTGCAAAAATAAGTGTTTCATACTGAAATTATTTTAATTGATGAAAAAAAATGCACAACGGTCATCTGCTGTTGAGTTAAATGTGCATGAAAATAGCGATTATTGGCAATTTCATCATGCTGTACAGCATGTTAACCATGAGAAACATCAAAGCAGAACTGCTCCGAAATAGTAAGGCATTCCATGCCATCCTTCACAGGTGCGATGCAGCAGTGGTGGTGTTTTCTCACAAGTGACGGCATGCATGTAGGGTTGGCTTCGCCAAACAAACATGAGCAGCTACTCATGATGAGGACGAGCAGCACGCTTTTTATGCACACACAATCAATCATGCACGCGGACAGAGGTGACACAAGCGCACATTTGTGCCCGAACAGCGAAACGCCGTCTAAAAAGAATAAAAATGACGATGTACCACTCAGTGAAAGATTAGAAAATGAAACGATGTGGCGACAGGTCACCTGCGATTATTTGCAATGCCGGCCAAACCTTGATACTTCCCTCATTTCGGACCATGCGCGAGCTCACCAACTGCACGGGCCGAAAGTTTGGCTCATGCGGCGCCAAGATCTAGATCTACGCTTTTTTTTTCTGTGCGCTGGGAGTATTGGAGCAAGACAAAAATTATAAATTATTCAAGTTTAAGACAAACCATGGTTCAAATGAGGGGGCTTTAAAATGCACTGAAAATTCACCTGGACAGCCAAAATTTTTAGGAGGAAACATAGTAAACTCGGATATAGTAAAAACTGATATAGTAAAGTGAAACTGAAGTCCCAGTGCATCTTCCATAGACAGCTGTACATTTACATTTTTCCCACTTTATAGTAAAGACGTTTTTGGTAAAAATCGGTTATAGTAAAGTGCTCCTGGCCGCGGCGACGACTTTCACGATATGGCATCGCCACCCGCGCACTACATAGAATCGAGAGGCAGATTTTTTGTATTTGAAAACAGAGGTACTTCCACACGATGTAAAAAAGTTTTATAATGAAAAAATGGCAAGAAGAATGAAAAAATGGCAAGAAGAGATGATAAAAGTGAGATGGAAGGTATTTCAGTTTTTTTTTCATTAAGCAACAAGACGTGTTCAGTAAGTGCTTGTTTAACTTCCAGGCAGCATCTTCAGGACCATGTCATCACCAACCACTGATATAGTAAAGACACTGATATAGTAAACATTTTTGCTAGTCCCAGTGACTTTACTATACAGGGGTTCTACTCTAATGGGACAATATGTGAAATGAAGAATATCTTCCTTTTCCCCCTTCATCCCCACAATCAATTTCCTCAGTCGTACGAGCTTTACTAGTTGCGTTTGTGTTCAACAAAACTAACTACAATCATTGTCGAGTGAATCCCACTGTTCACATTTTAAAAAATTTAGTGCACTTACACTTAATACGAAGTGCGGGTACATATGTACTCTGGTAGTGTAGGCCACCAGGACGGGAAGAAGGGAGGGAGCCTACCTGCACATTAGCTAACGACCCCATTTTTCTTAATCTAGTGCGGGGAGGTGGGGCGCGGCAAACGGATACTAAAGGTGATAAAACGACACTTATATGAGACCAGAGGAGAAGTCACCTTTACAAAAGCCGTAGGAGAGGAGGCAAGGTGCACAGCGCACATGGGTAAAAAAAAAAAAAGGAAAGCTGGCTATGGACATGGAGGGAAATTGACATGGTCCGGTGTGAAAGGAAAAACAGCAAAAGTGCGTAAGATGCAGAAAAGAGAAGAAAAAGGGGCACATGTTTGCAGCACTGGACAGTGCAAAGCAGCTGCACTGCTTTGACGTTGCCATTCTTGATGGTGTCGCCCAACTTCCTCAGTGTCATTTAGACACCGAGAAAGAGATTGCAGACAACAGCGTGTTTATGTAAAGGTTACTTCTTAACCTGCAACCAATCTATGAGATTCAGCATTTAGTACTTATTTGAATTCAAAATATGATAACATAAAATACAAGAACGAAAAAAAAAATGTAAAAGAACAACTAAGAGCAGGATAGAAGGACTTTCTGCGGTCCATTAAAAAATCCGACACTATATTTAGTAAGTAGTCAGTTAATTACCAGGCAGCACCTTCAAGCCTTGCGATCACCAAGAATTTACATAGTAGTGAAGACACTGACATGCTAGTAAAGATTTTTGTTTAGAGGGGCTGTACTATACTGCTATGGTCTTTGTCTCGAGCAGTGACTGGAAGAGGCTTCAGAAGACGCAAGAGGAGGATGAAGTGTGAGCGCCTTGTTCGACCCTGTCATGTGGCGTTGGTGTTGCTGCCTGTGAGCCAGGTACCGCAACATCCCGACCGAGACGTTTTAGTTGGCTCAACAGACCAAGTACAGAAAGACAGCGGGCGGCAACGATATTCAATCTCATCCACATTAAAACCCCTTTCATTTTTAATTTAAGTCACCCAGTTCCATCACATTTTATGCACACTTGTGCTTCCCTCATGGAGAACCAATTAATCATATTCAATTGCCTCCATGTCCTTGTGGGCTAGGCCAGTCTTGATCAGGCCTTTACGCCGGGTGTGCCGCTTATGCCTGAGTGAACACAGAGACTGTGCTGACCCCATCAGCCTTCAATTTTTAAGACGAATGGTGGAGCTCTGGTGTCACGATGCTGCACGAATGAAACTAATTCGAAAAGCAAACACAGCAGCTCCATGCAGTTGCGTAAATTTAGACTGCAGACTGGGCCCAGCAATTTTCGCTGTTGGCCGATCTTCTCAGGATTTTCCCAAACTTTATAAGAGCGACTGCCATTTATTCGGTCAAAAATCTTGACTGCATAGTGTGCACCCCTGTCTATGTGTCGCCACCGTGTGGCCACACGTATGCCAGTGCAGGCTTTTGTGTCACAAGCTGTTGCTCATTAATGCTTAGCAAAGACAATACTCTGGCAAATGCAGTGTACCGTATACACAGAAATCACCACATCTGAACATGTGAATTACACCACCAAATTACCACTGCATCATAATTAAGGCAAGGTTTGAATGAGTGACTCATGCTACGCCTAATCCCCCCAACTAGTCATAATCATGTCAAGAGATTCAAAAGACATTCAGGGTTGAGGACGTCGATCGGCCTCCATCGTGATACATGCCTTGCTCGCATTTTTAAGCGAGACAGGAAAGGACGGACAGCAGCTCAAAATATGAGCTGAAACTTCGTCAGATTAATGGTAGCTCACGTATTGGCTACCCCGTGCAATTCTACATTGCCACAAGATAGTCACATTCTTTATAGGTGGGCTTCAACAGACAACACTTTTAAAGAGTGGCAACAATCGAGGTTACACCTCATGAAATTGCCAACTTCTGGTGCCACCCAGTTCAGAAGCAGCGAGTTTGGAGCAGTTTGGTGCAATTTTTCCAACTGCTATCTGAATGACATACTCCCTTGTTAGACACAATTGGGCAGGGTTGGATGAAGAAAAATGGAGAACCTGGGCCAAAGCCTATCCTATGTCGCCCTGCCCCGCCAACCCCTTAGGCTGTCCTTCCTCCCTTCCATACTATACTTCTGCAATATACCAACATCGTAGTGATTAATGCGGGAATGCATTATTTTGGAGCACACAACACAAGCGCTGTGTTTAACGCTCAGATGACAATTAAGGAACTAGTCTGAGACTCACTCTGACACTGCTTATTTTCCCTCTCCTAAAGTGGTAGAGGAGAAGTGATGCATCACTTCTTTTCTCACACAGTTCCATATGGAATAGTATTTCCAAATGGAACTATTTGAGAGTTGTAGAATAATAGTGGTGGTGGCAGTAGAAAAAGATTTTCCTCTTATCTCATTTTTGTTCCAGCTAATTTTTTTTTTTTTTTTCAATGTTTTCTACTGCCACAGAGCGTAGAGATTGACAGGAAACCATTGAGAACTCTTCACCAATCCCTAAGCAAGTGCAGATCACATCACAAAAAATAAACCTCCCAGAGAAGTGGGGAGTTCCTGTTTCTGCAGCTCAACAAGGTCTCCCAACAGCTGAACAATGTCAGGTTAGGCAGAGGCCCGTCTCTTCGTCTTTTTTTGTTTTCCTCTCCATACCTGCTACTCGGAATTCCGGTTCGATAAATGAAGGATTAACCTCCTTTATGTATGGAACCACATAAGGAAACCCCTCCTCTTACCCTGATGGGCTGCAACCTCCTTAGCCCCTACTTTAATCCAGTGCTGCAGTTGGACACAATTGACTAAAGGGTGGCATCACTGAATATACAACGAACATGCGGGAAACATGCTATACTGCCATCAGGACAGCCATTGCTCACATTTTTTTTCACGGTCACATGCAATGTTAACTTCATGCCAGAAAAATGAGAATGATCAGAATAGTGTTGCCACATGCACATGCTTGCATGGAGCTTTTTATGAGAATTAGTTGCTCGCTCAGTAGAAGCAAGCTCTAGCATTTTGAAGCAGCTCAGGGAGCAGTAATGATGCCATTTTCGAAAACGTTTTGGAGCATGTTTCCAGGCCAAGCACCTTGATCATTTGCAATTATATTAAAAAAAAAATAATTTGATTCCTTTTTTATTCAAAGCTCAATGCTTTGCTGACTATGCATGCATTTCTGACAAATCACCAAAATGCATACAAAAGTCTAAAATAACAGCTGACCTGAGAAACGATTCCAAACAGACTAGTAGCAAACATAATGCTTGCTTGTCCAGTTCATAATTGAATACAAATATTGACTGAAAAAATTTGACTTTTGGTTACTTGGCTAGACAGATTTAAATATGGATTCGGCCACTTTGATTTGCTCAAGCACTGCTACTAGTATGGAATCCACATCAAGCAGCAGATTTCTACTCTCTATCTCATTTTTATCATTTTCGATCCCATGCCTGAGCTGATAAATTCCTGGACACTGGCCAGTAGTGTCCCCAAGGAAGATAGATGGCACTCAAGGTTAGTCTTTTCCTTTTTCAACCAGTGGCTCCCGATGTTTTTTTCTTGAATGACACTAGCACCACGGCCGGTCTCGAGGGAGAGGGCACGCGCTCTCTCTTACGGCCTTCTCAATCGCTGCGGGAACAATGGGAACTTTTCTCCTTGAGTTACGCTCTCCGCCACCTCAAGGGGCGCGACCTGCTCACTGTTCGCTCCGCGTCTGCTTCAGCGGCGGCGGGTGGTTTTTGCCTGGTTTCGCGTTGTCGCTCGCGAGTTTCGTGGTGAGTGCAGCCCCGACATTAAACCGCACAGAAGGTAGATGCTGCAGCGGCATGTCGTCAACGTACCACACGTGAACGGATATAAAAAACACTGTCGTTCAGCAAACGTTCGACAAGCATGGCATACATTGCGGCACGGTAGCTACTTTTGTCCATTTTAATCAGAATTTTTCCCAAGCCTGTACAAGAATACGAACAAAAATAAAACTGAATGAGCAGTGATCACATCGAAGCTTCTTCAAGGCTAACATGACAGCAACTCGTCTGCAACAGCAAAACCGTCTTTCAGCGCTAGATGCGAAACCATTCATATAGCACCGAAGATGAAAATAATTTCGTAAAAATGTAATGTAAATTGCAAAATGCTTGCATGATATAAAGTATTAGTATAACAGTCAAAGTAAATGTTGTAGGGTTGAGTTTTAAATGTTATTACAATTCATATACTAGGCAATGTGTGGTATTATAAACATTATTTTAATTTTGCAAATAAACATTGCTTTAATGAAATTTTTACATGATATTATGCTTATTATGAAAACAAAAAATGGTTGATATTCATAACATCACTTGTGCTCGAAGTGGTAAAAAAAGGCCAATAAATGATGAAGGTGATACTCGATGCAGTGACTTACAAATGAGTTCACCTGCTATATCGAAAGTATGCAAGAAACTTCTAAAGCGTTAAAGAAGGACACTCTCACTGAAGACTCATTTCAAGCCTTATATAGCGACCCATTGAGGCTCTCTTCGGGAAAGTAAGGTTAATGTGCGGAAGGGAATGACATATGTCAGATGCGAGGGCCATAACAGCTAGCGGCACATGACTACATGACTACATTGTCAAGACGGACGTTTCATCTGAGAGCAAAATCAAGGCACTGAAGGAAGTGATGGCATCTCCTACCATCCCATTTCCCACTGTCACATATTCCGGTTCACCTTACGTCGCTGGATACATTGTTTAGTTAATCAACTTCCGGTGTGACGCTTGCGCTGTTCTTCTTGAAAATAGCGAAAGAAGCAGCCCCATGTAGTACGCTCTTCTACGAGGACAATGTTCTAGTGGACTGCATTATCCGAAACCAGAGCTTGTTGCCCTATTGGACAAACTTTTTTTTTTCGAAAAAGCTGCCGTGCACCTAATACACACAAATGTTCTCGAAGTACTTAAGATCCTGATTCAGTTAGCATTTCAGAACTCAACACTGAGTTGCCCGAAAGGAATTGACAACAGCTATGTTATTAGGTCCGCTTCTTTGATATTTGAAAAATTTCTCAGAATTCTTCTTCTCAATTAATTATACCAGGAAAGTGACAGAGAAGACCGAGAAGCCAACTCCTTATGTGCACAAGCCGTGCAGGAAGATTTTGAGCCTGAATTTTCTAGACGTAGGTCGCATTTTGATGAATTGATGAATATATAAGTGCAATGTGTAACTTTGAAGGACAACTTTTTTATTGTTTGCCGCTCTTTTCGATTCTGCTTAACTGTTTATGCCCATTTCCTTGATTAAAAGTAGTCGCGAGACTACATATACATCTTCGGTCTTTCAACCGACTGATATGTTTTGAACGAAGCTAGAACAGCCCACTCCACTAGACAAGTGAAATTTTTACTATATGAGTAAATTTTTGTTCTTTACTCTGAATCTGAGACGCACCATGAATTTTTGCCGGTGCCTCTTCTGATCTAAACGAAAATGGTAGCGGTTGACAGAATCTCCACCCAACAGTTCACCATGCACTCACGTCAGGTCGCTCTACACCTGCTTAAAACATTCAAAGGCAGATTGCATAGCCTGGTAGATTTATTTTTGTACAAAACTTAGAGGTAAGAAATGCTGAAGTGTACCCGAAGCTTCATTCGACCGTGCACGGTCGCACTGACGAAGGAGCGCGCGCGTGAACGGATTGTTGACTGTATTTTATTCCTCGTACACGATAAATGTTCGATGTTGATGACGGACTTTGTATAAACCATACGGGGCGAAATGTCAGGACCTGCCGGTTGCAACTGACGCAGGCGAAGCTAAAAGCGAGCGCGTTTCCCTTGCGCGTGAACGGCTGTAGCGGAGGAGCAGCAGTGGGGCGGTGGCGACCCCACCGAGGCGCGGCGGGCGGTGGAAACAGACCCCATTGGAGAGGCCGTAAGAGAAGTCCTGGAGCATCAATGGACAAGAAGTGGAAGCTGTGACAGATTTTCTCTTCTTGGGCTCCAAGATTACCTCGGAAGGAGACTGCAGCCATGAAATTAGGAGACGCCTGCTTCTGGGAAAGAGAGCAATGATTAGCCTTGACCGCCTAATAAAGAGCACAGACATTAGTCTGCCAACCAAGATCCGTATAACTCGTGCTATGGTCTTTCCAGTTGTGATGTATGGATGCGAGAGTTGGACTGTGAAAAAGGCTGACCGCTGAAGAATTGACGCGTTTGAATTGTGGTGCTGGCGAAGACTCTTGAGAGTTCCTTGGACTGCCAGAAGATTAAATCAGTCGATATTGTCGACCATAAATCCTGACTGCTCATTGGAGGGTCAAATTCTAAAGTTAATGCTCAGCTACTTTGGTCATCTGATGAGAAGAGAGGAGTCGCTGGAGAAAGATTTGATGTTGGGAAAGGTTGAGGGTCGCCGGAGAAGGGGTAGGCAGCGAATGGTTGGTTAGATGGCATCGTCGAGGCACTGCAGATGAAGTTATGTGATGTTAGGAAGATAGTGAGAGACCGGAAAGCGTGGCGTGACATGGTCCATAGGGTCACGAAGAGTCGGACACGACTGAACGACTGAACTGAACTGAAGAGAAGCGCTCTCTCCCTCGAGACCGGCCGTGCTAGCACTTCCTCAGTTTTGGCATGTTGGCGATAAGCTCTGTACGGCTTTCCAACCCCCTTGAGAAGGTTTCTAGTGATTGAAAATGCTTACTTCAAGTATGCTTTTGTTTGAAGCAGGCAATGCACAACTAGGCTCAGTGGTAGAGCACCTTTTTGCTTGCACAGCAGAAGCATTAGAACTCAGTTTTATGTAGCTGGTCAAGTTTCCTAATGGCTCGTGGTAATTTGCGGTAACTGCATCATTTCCCTTTCCATAGGCAATCGGATTGAAAAGGCTGGGAGGAGGTGCTATGTGACATGAACAGAATTTTTACACAATTAATTCCCTCCAATTGCTTGAGCCTTATTTTATGTTTCCTTGCAAACATTTATTACTGCTCCACATTAGCTTCTCTACATTTATTTGCATTAGGCACGGCGTAAGGTTCGTTATACCTTTGCCACCGTCGCCCCATCGTTTCAAATATGCCAAATCAAGGATGCACAACTCAAAACATGCCACCAGCCTGCTGCGCTTTTTACGGCTACAGTGTACTACACCACTACGGCTGGTTAATTAGACTGGATCACATTATTTGCAGGCAATGCAATACTTCACTGTGCAGCAAAAAACAGCCTTTGGCTAAATTTGATGGCAATATAGTTAGGCAGCTGGTCTGGAGCAAATGGAGCAGCACTTCCAACCCTGCTCACTCAGCTCGCCTGCGTCTAAATACAAGTTCAACTATTCTGGAACCCAAAATTTTTGCACTGCCAGTTGCAATGTACATAATAGTGCAGTGCAATTAGCAACAGACAGTTCCTATCCTAAACCCTTTTCAGTGCAATTTTTGATCTCCTGGAGTCTGACAAACTTCCCAAACCATATAGTTTATCTGGTATGTTTTATTTTGGCAGTGGTGAATTATTCCAAGCCGTGCATGCTTTAGTTACAGCAGCCATGTCTTGTGTTCTTTTTCGTGACTGCTGCCTCAGCTTGCATCAGGGTGCAGTCATTGATATGGACCAAGAGCATGGCATAGGCCACAAGCAAGAGGCCAAGAACTCACCCTGTGTTTTGCATAAGAGCGGCTGCATACGATGTCTTCATGCCCGGAGCAGCACAGGCATCCAACAAAACTGCACCTGGCCAGGGGTCCAAAGCAACCACAGCCATGCCAGATGCCTGCAAAGTATTGCATCCAAAGAATGTGCTTACCAAAGCAAATCAGGCATGCTACACCCAAGTGCTCCAGCTGGTTGCACATACATTGTGAGGCAATGCATGCAAAGCCCACATCAAGGACTACTGAAACTGCGTGCGTACCAATCAAATTGCGTGGCAGCTGAACGAATTTGAGTGATATATATGTCTTAATAATACTTACTGGGGGGAAGGGAAGAGGGGGGGGGGGGGGGGGGGGCCTAGTTGGTGCATGTTCCCCTGAAAAGATGTAGTGCTGAAATGGACAATATGCAGATAGAGAGACAAGTTGGAAGTTGAGCCTGTCCTGTCTCTCTATCTGCGCGTTGTTCATTCTGGCGCTACATCTTTTCAAGAGAACATGTATTTGTCTATTTGGTGCTGTTGAGAGCAACAGACAGCGAGCTATGCAGTGGCATCTTGAAATTTAGTGCAGAGCATAATCTAAGCGAAATTAGAAGTTTTCGGGCACACAGCATTTCACTGCAGATCGGCCACATTTCTAAGGGCACAAATATGAGGTTCAGTCGACACCTGTGTGGGCACACTGGCACAAAGGGCAGCCCAGACACCACCCTCAGGCCTCCCATAGATATGTGCCTGCCTATGGAGACCTTAGCCCACATTCCAAAGACAATTTTTATAGAGCGTACACAATCTGCTGATCATCAACTACAGCAGTATATGGCATCCCTTGTCTGTTGATGCACCATACAGCAAGTAATGTGCAGTGAAAGCTGCTACGCTAAACAGGCAAATGCTGCAACCTTGTGGTAGGTGAACAGCAGGCAACCAGCAGCAGCATTAATGGCTACTGAATGTAGCTCCCCTTGCGCATCCTCGTCCAAGTATGTGCAATTCCCTAACCTGTTCTTCTTATGCACACTCTTTATTATGCAGTAGGAAGCCAACATGTGTAAAAGATCAGTCACCATACAAGGGTCCCGGAGGGTTCAATTTTCCTCAACCTCCGATGGCAAAGGGGAAGCCTGAGCTCGCAGCCCCTGCCAACATGGCAATCTCATATGGTCTCATGACATCACACAACCAAACAAAAAATCAGTGCCCGGCCATGTTAGCTTTCAACTACTTTGATAACGCCAGAAAATAAAATGGATGTTTCAAAAGGAAAAATCCCCTCCCCCCACCTTTTTTCAGCGGAGGACAAAGTGAAAGAAATAGAGAAAATTTCCTAATGCGATTTCAAGGTTTTAATGAGTCCTAGCTTTCAGTTTAAGTTTTTTTTTTTTTTTTTTTTTGCTTTGAAACCACTATAGCGTGCTTCGATGAAAAAGTAAAGAGTAACTTTCACTGCCTGCGTTTATGCTTTAAAAAATCGAAAGCTGCATCAGGTATGAGGATGCCGTAGTAGAGGGCTTCGATAATTATGACAGCATAGAATTCTGTTTCTGTGCACTAAAATCCCACAGCTTAGGTCGAACAAAATAGCTGAATGCGCTGCCGTACAATGAATACAGCACCAAACCACAAATACTTCTGCGCACGTAAGCTGCTCTATCTAAATAAGTTTTCTTGAGGATGACATCAGTTGCTGTTTAGGTTCTCTTCAGGATGGCTGTACAATAACCCTATGTGAGATATATTCGAGCTGCCCTCCAATGACCTTTAGAGAAAAGATGACAAAAGATTCCATTTATATGGCTGCGCAGTCTTACCATGTGCGTTCTCACAGAGCAAACATAGGGAAGTACGCATCAGGCATGAGAATCGATTAGTGAGAGAAGGGGTCGGCTGTGGTTTGTCTGGAAGCATTTTCTATGTTTGAAATGGCCACTGGTGGAAAAAAGCAAGCAGTATTTATAAAAAAATTTTGTGCATTCCTGGAAAAAAGTTAATTGCTAGTATTTTGTACTGGAATGCTAAATTATTCAGTTTATTCAGGTTATTAACAGATACTGAGCTATTCAGGCTTTAAGAAACACATCAATAAATAACCATTTATGCAGAAATACATTTTTTATTCAATGAAAAAAAAAAAAAAAAGGTTTGAAAGGGCTAATTCAGTAAGGGTGCACAGTACAAGAGTATGAGGACAGGAGAGAAACGTAGGCTTTTGTCCTGGTCCTCTAGCCATGCAACCGTTCCTATGTTTTACCACCAACCAGCCCAAACCCTTACCACAGTGAATCCTAAATGCACCGATATCCAACAATGGATAACCAGAGGGATAACCATGATGAAAGTGCAGCTGCCCAAGTTAACTCTATCAAACGTGTCTCAGAACCTTTTTGTGCAAACCATTTTAAGCGCAGATGTAACAGGTGGATGCACCATCACATAAATCATTGATCAGTTTGCTCTTACAATGCAGGTCTCTGCCTTATTGATAGCCCAGCTGGCTGCTACCTTTGTATTGGCTGGTTGGTCAAGCAGCGTGGTGATGTGCCGAGCGTCATTCTACAGGAGTGACTGAAGTTTGTGCCGCATGGATAGAAAGAACTTTCCAGCCCTTTGCTCTGCTTCGAAATGTTTCTTAGAGCCATCTCCTGATCTCGGGATCATCCATCATATGTAGGATGGCCCCATTGTAATCAACCACTGCAGGAGTTCCAGGGATAAATGAGCAGCGACCCTCATCTGTGCTCGGTGGGCTCTGCGACTGTGCCATGGCATGGATCGTTGATTAGTTTGCTCCTAAAATGCAGGTCAGTAACTCTAGCTTATGAGCTAAGAAGGTCAGTAACTATTTATTTTGTGCAACTGCCAGGCTCACAGTGCTGCGTTTGCCTAGTTGCTGACTGTGCGAGTGTCATTCGTGCACTGATACTGTTATCAGGCGACATCTAAATAAATCCAGGACCTGACACTATCCTTACTGAAATGCAAAAACTGTCCAGTGGATAGGCAGAAATACTGTCGGATATGAGATCTCTTCAAAGCCAATTAGAGGTTGCAAACATTACCATTTCTGAGCTGGCCAGGCAATCTTTCATGACTTTCATAACAGACATAGAAACAATGCAGACAAGTACACTCCAAACATCGTTTTTTTTTTTTTTTTTTTTTTTTTTTTCAAGGAATTTGGAAGCTTCCATTGACAATTTTAAAAACCGCACACAACGGAATACAGTAGAACCTCGTTAATATGTTCCCGGTTCATACGCTGCAAATCGCGGGCAGCAAAACATTTCCCATAGATTTACACTATTTTTCTCCCAGTTTATATGTTCCCGAATAAGACAATTTTCCGGTTATTATGTTCGAAAGTTCAAGAAATTGGGGTCATATAGTATGTTGTGCAATCATCCGGATATGTGCTAATGAGCACTTGCGACATGGATAACTGTTTGGCGGCCCTCACCTGTCAAAGTTGCTTTCGTGCAGTGCCTAGGTGCAAAGGGGCGAAGCATCAAAGAAAGCCAACAAGCCAACATACGAGGCATTTTTTCCCGCGGAAACATGACTTCATGAGAAACGCAGTTGCTTTTTTATGGTGCCTTGGGGGCACAGGGGTGAAGCATGTAATAACTATTATTCGCCTGCATACAAGCGGGCCGGGTCTGAGGGACGCAACGAGCCAAATCGCGGCGACTGTAAGCCATCGCAATGGCTTCTCCACATCACCAGTGTAAGGGGGCAAAGAATCCAGAAACAACCAAGGAGGTGATCACGGGGCGTCATTGCCTTTTACGAACCGGATTTGTTATTAAATATCTTCTGCGCTTACGACACACAAATACAGACTGAATTCTATAAGAGCTAAAAAAGGAGCTGTGCATACTGGATGTCTTTAAATGGTAGTCTACACTTTTATGCAGCGAAAGTCTCACTTCTAAATGACATTGTACCTTATTTAGCAGTTAAAACTTTTTCAAAATCAGGCAGTTTGGATCATATGTTTTCCCAGATAATGCGTTTTTCCTCCGTATTCATTTTTAGAATGTATCAATGAGGTTTTACATATATAATATTCTATGGCCTCCCTGAAAATTTTGGTGTATTAAAGCAAGCCGCTATCTATCTTCGTTCTAATAAACTGCAAGTAACAACTGACCCTGCTCACACTGAACACTCGTCCGAGCAGTATTTTGGGTGAGCCATCTCCTTTGCCTTGGGAGCTGGGGAATAATGTACCTGCATGCTCCAGATGCAGCTTCAAAGCATCCAATCCAAGAAAATGCCAAAGAAGATGCCAACTCCCTGTAGCTTCATTGCAGATGACCAATTCAAAATAGACTGGCTCTATGAAGTCGTTTGTAAAGTCAGAATACCAGCAGGAGTAACTGAGGCCAGGCAGGCACACCTTGTCCTGCAGAAGCAGCTGCGCTTTGTGCACCAGATCCAGCTGGGTCAGCCGGGCGCCTTTGCCAAACACCAGCCAGTCACGCAGATGGAAGTCCTTGAGGAACTCATGTGGCTCTAGACGGCACACTCGTTCCAGGAACCAGGCAAGTCCTCGACGGCGGGGGTATCTGATCCTTGTGAAGCCTGCCTCCTCTAGCTGCTGTATCACGGTGGAAGTGTTCAGCAGCAGCGTGTTGACGCGTGCGTAGCGGGGCAACGGTGCTGCAAATGCGCGCCACGCTCAGTCGCTCTTGTCGTCTTGTGCGGGGACGGCCTCGTGGTACGCCTCGTAGACAAACAGGCCCAGCACCAGGTGCACGCAGAGCACGCTGGCCACGGTGGCACCCACCGAGCAAGCAGTGGCCGACGCGTGCCACAGCTCAGCCAGCGCCCACTGGGCCCCGAAGAATGCACCCAGCGGCAGCGTCACCATCAGCGCCGTGTACAGCAGCAATGTAGCCAGCGGACCCGCCATGGTAGCTGCCTAGTAAGCCTGCGTCACACGAGGCCGCCCCCTTAATAACGTAGTCAGCTTTACCTTTTTCTGCCTGCGGCACGGCTGCCAGAGCCTTCTCGAGCTGCGGCCGGCAGGCAAGCACCTGGTCGATGCGCGGGCATATGCCTGAATGCAGCGGTCTCGACCCAAATAGCACCTCGTGTACCAGAACCAATGTTATGGGCTTAGGCACACCCTGCTCCAGAAGCGAGCTTTGGGTCACCACTGCCTCCAAGACTTGTAGCTTCTGAGCCACTCGTGTCACCAGGGCCGCCAGCTGGCCCTTATTCTGCAATTTCCGCGCACCATATACTTTCGCTTTAGTGGTGCCAGCTAATGAGCGCAAAGCATGCAATATACGAGTATCGAACAGAATGGCAAAGCAACGGCTCCATAAAACAAGCAAGCATTCTCATACGCACTTCTTTTCACCTCTTCCGGTGCTAAAAGCCAATTCACACTTGCGAACGCGTAGCAAAATGAGGTTTGCATGCTAACGTCGTTTGGACAGAGCCAATTCACACTAGCGAACGCGTAGCAAAATGAGGTTTGCATGCTAACGTCGTTTGGACAGAGCAACGTCAGAAAAGCAATTTTCTAATCTTCACGAGAACTAAAGCATTCTAATCACAACACTAATCTAACGCCTTTAATTCACAACATAATTAGAACACATCATTTGATACAGATAGGTTAATATGATTTGTGCAGTCGGAAGGTTCGACACGTCTCACTCACCGGGTAGTGGGCGCTGGCCAGCAAGGGCTGCACGGACTGAGGCATCTGGTTCAAGGCTTCCACAATGCGTGCAGCGACCCTGTAAAGCTTAGGTGTTCGGGACATACTTTTCCATCGAGAATGAGATTGGCAATCTCCTTCTCTATGATTTCTCCACCCTGCCGGCATGGCACACTTGCCTCCCCTTACTAGCTGTTCTGTAGTTCTGCAATCCTAGAAAAGTACTACTCCAGCTCGGCCTCAGTTCAAACCGCTTGAGATGCGCTTACCTCACAATATTTCCCTGAGCCGTCAGAATGAGTGAAAAGCGAACAACGACGCCTCAAAATCGTCAACCACACGCTACTGCATAAGCACGACGATAATGACGGATGGATGGATGGATGGATGATAGTGGCTCTGCCCTTTGAATCGGGCGGCAGCTTGCGCCGCCTAGCCAAAAAATTAAAAGAAATATATTTATATCTTCCCCATTTTTAGCTTCTAATTCGCCCGTATCTGCCCCCCTCCCTTTTTTCCTCTTTTCATTCTCTTGACTTTTTCCACCAATCCTCTAACCTCTCTTTTGTTATCAGAACGTGTTCCTCATCCATTCGCCCATCTTCCCCAGCAAATCCCAGTGCTCTCTCCAGATCTGCCGCTTTTTCCGCGGGAAGGGCAGGACGAAGTTTTTGGCACCTTAGAACAACATGTTCCGTTGTTTCCTCCTCAGTTCCGCACGCCGCGCATAATATATCTACTTCCTGAAATTTTTTCCTGTACGTTTTTGTTCTGAGGGCCCCTGTTCTAGCCTCAAACAGCAATGAGCTCCCTCGTGAGTTGTCGAATAAACTTTCTTTCTTTATATCTTGTTTTCGAGTTCTATACATACCCAATGCTGATTTTCCTTGCATTCTTTCCTCCCACATTTTCCTTTCTGCCTCCTTTACCTGCTTTTCAATGCTGCTGTTTTGCTGCGGTGTATCTCCAAACTCTAGGTACTTAAATCTGAGCTTTCGGGTTCTGTTAGTCCATTTCGTATTCAGGCTTTTCATGAAGAGGTGCTTGCACATTTTTCGTGCCCACCTTGATTCCTCCATTTCGGTTAGTCTCTGATCATATTTTAGTTTGCTAATTGCCTCTCTAACCTCAAATGATGCCCAGCCCATATCTCCCTGGACTCCTTCATTAGGTGTGTTGCCATGTGCTCCCAATGCCAATCTACCTACCTTTCTCTGTCTGATTTCAAGGTCTGACTGTACTTCTGATTTCATGCACAGTACTGCATTTCCAAAAGTGAGTCCTGGTACCATAACACCCTTCCATACCCCTCTAACAACCTCATACCTGTTATAATTCCAGAGGGCCCTGTGTTTCATAATATCCGAACTCCTTTTCCCTTTGTCTATCATAATTCCTTCATGCTTTTCTAGGTAATTTTTTCCTTCGATATCGCTTTGGCTAGCTAGTTCCGCTAGTTCACCGTTCACCTTCCAGTGGATTGTGATGTGCCGTTATATAGCGGTATCAAGGTAGATGCTAACAGTAAATGTTTTCAAATCCAGTGTGGTTAGAACATCTTACCAGTAGGACAAAACTGTTTGTATCAAAAACACACAGAGAGGCCAAACTTTGGAGGGCGCTTAGCGGCGCTGACATCGAGGCACCTTAGGCGCCTATTAGGCGCTTACAGATTGTGGCGACATCCATGTTCTTTAAAGTAAACTGTACTGAAGAAAGCGCGGCACAAGCAACAAGCGTTGCAAGCTCGCCAGGGCCCGGGCAGCCCAGGCCCAAGCCAATGGTATCAGGGCCCTTATTCCGAGTTTGCGTCGTTATCGAAAGTGTCGCTATCTCCCTTATAGTGCTCTAGAAGATTGGGCAGTGTGTCGACCGCGCCGCGAAATACATGGGAGCGAGGGGCCGCTTTTGCGATGACGGAGGCGCCGCAGCGCAGAGGGCGCCACGAACGCTCAGCCCAGCCGGCCCCCAACGAGCCCAAAGGAGGATCCGAGCCTGGCTGGAAGGTCACGCGAGCGGCCTTAGACCGCGCTATATTACGCATTGGAGCGCACACCGCGCAGGGACTCGACGGCATCCCGGCAGGTGTGGTTAAGTGTTTCGGCGATGCTGCGCGGGATATCCTGGCATCCATATTCACCGGAATAATAGATGGCGACCCGATCCCGTCGGGCTGGCACTGTGGCAGAGTTAGCCTCGTACCAAAGAAAGGAGGCGATGCGGGGCTCTTGCGAGACTACCGACCGCTCACCGTAACGAGCGTACTCTACCGGCTGTTCGCCCACATTTTGAAAGGGTGGATGAGTGGATGGGCAGAGAATGCGAGTGTGCTTACTGAACTTCAGAATGGATTCCGCCCAGGACGACGCCTAGAGGACAACCTCTTTGTGCTTAGCCAGACGATGGAAATTGCTCGAAAAGAAGCTCGGGGCCTGGTGGGCTGCTTCCTGGACGTCGCCAAGGCATACGATAGCGTCCCCCATGAGCCATTGTTCCATCGTCTGGGAGAGCTGGAAATGCCACCGGTGTGGATAAATCTACTGCGCCGGCTGTACTCCGAGAACACGGTTGTGGCCTGTTTTGGTGGCGCCCGCTCGGAGCCCGTGCCCGTTACGAGGGGCCTCAAACAGGGCTGCCCACTCTCACCGCTCCTATATGCGCTTTATGTTGCAAGCCTTGAGCAAACCCTGCTTGAGTCAGGGCTGGGCTTCCCGTTTCCCCATATGTACGAGGGAATGCCGGAAGTGTGGGTTCTGCCAGGCCTTGCATACGCCGACGACCTGGTGCTGCTGGCAGAGAATGTGGACACCCTCCAGCAACTGGTCACCCTGGCCGCCACCTGTGTGCACCGACTGGGCCTGCAATTCAACGCCAGGAAGTCCGCAGTGCTGCAATTCTCGAGCCCGCCCAGTGGGGCTGAGGTCACCCTGCCCAACGGTGACACCATACCCCGGGCTACCGAGTACCGGTACCTAGGTGTACTCATCGGATCGGCGCCTGTGCCTTTGGAGGCTCACGAAGACCACGTTCGGCAGTCCAGCCGCAGGGCGGGCAACATGTTACGCCGACGCTGCCTGTGGGGCTGCAGTAGGTATATGCTGGTCCGCGAACTATGGAAAGCTGTTCATGTGCCTGCATTAGCTTTTGCAAATGCTGTTCTCTGCTTATCGGCCAAAACCCGATCATGGTTGGAACGTGGCCAGCGTGAAGTGGGCATGGCACTGGGCTGCCATGGCCGGGTTGCAGTCGAGGCCATACAGGGCGAACTCGGCTGGTCTTCGTTTGAGGCACGCGAGGCGCGCAGTAAGCTTGCCTATGAGGGCCGCCTGAGGACTATGCCCGACTGCAGGTGGGCACGCCGAATATTCCGCTACCTGTATCTCAAAGGTATCCGCACAACTTGGACTGCGCGCCTACACACGCTGAGCCGCAAGTTTGGCCTCCTGAGGCAACCGGTGCAGGAGGCAAGCGAGCGGAAGTGGTCCAGGGAGGTACAGGAGCGCGTCCGAAAAGAGGAGACGGAGCAGTGGCGCGCAGCAATGTGCGCGAAGTCAACACTGCTTCTCTACCGCACACACAAGACCGCCCCGGCCCCGGAGAAGCTGTACGACAACGGCAGTGGGAGCGCCCTTTTCCTCGAGGCGCGTACTGGGGCGCTGCGCACTCTGTTGTACCGGCAGAGGTTCGACAAGTCTCCGGTGGTTCAGGCGGGACGCTGCCAAACGTGCGGTGGGGAGCAGGAGAACATAGAGCATCTGGTCCTTCACTGCCCGCAATTGGCACCGCGACACCCAGAGGGCACCACCCTACTGCAGGCGCTGGGTTTCGCCGCCTCTGACGGTGACACTCCGCACGCGGCGGTGGCGGCAACAAAAAGCCGACTTCGACAGTGGTGGGGGTCGACTCAGCAGCGCAAGCCGAAGGCGAACTCGGTGACTCCAGCGAACGCACCCCCCGACTGTGTTTAAGTGGTCTGTGTGTGGCTGTGTGTGTGTATAGGGGAGAAAACCTGGGCCAGGGGGCGCTGCGCCGCTCTGTGCGTCAGCGCCCTCCATGGAGACCCCGTCAAAATCTACGCGCAGCCCGGCCGCGTCGTCTTGTTGTCGTCTGCTCCGCGCTGCTTTCTAGCACGTGTTTGCGCGCGCGCGCTCGGTTGTTTCTCTCCTCCTCCGGCCGCATTGTGGCCACCGTCGCGCTCCAACAATGAGGGGGGAAGAAGAAAGAAAGGAAAGAACTAGAAGGAAAATAATGACGGCGCACTTTTTTCGCGAAGCTTGTGTGGAAACGGTAACGGGATGGTTGTGGGCTTTTCTTTTTTTCTTTTTTTTTTTGGGGGGGGGGGGGATATCTCGTACCGTTCGTGTGTCGTACTTCTCTAACTGGCGGTGCTGAAGCAGCCATCGTGGAACCGGGTCGGCCTCAAGAAACAGATATTCGTCATTAATGCGATCACTTTACGTCAATCATCCTATCCTCATACGCGATCCTGCTTCGGGAGCTCAAAACTGCGCGTTCGCTATAGGAGATAACTGAACTAGGAATTGCGCAGCGTAACAGTGGAATTAAGAAGACAAAGATTTCCGTGGAGAGATGTCCCCGTCTGCATGGAAAGTCGTCAGACATTTCCTCGCTGTTCGTCTCGTGGAGAGGAAACTGCCGCAAAAATGGCATGCCTCGGCTTCTGGGGAATGACCCAGGTCGTTGAGAAACCGCTCATCGTTAACGGTAGCTAGGTCATTGATTTCGGATGGCAGCGCCGCAGCAATGAACTTCCCCTGGCCGGTGTCGGCAGGAACCAAAGAGTAAGGCGGCATGCTTTGTGCCTTTGTAGGGAACGCATCCTAAACGCGCCGAAAACAGGCCCCACGGCGCAGGCAGCTCTGCCTAAAACGTTTGTCCCCAAAGAGCTGAATAGGCCCCTTTCAAGTGACCAGTCACAAAGGGAAAGGAAGGAGCACTCGAAGGCTGGACCTTTCATTCTGTGAACATGGACAGAGGCATCAAGAGGTGCCGCTTCAAGTCCTTCAAGATACCTGTCGTTTGCCTCCCGCCTTCAAGCAGCGAATTCGCGTTTTTTTTTTATGTATGTCTGAGCCTGCCAACAAGCGCTCTTTGAAAACAATGTCCGGCGATCAATTAATCATAATTTCTTGCTTTCAAAAGCACCGATAAAAAACATGCCTCCAGCCAGCCTCTATGTCAGCCGGGGCACAGAAAAAAGCAAAATTAAGAAATCCCACTGGCAAAGAGCGCCGGCTTTGCGCGCGAGAACGCGCCACCAACCCCCCTCGTCCTCACTCTCCTTCTCCCGCTCCGCGTGCACGCGCGGCTGAACGTAGCACGCGCTCCCGAGCGAGCGGGCTGCGCAGACTCCGCAGACAGCCACGCGCAGCGCGGGCGCGGATGCGCGTAGGTTTTGTAGTTCCTCTCCGCTCCGCTGGAAACCGAGCGCTGGCGTCGCGGAGCAAACTCCAGCTTTGGTTCCCTATATGCTAAGACTTATGTCATGTAAACGGCTAGGGTGCACATCGTGCGCCCCCCCCCGATGCAAAGGGATTGCCACATAATCATCATCATCATCGTGTCAGCCGTCCGGGCGCCCGCGTATGCGCGCTGTGCGGCGGGGCGGATACCGCGCGGACTGTACGTTCTTGCTTGCTTGTGCGTCGTCTCGAGCTGTTCGCGACAAGATTTTACAAATATGCCGGTTAACGGTGCTCAGTACTGTTAGCAACCACCTAACTTATTTTCCATTTTGGCCGTCGGTAACACCTCGGGGAAGTAACATGATAGCAGTTGGCTCCGAAGAAAACAGCTTGGAGAGGGCCGGCGTACGACTCGCACAGCACGCTTCACTCGCCGTACAGCTTGCTTTAGCATTCCTAAAGCACCTAATTCACGTCCAGAAATGTAGCCGTTTTGAAAAGAGGGCTGTGTGGAGGCAGGTTGTATGAAGAAGTGAAACATACAACACGTGCGTTCGAGCGCTGACTAAAACTGGTCACAGTATTCCCATTATCAAAACAGTCCAAAATGGTATATTCCGTTGTTTTTCACGGCAACTATGCCGACTACAGTACGTCACTGAAGCCACAAGAGAAGTCGGCATTCAGTTGGAATGAAATAAATGTGTACTACCCCGCATGGAGGTAGAGATATAGTAAAGTATACGGACATGAAAAACGAACGACACCACGCCAACTGGCTACTACACAGTGGGTCAGGAAAGGTGGAAGAACAGGTAGGTAAAAGTTTCACGGGAAAATAAAAAGAAACGTGTCACCTACCAGGGAAGGAGAAAGGGGTTGGTTGAAGGCACGCAGCGCCGTGAAAAGAGCGACCGCGAATGTGAATAAAGGTTCAGAATTTTCGCGCGGCACGGCAAACGCATGACGAAGAAAGCAGGCAGCTAAAGACGAAGAAAAATGGAGATATAATAAAAACAATAAAAAATGAGGAAACAACCGAGCATAAGAACCAAATGAAGGCCCGGGAAGAAGAAAGCAGTGCACAAACAGGTTGCAATCAAACGCGTATAAAGATATAAGCGTCGAAATTTAAGAGACAACAATTTGTGAAACTGTACACTAATCTAAGAACGCACCATTTTCTTTTCTCTCCATAGTCTGAAACATTGTTGTAACGGGTAGCTTTATAAATACCCAGAGATGTGCGCTATACTTAAAACATTTAATCTCAATGCGTTATAGTTTAACAATGACCTAATTGTTCCAGAAAATGTTTCCATTCTAGGGTGCGCAAGCCACCGATAATATGCAAGTCATTGCCTCCAGAAGATCGCTCTAGTCCTGTTTTATGTACATACAAAATTTAAAAAAAAATGAATAGCTTTGAAAAAGAAATAACGACGGAAAATAGAGGACGCAGAGGCTATAGGGTACGCTGAATTCGCTTCCGCTAAATCATCATTCTGCGAAAGAGAGGTTGTCAGGCCGGCACGGTTTCTCATCACGAACAAAAATAGCGCCATAGGTTCGAAGCTAGGTCGCAATTTACTCAAAAATTTGGCTCAGATGCACGGTCCTTTTCGACTGCTTTGCACTTCAGATTTTGCAAACTTCCTGTAAAATGTGAAGGTTCAAAAAGTTTACCTACTTGGAGCACCAGAAAAGCTCCCACTTGAAGCAATGAAATCTAATGTGTTTTTGCGGCTTCGCTCTTTGCGAAGTAAGCGAATCACGACAAGAGTTCCCAAAGGGAAAATAATTAAATTCCCTTGAAAGTATTTCACGTGTAATATCAACCTTGTTAACAATTATAGTCTGGTTATTACTGCAAAGAGCACCCGCGGCAAGTAGCCGGATTATATATAGTGCGGTAAGCAGTACTTGCAAGTATTTCCAGTCGATTACTCATATTTCCATACCACACACTCAAAGAATAAACACGCATTATGTCCGCATTTGATTTTCGCATTATATTAATTGCTTGCGTATTAGGTGCTCGTCATCTTTTTCGCATTTTTCCGCTTTCTCTCGGTGCGCGCCAAGAACTGCATCATGCCTGCCAATTCGTCGCGCAATTATCAATGCTTTTATTTTTGTTTTTTGTTTGTTTGCTCTGGTACCATTTAACGCCAGTAAAGCGTCCGCACTCAAGTGCCCACTATGAACGTATCACGTATGTGACGGTTTTAATTTTTCATATTTTATTTGAAGTAATGCCTTAGCTGTACTTGACTTTTTTTTTTTTTTCGCCCTTTATTTAGCGGCACGCAAACAAATGTTCGCGATATACGTAATTGTTAATCACGAACAAAGAATAAATGCTTGAGTCGTGTATACCTTGTTTATTTTATTTTTTTTTTTTGCCGGTAAATACCACAGTGCTTTAAATTAGTGCGGTAGTGAATAAATGTGTTTTGCTCGCACACAGTATTTGTAATTTCTATAAGCGGTGATTAGGGCACATAAAGAACACCGATTAAAGAGAGATATTACAGATTACTGACGATTTAAGATAAACGTTGTTATGCATTAATAAGCGCAAGCTGCAAAATGTAAGCAGGTGTTCGCAAATAAAGTTTGTAAAAAATAGGTGTTCCTAAAGAGGCCTTACGAAGCACAAGCTTTGATTCGCATGTACACTGTTTTTCTCCGCGTGTCAATAGTGCTCCTGGGCAGCAGCCTCTATTCCCTTAAGGGAAGAACGAATGCAAAACACCAGGCTTCATTGCAAACTTTAAGTACAAATTGCTCATCTGGACGATTTGTAACTGTCCGCAGGAAGAAATGTTGAGTTTCAGATAGCGATTCAAAAATCGCGCGCTGCTCCGAAGGACTACCCAAGCGTGCACGATGTCTCCCGATAGACGTAAAAGAATGGCAGGGATCCGTTTAAGCACCTGGAATAAGTAGCATCTTTAATAATTATCACACTAATTGCGTAGCGTCTGAAAATCGCTCCAAAGAGAACCGCAACCCTCCTCTGTACCCCCGCTATCCCGCGGCCGCTACGCGCCGAGCAGCGAACGTGGCACCCCTGTTGCACGTCGCGCCCTCTCGTGGAGTCGGTTCTTGTCATCGCAAAAGCGGCCCGCTCTCCGCCGCCGGTCGTCACACTGCCCAATATTCTAGAGCACTATATCTCCCTAACCTCGAATCATCTGATTGGTCGAAACCCCGGAACATGATTTTGCCACCTCTTCCGGTTCCGTAGTGGCAACACCCAGTTCCGGCGTTTCGACCAATCAGATGACTCGAGGTCACGTGAGATAGCGACACTTTTAACGACGCAAACTGGGAATACGGGCTGGAATAGTAACGTTATCCTGGACCACGTGTCCTGGACTGCCGAAATCACCCATGCAATTCTGTTAACCAATTAGAGTTTACTCTCTCTCTCTCTCTCTCTGCAACAAGCGAAATAGATGAATTAAACGGGGTGGTGCAGTGGTAAGACGCCCGACTACTGTGCCGGATAGTACCCGGGTTCGAACCCGACCTCGGCGGCTGCGTTTCGATGGAGGCGAAACGAAGAGGCGTCCGTGTGCTGTGCGATGTCAGCGCAGGTTAAAGATCCCCCACCTTCCTCCCTTCCCTTACGGCGCGGTTGAGGCGTCCGCAGAAAACAAGTGAGACAGTTACCGCGCCTTTTCCTTCCTATAAATCAATCAGTTAATAATTCTAAAAAGATTAACAAGGTAATAATAACGCATCCATCCAAAAGATTAATTAAGAAGCAAAAAAATGCTAAAAAAGATTAACAGGGTAATAATAACGCATCCATTCAATTAAGAAGCAAAAAAATATGTTTTATAAGAGAACAGGTGACTCTTTTATTTGCCTCTTCTAGACTCGTCCCATTTTGTAGTGCTAGCTCTAGCTTTATTAGCGCCCCTTTTAGTGGTAATGTAATCGGGACAGCTATGCGTGTTTGTGGACTGCACAGACAATCAAAGAAATCGAAAAATGAATGCCGACAGCACATGCGGGAAGCATGCAATGATCGACAGTCCGAGTGTCCATCCTGATTTAATTCGCCTATAAACGTTTTGTGTAAGTCAGATAGACATTAGTACTAATAACGGACTCACGAATATATCGATGCCCATTTTATTTCCTCTGCTGTACGTTACACACATATGTAAACACGCACGCCGCGCAGGCCGTACCTCCCGCAATCCATCCGCGCCAACGATACGGTAGATTTATTCCGCGAGCGCCAGACGAGCTAAAATCTGTTCATCACTTAAACAATAAGCAGACAAAAAAAGACAACCTTTCTTGGGGATTTCTGACCCATATCGTGTTGTTAATTGCAATACAAACATGCGCTCATCGACTGCACGCTGGCTCCGCTGCCGGCGTCACCGCGAAATTTACATCTTTCTTTCACTGATACAATGGCATCGACAGTAATTGGTAGTTCACGAGAGACAGATACTATACGCCTTTTCCTTCCTGTGAACCAATTGTCGGCCCGCGCAACGGGTCCTCCGGTCCTTACAAATGGATGGCCCTGGAGGGGCCATCCTGTTAGTGGCACTGCATGGTGATCGGGAGTCGTTGATTACGTAGCGATGAACTCGACATGAGCTGTTCCCTATAAGTGCCACCTCTGGGGAGGAGCGATGCATGCTGGGTAATCCGCCATGATGATGTCGCTGGCAGCAGACGGCGGGAAGGGCAGCCAGGCTGAATGGAGCTAGTGCCTTGTCATTTTCGACGGTCCACTGAGCAAACAAGCGGCTTTTCGTGCGCTGTCCTTACGTGCGTGCAAGATCTTGCAAGATATCAGTGAGGAACGTACGAGTCGATTCTGTGCCCGAAAAATTGGGCGCGCTATGAAGAAAGGCAGTGCGGCGCGGAAGCTTGTTCACGCTAGGCGCAGACGACTGGCTGTACTATGCGTCTGGACCTGTGGCCGCCCGTCGACATCGCCCGTATCGCCAACATTGACTTCTAGTTCTGGCGAGTAGTTTAATACTTTCCCGGATTAATATTGGCGTCAATCTCCGTGTGTTGGCCCGTGCGAGCCATTCGCGTCGGCGACGCTAGAGGAATCCTTTGCCTTCCCGCACTCGCACATACGTATTTTTGGAATTGTGAAGAACCCACAGTCGGCCTGTTTGATCGCGCCAGCATCGTCTGCGCGCACTACGCGACCATGCAGACTAGGCTGTGACTGATGTGCTTCGTCGTCTGCTGTCAGCGACATCATCATGGCGGATTACCCGGTATGCATCGCTTCATGCATGTGAACCACGACCGGCTTTATTATGTGAACGCTGCCCGAGCAGTGCAACATCGAATATAAACATGCACTGTCGAGAGGATATATACACGACATGAAATGGGTCGCGCTTCACGTTAAATAAATGCGGCGATGACTGGAAAGCATCTTTCGTAGTATCTGTATTCCGCGTTCGGTATAGCTGCCCGTACGGTTCATTCGCTGTATGTTTGTGTGCACAGTTACCATTGCAATTAAAAAATACAATTGAATATACATGTGATACAATTACAGATACATCCTCTGACGATCTTTCGGCCGCCATGCGGATGGTATATACATGGTTTGCTGGCACGCTCAAACAAAACACAAAATAGCACCGAGGTGTCAGATAGCGAGCATCGCGAAACAGTTCTTTTACACTGCCGTATCGCAGCACCAACACGCACAGCACAGCCCAAGGTGGTGCCAAGAGGAGCCGGAGCGGACTTTCCCAGGGCACATACCGCCATCACACTAAGATGGCCGCGCCTAGGCATCGAAACATGCATGGAGGAAGTTTTTTTTCTTCCTCCATGGAAACATGGATCGAAGTACTAGTTCCACGGCCGGTCTCGAGGGAGAGCGCGCTTCTCTTGCTCTCCCTCGAAACCGGCCGTGCTAGTACACTGTAACTAGAGTGTACTATCGAAGGCGCGAGCGCCACCGCTGGAGCGAACGGCGCTAGCGCCGACCTAGGGGAGCAAGTGGGATCATGCGAATCCTCTAATTACTGCTGCTGAAGCAGATGCTCAATTGAATTTGCGTGCTTTAAAAGCTAATAGCCGCGTTTATTTCTGTAGATTTGGTTGATATAGAGTGCCAGCCTTGCACTTTTTGATCTTGCATCGTTACTGAGGCCGCTGAAGTACGTTTATTTAAGCTGTTGCTACGGGCCGTTACTGCTTTGTACCCAGACGTAAGCGAGGGAACCCGGCGCAAGCTACCGAAACATAAGCTCACATAATCTTCCTTAATCAAGATTTGAGTGGGCAAAGAAGCGAGTGGTCATTCTCATGACGTGCGCAGCAGACATATTTCATCGAGCGAGATTTCGTTCACGGAGTATGGCGCTATAAATGTTCGGTGAGCAACCTAAGGAACGGCGTGCGCGTTTTAATTTGCGCTTATCACTTGGGAAGCTAACGAATACGTATTGCTGGATAAAACGTATTGGATAAAGCATATTATACATATTGTATATGTATATCAAAGCGACATTATCAATTATATTATGTCATCTACAACGAATTCTGGCCTATCCCCCATTGTGGGTATACGTGCCATTATAACGAGGGCGAAGCAGAATGAAGACGGGAAAACTTCTGCAGTGCAGTCAGTGCGGTTATGATTGATGGCAATGAATATTATTTCTCTCTCTCTCTTACTAACAACAATTTCTCCTCTAGCTCCCCCCCCTCCCCCCCCCCCCCCCGACCAAGGAGCATGGAAGATCGGAGATATCGACACCGTTCTTGCGGCGTTATATATGAACCTTGTTTTACATACCAATTTGGCGAAAACAACAAAACTGTTTGTGAATACAATATAAAGGTCCAGTCATTTCATTTATCTTTAGCGCCAAAATACTAGCTAATAAAATAATTTTGCTTGGGATTAGTGGGATGGATCCATGGCGAAGGTTGCTGCCGACCACGTGCAAGCGCACACACGGAGCGGCGACGTGTGCGCGCTTTGAGCACACGTTTAGCCTGTAAGCACATCGCACTTAATTAGGGAAGATCAGACTCCAGAGTTCTGATAGAAGTAAAACAGGTAAAACCGCAAGGTTCGGTAGCTTTCCGTCGAAGGAGCTGCTTTCACGAAGCGTTATGATTAAAGTTGCCGGTGCCCTTACGGAATTATAGAGTAAATGTAAAAGCAAGGTTTCGATATGGTTTCTCTATTTCCACGAAGGAAAACGGAAAGCTATTGCTCGTTGGGGACCTCTGGTGGGGAACGCTGCCTATTGGGCCAACCTAGGCCAGACTCCACACTGCACCAACTGAGCAAGCAAGCCAAGCAAGATCCTCGCGGCATACTCGCGGCTCTTCACATTCGGCTGTGCTATGCTAGCCTAGTAACGTTGATGCTGCCTGTGCGCCTGGGGCCGCTGTGTGTTCATGTGGCGTTGTGTGCGCGAGTGGCGGCCATTTTTGTGAGTTGACATTCGTCACTGCAGCGTTGCTTCGTTGGGAGTAAAGTGTACAGCTTGTGCGGAGAAGCTGGCGGCTAGGTTCTCCGTGTCTGTCCGTGAACGGGCCCCGTGCGCGCATCAGTGCGTGCCTGGGGTATTGGAGCGAGCGGGGTATCACTCGCGGCTTCGCGAAGCCTCGCCGTCGTCGTCGTTCTCGAGCGCTGTGCCGCAGGAACGCATGGTTGAGCTGTCGTTGCGGGTCCGTGCGGAGCGCGTGGCGGCGGTCCCCGGGGCCGGTGGTCGCGCCTGGACGCGTTAGTCCCATGGCAGCGGCAGCCAACCCAGGTGAGCAACTCAGCCGAGCACATCTTGCGCTGCTTCTCGAGCGGCGCTTGCCGAGGCTTCGCAGCGTCCAGGTGTGACGCGCTTACCTCAGGAGCTGCTTCGTGTTTGGTTATCCGTCCCATGCTTGCGAACGTTGTTCACGGACAGTACTACAGTAGTACGAGGCCTGTGCTTTTCACATATGCAGGCTGAGGCGATCAGTTTTTTTAAAATAATGATGTCATTGAAGTGATATAGTCTCTGAAACACCTGTATGTAGTACCACGTAATTGCGGTTTCCGCGTCCGTCGTGTGGAGCAGGATCTCCGGTGGCAGCGCGGACGAAACGCGATCGCTTTGTCGTCGCCTTCTGCTGAACTCGGTGACAGCTAGTGACATAGCACTTTCCCCGGAACTGAGCCTGTAGAAGTTTCTGTCGGGCGTAAGGTTTACGAATCGGGCGGCCGTTTACACAGCGGGTTGTATGGTGCTGGTGTTGCAACGGAGTAGACTTCACGATAAGTGGAACTGTTTGTGTTTAGTTTCATCCATCTCCAAACAGTTGGTTGGTATCTCGATAAAATAGTTTTTGCCCCACTGTTTCCATTGTATGGTAGAAACGTAAAAGCCGGAAATCAGTGGTGTTCGCATGCGCTTTCGTATCAAACGTCAGGTGGAGCGAGATGTGGCTGGCGGTCAAATTTATCATTGCTTTTCTGTGTACTGCCGGAAAGTAGAAGTATATAATGGAATCCTGTCAGCTTGTTATGTGAAGTTTTTTCTTTTGTAATCTACTATGTTTTGTTCCGTAAGCAGTTTCATGCATTGACATAAAAGGCATTCGAAATTGGTGCGTGAAACTAAATTTGTTCAGCACATCAGTGACGGACCGAAATGTTGTGCTATTGATCATTAAATCGGGACGTCATCAGTGTCTAACAGCGTAATAGTATTTGCCTTGTAGTTGCGGCAAAAACTGCAATGTGCGTCCAGCTGCTGTTAAATATAAGTTTGTTGCTCCTTGTGCTAGCATACAGTGTGTGTAGACTGTTTTTGATTACCCTCAGACCTGTAATACTACATGCAGCCTGTATAATAATTAGAGCTCTCAAGTTCGTGCATGGCCACATGAGCCATTCATCATTGCAGGAGGGTTGAACTGATGGAGGCTTGTTTCACCCATAAGTTCTTGCTTGAAGTTAATCGTCTTTACTATGTTCGAGGACAAACAGTTATTTGATAAATCAACCGCTGCTGTCAGAAATATTATTTTTTTTTTTATATGCAAGCGCAAGTTTTATATGCGCCAAAAGCAAAGCCTGCCTTAATCGTCTTTACTATGTTGGAGGACAAACAGTTATTTGATAAATCAACCGCTGCTGTCAGAAATATTTTTTTTTTTTTGATATGCAAGCGAAAGTTTTATATGCGCCAAAAGCAAAGCCTGCCTTTTAGATTTGTTTGAAAAACATGTTACACCTCATTGCATGCGCAGAGTTTTGAAGTGTTTAGTGCTGTCATATCTGTACCTGCAGTGCTTATTCATGTAGAACTTCTTGAAAATACAATCATTTTCTTTTGTGGAAAATGCAGCAGACTTGTGGCACTTGCAACATTGGAAGGGGGAAAAAAATTTGTTTTGAATTATTGCTTTAACTATTAGTTCTTATTAGTTTAAAGCCTTTTTATTTACATGTACTGTATTCGAACTGAACTAAAGCATCAGTTTGAATACGCTGCCTTTTAAAATTAAGTAAGTGTGAATAAACGAGTTCGCAGTGTTGTTTTGTAAATCAGCGGGGCAGTTCGCCTAGGTATTCCTTGAGGGAAAATTTGCAAAGTTGATCTAAAATATATTTCATGTAATACGAATTTGCCACTGTGTTGACAGAGCATCTCAGTTATAATCTGCCTGTATTCCCAAAGAACCCAACCCGAGTTTAGCAAAAAGTTTCAAAGCTGGGTAACTTCAAAATACACCTGAAAGACACTGGGGTCAGGCAGAAATGGAATTTGCCTATGGAAATAGGTGGTTACGAGATTTGAACTTCATTTATTAAATATGTAAGTGCAGTTCAAAATGAATAAGGTAGAGAAAAATAGAAGCCTTGAGATTATTATCCCCCCCCCTCCCCCTTTTTTTTGGTTAAAGAAGTAACTGTGATAGCTATGTAGTATAAACAGAGTATCACATTGGTGGTGACTCGTGTAGTAAATGAGTCCATTGTTTGCATAATGCTAGAGGCCCCTGCAACTCAATGCACTGCAACATGCTACCTGTGTTATTGGCACTGACAGTCGTTTGCTGTTCCAGTTGCAGACGGCAGCAAGGTGCTCAAGAAACGGAAGGCCAGCTGCTACAAGGAGTGAGTTGAGTAGCCACTGATTTGGTGTGAAAGGGTGTGCAACAGTGTCGCGCTGTGCTGTGTGCAGCGCTGCCGATGAGGACGGCAAGTTTGGCCGCATGGACGAGGACGCCCTGGAGAAGGAGCGGTACGAGGCGTGGCCTGCTTCGGCCGACGCGCTGGCGGCACCGCGGCCAGGCGACGGCGGCGAGCTGCTCGAGTCCCTCTCTGCCAAGAAGGAGAACCACAGCGAAATCGAGCGGCGGCGGCGCAACAAGATGACAGCCTACATTACGGAGCTCTCGGACATGGTGCCCACATGTAGTGCGCTGGCGCGCAAGCCCGACAAGCTGACCATCCTGCGCATGGCGGTGGCCCACATGAAGTCCCTTCGCGGAACTGGAAACACGAGCAGCGACGGCACCTACAAGCCTTCCTTCCTCACCGACCAGGAGCTGAAGCACCTCATTCTGGAAGCAGCTGATGGCTTCCTTTTTGTGGTCTCCTGCGACACGGGGCGTGTCATCTACGTCTCCGACTCTGTCGGCCCCGTGCTCAACCAGTCCCAGGTGGGTTGTGCGAGTGTGGGGGAGGGTCTCAAGAGTGGTGGTGGTTCTGGCTACATGTGGCCTTGTTGCTGTGCAGTCTGAGTGGTTCAATGCGTGCCTCTACGACCTGATCCACCCGGAAGACGTGGAGAAGGTGCGCGAACAGCTTTCCACCCAGGAGGCCTCCAGCGCGGGGCGAATCCTTGACCTCAAGACTGGTACTGTCAAGAAGGAAGGACATCAGTGTGAGTACTTGATACAAGCTCAATGCCATTTTTGTTGAAACTTGAGATCCACCTCGCTCTGAATAAATATTTTCTTTACGGTGCCATTTGCCGAAAAAAAAAAAAAAAATGCGCCACACAAATGCTGTGCCTACAGTTGTCATACTATCTGCCCAGATGGGGCGGTGTGTTCCACAACACACAAAAATTGGTGCTAAACAGCAAAAACCGTCATTCATATAAGCGCTATGGCCTATGGTTGGATGGGTGGGCCCTAAACAAGCCTAGTGTAACATATACTAAAATGTAGGTATTTAAATGCTCTTTCATATACTTGAATAATATTTACTTGAGCACTATACATAATGTGAAAAATCTTTCTGTGCGAACTTTTGGAAAGAAAGTTTACAAGATGTTGAAAATGCATGAACATAAAAATCAAGCTGCAATAAAGAAATTTCAGATTATATGAAAGATGTTACATTGCCTCTTTTACTTTTAAAAATGTGGATTGCATATGTATAAGTTTATTTCTTTGGCATAGCTTTTTCAGAACATGTAATTAAAGGGAAGCTGAAGTGGTGTTCTGGCATTTGTAGATTCAATGATTCGATTGTACGAAGTGTGAAGGAAAGGTGCTGAAAGTAGTTTTGTGCTAGCATTTAAAATGATTACATAATCATAGACTTAAAAAGATCAAGCTTCCTTCTCCTCAATGTGTCAGTGTAATGCAGAGTGCCAAATTTTCAGATTTCCACTCACATGCTGTCATGCGTCGCCTATGCTCGTCAACTTCTCGCGAGCTATCACTTCAGACAGCCATTTCTTCATTTGAAACGTAACGCCGCTATACATGACGTCATTGTTGCTGCGTCAGCCTTTTGTAATGCTATGCGGAGGAGTGTGAACAGCTACCTAACTTCATTTGGTGATTACATCAGCATTTCAAATGTTAGGGCAAAAAGAATTGCATTCTTTGCCTGCAAGTTTTATAAATTTGCGCCATTTATTCTCATCGGAATTCTCAAACCTCTTCAGCTTCCTTTTAAACAGGAGACTCAGAAGGCTGGAAAAAATTTTTTATTAAACAATATATTTGCATAATTCTGCTATAACATGTACTGAAACTCACGAATTTAAATGGTCTTTCAAATACATACAAAAATGTTGTTTTTTTTTAACTTAGACATGACAAAAAAATGTGTGCAGACTTGTTGAAACAAACACCTGAAAAGTAAAAAAGGCACAAATATTAAAATAAAATACCAGAATAAAAATAATTCAGAAGGTAACAAATATGCTATGCAGTCTCTCTTTTTAATGCTGTTTGGAAGCTGTGGTTGTCGTTCAGTTCCTATGGTGAAACTGATGTACTCAATCTCTCAACTGCAGTAACAAAATGTGGTGAAGCCAAATTACCGAAGGACTGATATTTAATGTCCTGAAGTACAGTAGAACCTCATTGGCACATTCCTGGTTCATACGATTTCCTGTTTCATACGCTGAAAATCTGGGGCAGTAAAACTTTTACAATAGAGTTACACTATATTTCTTCTGGTTAATACGTTTTGAATGACTATGTTTGAAATTTTGACAAACTGTGGTCATATAATATGTTTTGCGATCAACCGGGCATGTGCTAATGAGCACCTGCAACATGAAAAATTAATTAGTGGCGCTGCTACAGTTGTTTTCCTGCAGTGCCTAGGTGCAAAGGGGCGAAGCATCAAAGAATGCCAACAAGCCAACATACTAAGCGCCCATTCCGGTGGAAACACGATTTTATGAGGAGAAACGCAATGACTTGTTTGTGGTGCCTTAGGGGCATAGCGGTGAACCATTGATAACTATTCACTTGTGTACGAGCAGGCCGGTTCTTGGAGCAGGCCGGTTCTTGGGGATGGAGCATGAGCAAAAACGTGGTGACTGTAAGCCATTGCGATGGCTTCTTCACATGTCACTGGTGTAAGGGGGCGAAGCATCTGGAAACAACCAAGGAAGCGATCCTGGCTCCTCATTGCTTTCTACAAACTGGACTTGTTACTAAACCTCTTCCTTTGCATGTACAGACTGAATTCTATCAGAGCTAAAAGGTTTTTTTTTTGCATTCATATTTGATGTATATAAATACCAATCTACGATCTCGTTTGCCACTGAAGACACTCTGATGGGCTAGTTGGTGCATTTGAAGCGAAAGAGTAAAACTGCACGAAAAAGGCGGGACTGAAAGATGCATACAAGCACTACGCCTTGTTTGTGCTTGTGTGTGTCTTTCAGTCCTGTCAAATCTGCTCTAGAAGCTGTTGTCTGAAAAATAGGGGCTCATCTCATAACCACTCGGTGTGACTGAAACAGCTTCACACTCGAAGTTCTGGACGAGCCACCTCATATACTACAGCTTTCTATTTTGCTGGAACCCCAGCGAATGGAAATAAAATAACGGGAACACACACTAAACATGTGTAACTGCTCAAGAGCGAGTGTTTGAATTTGAAAGTATGCTTCTCTTGACCACTAGTTTGAAGTTCCAGGCTTATATTTAACTGATTTATCATCCGAGCTAAAATCAGAGCTCGTTAAGTTCTCCTTGGACTCTCGCTACTGCTGTCATAAAAAATAAAAAATAAAAATTGCTGCTGAAGCAGCGGAATCACGCGAATGGCTCCAAATATGTAGCTCCTGGCGAGAACTCGGCGGCATTTTTGTTGACATTTCAGACTGCCCCGCTTCGAATAACTATTTCTTCTACGTCATCAGCTAGTGAACAAAAAGTGACCTACCAGGGAGCTGAAATTAGTTGTCATATTATATGCCTAGATAGATTTATGTTTCAACACATGGCATTTGAGTTTGTCAACACATGGAAACCACTGATCATATGTAATCCATAGCCTATGGGGAAGTCCCGAAAGAAAACTCGTGCCAGGTGCAGTAGACTGGATGTTAATGGGCACTTGTTAAGCGCTAAGGCACATTACTTGTGTTAGATTGTTATAGTGATCCTGAAAAATGATTTTGTTCCACATTATTTGTTGCCTTTTGTCATGAGTTTGACCACTGCTATACTGTCATTGCTACTGTTTGCTACATGCACCGAAAGGTGCACATAGTGAAAGTAAAACAAAATTGAGCAAAAAGAGATTAATTTTTCCAAGCTTGGCATTAAGGCTATATTTTGTTTTCTGGTATTGGGGGGGGGGGGAAGTGCTGTTGCTTCTAAGCATCTCATATCAGTGAGCCCTTGCTGTGATGACACTGTTGCTGTGCACCTTAGTTTTTTTTTTGTAAGGACGTGCGTTTGCTGAGAAGCTTAGCTCAGCTTTTTAAAGAAAATATAGGCCATGCTGTTTTCATTCCTATTGAAAACTGTGCTGGTGGTCAACTAAAACTCGTGTACATGTGAGGTGTTTTTATCATAGAGTCATGATAATTGGTGGACTCCGTTGGCTGGAAGATCTCTATTGAGGGCCATTTGATGTTTCTTTTCTTAAATGTGTGTGTTGCTTGTCTGTCCGGTGCGTGCAGCGTCGATGCGGCTGTGCATGGGTTCCCGGCGGGGGTTCATCTGCCGCATGAAGCTGGGGAATGTGCAGCCTGACGTGCAGGGCCTGCAGAGGCTGCGCCAGCGCAATGCCCTGGGCCCGTCGCCTGACGGTGCCGCTTACGCCGTTGTTCACTGCACCGGCTACATCAAAAACTGGCCGCCTTCGGGTGAGTGGTCCACTCTTCTGTTTTGGATTTGGTTTATCCCACAGTGCTGATTGTTGCATTCTATGGAACTGTGGCCAACCATGAAAATGTGGAACTGTGGAGCATTAGAGCTTCTATTAACCAACCATTTACTTTGCAGTTCCTTTGAAATGGAGGGTGATAAGAACCAGATGTCAAGTTCTGTGGCCGAGTACCATCTGTGCATGGGGGCCACCTGACCCTGTTTGTTTAGGATTAGATTTGTTTTGAAGTGTTGCATGCAGGTGTAAAATATTAGTTGTAAAGTGCAGCTTGGAATTTGCTGGTGTGCAGGGGTGCAGGTGGAGCCTGGTGACCAGGACGGGGGCAGCCATTGCTGCCTAGTGGCCATTGGTAGGCTTCAGGTGACCAGCGCCCCCAACCCTAGTGACCTGGTGGGATCGAACTCAAATGCTGAGTTCATCTCCCGGCACTCTGTTGATGGAAAGTTCACCTTTGTGGACCCCAGGTTAGGAGATTTTTGTTATCACTTTGTGTTAGTGCAATAGCATTAAAGGCCCTATTTGTGAGCGAGAAATCACTAGCATGGCTAGTGGTAATTGGCAGACGAATATGGCTGGGGCACTGATTGGTGAGCGGGTTGCTTAATGTCACAAGACTACATAGCGTGCAGCACCTGCAAACTTGGATAGCTCCTTTAAGGTGGGAATTGAACTTACCAGGACCTCTGGATCCTGAATCACTCGCACTCCACCTAGGCCACACACGGCTGTTTGTAAGGCTTGGTTGAAGCAGGGCTTTATATTTGTGTCACGTGGCCTTTCAAATAATGTGGTAGCTTGCGACAGATGAGTTAATGGAGACACAAATTAAGGAATTAGTGATTAAGAGTGAGCAGCAAAGTGCATTTACGTAAACGAAAATCAGCAAGAGGAGCCAAAGATAGGAGTTTTCCACGTTGTCATGTAATATCGGGTGTGTGTGTTTTCTTGAAACTGTACCATGCACTCCTGCAGTCTTTAACTGTGGATATAATGAAATATGGGCTTCCATTATCGAATTGGGGTGTGAAACCATGTTCACACGCTACTGAAGTGGTAGCTTAGGACGCAGTCACATAAAACCCCAAAACCAGAGTCTAACAGCGAGAAATCGCTAAACAATCGCTTTTCTGAAATATTATGGTTCTCTGAATAGTGTTTATTGCGTTATTAGGTTTTGAAGCCAGTAACGCGACAATTTTAGCTCATAAAAAGTCTTAAGATTGATCAATTCAACCTCGCATTCCGTGGCAACGGCGCATCGGAGCGCGGCCATTTTGATATCATTCGAAAGCTGCACTCTGCTACTTTCTGCTTGGGAAACTGTTCTCAATCCAGCTTCAGTGAAGCTAGACCATTGCAAAACAATGCTAAAATCTTAAATGCCATTGGTGTTTTCGCACCACGTGGGGCAATTCCTGCCTCCCAATTGGACGCCGGGAAGCATCGTCTGCTGCACAGAAGAGCGTCGTCTGCCATTTTGCCCTGCTACCGCGTTTGGTTGAAAACAAATTTCTAACGGCTCATGCCTCTAGTAAAAAACAACGAAAAACGGCGATCTCGGACACGCAAGGAGCCGTAAGACCCACCAGCACCGGCGACGATTAGCCCAATGAGCCAGCGCAGTGCGCATACGGAAGGATTGGTGGCATGGGCTGCGCCGGCGCCCATCACGCCGCTGAAGAGTGTGCGCTTAGACACGCCACTTCTTTTCAAAGTTTTTGGCTTTGGAAAATGTTAATTAATCTCCGCGCACAAGATCAGTGAAGGCTTTTTTCGACGTCTGTTACCTGCCGCAAGCAATCTTTGTTGGGGAGACTTCAGTTAAGTGCCGGGAAACGAGACTCCATTCGTCGCCGTTCAGTCATGAACGACTGCTCCAGTGTGTGCTGCAGATGCTGAAAACTGAGCGAGCATTGGAAAAGAAAAGGAGAGAAAGAGATTGATTGGTGGTTATGTGACTGGAGTCTTCTAGGATAAGATCCATTGAAGCTTAAATTTACAATAAATAGACTCTGACCTTGTTTTGAAAGTTCTTATCCTCTCAAAGCGGGATTTTTAACTAGTGCGCATACTGCTGCCCAAAATATCTCCAGGTGTAGCGCTGACGTATGGACAGCTGATAAACTGCTTTGTACAGTCGACTGATTTTTCGTACCCTCTAGGGAACGCAAAAACGGCCGAAAAATCAGGCAGTCCGAAAAAACGAATGCATGAAAAAGACGTACCATTTTAAGAATATTTCTGGGATCAAAACAGTCAAGGACGGGGTATTAGGCTTCCGAAACACCAAAGTACAAAAAAGAGCCGTTCAAAACAACTGCTGAGTGACCCATGCCTTTTTGTTGGCTTCGTATAACACTGGCAGCGATGCCCCTTTAAAGCACCGCGGGTTCTTCGACTTCCCGATTACAAGCAAGGGAAGCTTCTTGCTGCTGATGAGAACGGTCAGCCGCTCTTTACTGTGCTTGCCACCGTGGCATGGGTCACCAGCAAAAGCAAGCGTTCTTTCCGGCAACATCTTATAAAATAAGCTAGTTTCGTCGCAGTTGAAAACATTGTCAGCAGAGAACTGCTGCAACAAAGACTGCAGTTTTCCGTTGCGGTACTGCTCAATAACTGATTGTCGACGGCGCCGCTCTCACCGCACACCTTGAACTTGAGGTCATTCTGATGTTTAAAGTTTCTCAGCCACCCATCACTAAACTTAAAATCGTCAATGCCCATCTGAAGCGCGACAGTTTCCGCTTTTTCTTTCAAGACGCCGCCTGAGACCGGCAACCGCTTTGCAGTCATTGAATTAAGCCACACGATGAGGGCTTCCTCAAGCTTTGGATGGACACCTTGGCTTGCATTCTTTTTTTTGGCACCAGATGGCTTTTCGGCCGTTTCCAGGATCTTGCCCTTGTTCTTGATAAAATCCGAGACTGTTTGCTTTGAAATGCTGAACTCCTTACCCACGTCAGCCTGCGATCGGCCTCTCATTACTTGTTTAATAATGGTGGCTTTCTTCTCCATCGTTAACCGATGGTACTGTTTTCCACGCTTCGATGCCATCGATGAGGACGGAGTGGGGGCCATCGCGGGCAAGCAAAATCCTCTTGTTGCGAAATGTCGAAGCACCTAGGCCTAACGTCACAGAGCACACTTGACACAATACGTAGCACGTAGCAAAACCAAGCACCAGCGTAGCGAAAAAACACCTTGTGGTCTGCGATGAGTCTGCGCAGTGAAAAGGCGGAACGGTCGCGGCGTCGACAGCGCTTCCCGCTGGTAAACATGGCCAGCGTGGCTAGACCAAATCGGTGTGTGATGGCTAGGTACGGCTAGTACGGCTAGTACAGCTAGTGGTTCAAAGCTGTGACATGTACGTAAACTGGGAGATAGCAAAAATGGCGGCTTTGTATGACGCAGTTGCAGTTTCAGACCTTCCGTCGCGTCAAAAAGTCCGAAAAATTGAATGGCGGGGGGGTTCGAGCGTCCGAAATTTCAGATGCCCTTATACTTTGATTCTATGGGGCTCGTGGCGGTGCCGCGAAGACGTCCGGAATATCGGGCATGTCCGAAAATTCGATCATTGACTGTATTTGGTGTGTTTGACAATAGGTGTATTTGAAAAGTTTATACATTTTATGCCAGGGAAGCAAAAATTAAAAGAATGGTATAGTTGCTCTCCCTGGCCCGTGTAGAACACATAGACATTATATTTTAACAGTGTTTGATAAGGAAGTTATTAAAAACATGGGCACAATGATTTGTCATAAATTAATGAATTTTTCAAAATTGACATATTGGACACATCGATAGGCAAAAATGGACTGCATATTTGTGTTCAGCACACTAAAACACATTAGGTGTGCTGTTTTCATCTATGTACAATAAAACTTCCCAAAATTAGTTTAAACTACAGGGTGTCCCCTTAAACCTGACGAATTTGATGCCCACTTAGGATAGCATGAGATGAGCATACTTACAGCTTCTCAGACACCTAGAGAGAGAACACTCTTATATGCCATCGCAGGGGCCCCAGTGTACCCTTGCCGCACACAGTGCCCCACAATCAGCCTGTTCTCTGGTGTCGTGGTCTGACCGTTACCATAGCTATTTGTTGTCCTCGCTGTGTGACAAGACTTCGCAGCACAGTGGTTCCTTAGTGCTGAGATAAGTCACTGTAGCCATAACGCCGTCATTGCCACATTGCAGGCTGACCGACGTGACTACATGGCGGTGATTCGGCCCCATCTCTTGCATTATCACATCCTTGGCGTTGTATTGGAGCACGTGCCTCTCGCATCTAGTGCTTCCCAAGTGACATCACTCTGAAACACTAGCAGTAGCTGAAGCGGCCTTTCACCACTCTCACCAAATTGACACCATCACAGTGCGCACATGGATAGCCAGAATGCCCTCTAGCAATGATCAGCAGTGTTAATGTTCAGCAGATGGTGGTTTGGATGGAGAGTTTTTTTGTTTAAACATGCGGCACACAGCGTTAAGTTGTGTACTTATAGTTGCCCCTGGGTCTCTATTGCTGTGTAGGGTGACAGCAGTGCTGGGGTACCAGCCCCAGGAGCTACTGGGCAAGCCTTGCTTCGATTTTTTCCACCCGGAGGACCAGGGACACATGAAGGAGAACTTTGAGCAGGTGCTCAAGATGAAGGGCCAGGTGATGTCAGTCATGTACAGGCTGCGTGCCAAGAATCGCGAGTGGCTCTGGCTGCGTACCTCCTCCTTCGCCTTTCTCAACCCATACACCAACGACGTTGAATATGTGGTCTGCACCAACACATCAGCCAAGACACTGTCGGGCACCACGGCTGGCACTGAGGACGCACCGGCCGACCTGCCGCTGGGCTATGGCGGCCACACCAAGGAAGGCCTGGACTACTCGCTGCCTCGGGCGGATGCCTACCGGTCAGCGGCAGACAGGCGGCCCACAGCACCCCTGGCATATGGCTATGAGCCCTATGCAGGAGGGCCACGCTTGGCCAAGGGCTCACCACCTGCCCAGGCCTGGAGCGCCCCTCCACCACCCAGAGTACCTCCCCCACAGGTGGGTGCTTTTTAATGTGTTAGGGAGCTTGTGCTACAGATAATGTGGCATTGCCCAGTGGAAATAATGATTTCAGCTCGAGAATGAGGTCAGGATAGCAGGGAAGGATCCAAATGAAGTCAGACATGTAGAGGAGGCCCCCGTAATGGGGATACAGTAAAATCTCTTTAATTTGGAAATTTGGATAATTCAGCCTGCTCACTCCTTCCCTTCAAAAATGTACGTAGGTCTAAGGCAGCAAACTCTCGTTAATTCAGTGCTAAATTGCGTGTGCACCGGTTAATTCGGACTAGAGACGGGTCGACGCTGCCGCTGAAACGAGTTTTCGGAACACACATAGCTACGGCCATCATTCCTCAAGGACCGGAAACCGTTATTTTAGAAACGTACAGAAGGCGGCGCTGCTCTGCACTGAACATCATCATCATAGGTGGGTTTTGGGAGCGCGCGTCGCTACAGCTATCATCTTTCCATCTGTAATTGCATTTGCTAACGTACAAAAGGAGGAGATTGTTACTCTAGTTTCTCTAGTTTTTTGGATGACGAGAGCTTGGAAGCTTGCATAGAGCTGAAGCTTGGATAGCGCGCTGTCGGAGCAGCCATCTTTTGCATTTTCTGCGAGGTGCTTTGTGTCGTGTCTGTGTACGAAATGTGTGGTGCCAGGGGACTCTGGTAGTGCTACTGCTTTCTGTCATGATAGCAGTGCCGGAAAAACGTGCAAAGTATGCGGCTAAGGATCTAGCGACGAAAGTGAAGATCCTTAAAGCATTGGAGGACGGCATTTTTAGAGAACAGGTGATGCATCAATTCGACATCAAAAGAAGCATGCTGACAACATACGTCAAGAATGAAGCACAGATAATGGAAGCTTTTGAAAGTGTGAAGTTCCACTCAAGTCAGAAGCGTTTCTGTAGCCCACCCACCTCTGGAGGACGCATTGTTGCGGTGGATCGCTACTGCACGTGATGCAAAGCTTCCGTTAAGCGGACCATCGATCTGTGCACAAGCCGAAACCTATGCCCTCCGAATGAATATTGATTCATTCAAGACCTCAGAGGGCTGGTTTGCATGTTTTAAAGACAGACATGGCCTTGTTTTAAGGCCGTGTGCGTTGAAAGGGGTGAAGTGGACGAAAACACGCTTAAAGAACACATGGTAGCGACCCGAGCGACGTTTTTAACGCAGACGAAACTGCACTCTTCTTCAAAGTGCTCCCAGATCAGATGATTATGTTCAAAAGAGGTGCGTGCAGTGGCAGTAAAAGAAGCAAGGAGTGAGTGATTGTTATATGACGGGCACGGAGCACCTGCCACCTTCTGGTCATTGGGAAGGCATGGAAGCCTGGATGTTTTTACAGCGTTAAACACCTGCCCATGGATTACCGAGCAAATCATAAAACTTGGATGACGTCCGAGATAGTCTGTGCCTGGCTGCAGGACCTCGACTGACATTTCAGCGCGACAAAACGCAAGGTGCTTTTCATGGTTGACAACTTCACCGCGCACTGCAACGTCTCCAACCTGCAGGCGATCCGGCTCATGTCGATCCGGCTCGTGTTTCTTCCTCCTAACACTACCGCCGGCCTGCAGCCCGTGGATCAAGGCATTATCCAATATGTAAAAAAAAAAGTATCGCACTGTGCTTCTTTGCATGGACCGGAAGCAGGCGTGCATCATTATGCTTCTGAGTGTCATACATATTTTGGCTCACGTGTGAGCACACACGTCAGCAGGAGTGGTTACCAACTGTTTTAGGCGCTGTGGATTTGTGCACTCTGACACAAGCTTGGAGCCTGCAGCGCCAATAGCAGAGGAAGACGACGACGACGAAGAGTCATGTGTCGTCCTGCTCCCCACCGAAGTGAATTTCATCTACTACACTTCCATTGATGATGGCATTGTTGTCGCTGGCCAGTTAATTAAGCGATGATGAAATAATGAGCGATGACCACGGCCCGTGTGATGCTCCGGTGGGACAACCCTTCCAGGGTTGTCCCATGTCCGAAAACTGGCCCTCACTGCCCAGCTTGTTGCGAAAAAGCAAACAAGCATTGCTAACTTCTTCGCGAAGTAAAGGTATGCGATAAAAAAAAGTTCGCATGCAGTTTTTGTGGCTCATTCGATAATACGTCATTCGGATAATTCGGGCACGTTTTTTCACTCCCGTGAGATCTGAATTAATGAGGTTTGACTGCTCTTACCCATAGTAAAGTCACTGGGACAGGCAAAAATCTTTACTATACAGTCGAACATGGATGTATCGAACTCTAAAGGGATTGCGAAATAGTTTATTTCGATAATTTAATGTACAGAAATCGGTTTCAGATGCCGCTTGAGGTGACACATGCATGAGGTGACACATGTGAGAAACGTGGGTGTGATTAGCTGTAATGCACCGTTGCGAATGGCGTCGCAATGGCTGATTGCTGCACTTCACCTGTGTCCACTTGGTAGATGTCAATGATGGGCCGTGTGCGTTAAGCGCACCGGAGGCCGGCAACCCATTGAGGTACGACACGCTCCGCCAGCGATCACTGAAACAGCCTCCCTGAACCTGAATTGCATCGGACAGTCGTTCCCATGCACATTGTGCACACTGCGGCAGGTATGATGAGGATCTGAAGTTTGCCATTTCCGAAAATAATGCTCAATCTCAATCGGATCGTTTTGGATTCGCTTTTACTTCATACCATCCCGCGGCGGCTATTAGGCGTGTGTATCGGACGGTGCTTGGGGCATCACTGTTTTTTTATTTTTGTTTTAAGATAGCATCACTCTATTATGACGCATACGCAAATGTTCCGCGCATGCATCCACATTCTGCCGTTTCACCCACCGCACTGCGCGGTTCACCGCAATGCTTCACTCTGCTTTGTGGTGAAGCATCCTCAAAACACGAGGAGGCCGCTTAGGGCAGCGATATCAATCAATACCACTCAGTAGCCCTGCGAAAGAGTAGGCATGATTTTATGATTTTAGAGTAATCGTAATCCTTCAACCTTCCCGACAGTGTGCGCAAAGCAAGGCGCTTTACGAAACGGGGAAAAACTTGGCCTTCATCTCAAATGTAGGTAGCTGTCATGAAGGTGTTCATTAGATAAAATTACTGTAATGCAAACTGTTTTCAGCAATTTTTTTAATTTCATTTGAACTTCAGGTTAATGTGAACATTTTTCTGTTTTATTAGAGGCTAAATTAAATAGAGCTTACTGTAGCTGTGAACAGAAAAATGTGCTTAGTAGAACTTCATCAGCTTGCTTGAAAGTGCTCTGAAAAGCCCATAAATTGCTCCAAGCATGCTCCAAAACCTGACTTTTGCTGCTCCAAAGTAAGCTTTTCTGCTCCCATGCCTGCTCCAAAAGCTAGAGCCTGCTTCCACACCCGATTTTTGCCAAAATGTCTTTCCTATAAAGGTGGAAAAATGTACAGTCTTTGCCAAAAGTAACCGAGCAGCCTTGCCGGCCGGCGGAGCATGCATGGGGCCAAGCTGCAGCGCTACCATCGCTTGCAAACGTCACTTGCTGGTGCACGGCAAACGATCACTACAGTTGCGTGCGCCTTTGGAGGAAGGGCGCGGCGCTGCCCTAGACCAGCTGTCGCCGAACTGTTTACTCTCATTCCTTCCGTGCATGGCTTGAAAACATCACACAGCAAATGGCCAAGGGTGATGCGATCGACTTTGGGGAAAGCACACCTTCTAATGCGTGGTGCGGAGTTCAGTATGTCGAACTACCACTGAAATTGAGTTCGATATAAGACGCAGCTTTCCTATACTTTTACATGGGATTTTCAAGGGGATATTCCGTAAGCTCGATATAACCGAAATTCGAATTATCTGGGTTCGATACATCCGGGTTTGACTGTATTTGGTGCCCGCTGGCAGAGTGGGGCCATCAGTAACTAGATGAATAAGATACTGGAGTGAAACCTCCAAGTGCAGCGCAATATCAAGCTCACAAACCCGCCTTTGCTGAACTCCCTGGCCGCAACAGGGTGAAGCTTTAGATGTAGTTTCACTGCAAGTGGAAGAAAAACTTCATAGGAAACCTTCGTGAAAGGCGTTCTTGGGGGATCATATGCTAGGGAACTTTTACATCACTCATTCGCTATTGGCAAATACAGTGAAACCTCATTATAACGAACAGTTAAAAAATCGGAAAATAATTCGCTATATCCATATTTCGTAATATAAAATTTTGTAGAAAATACATGCAAGAGCAGCAAAATTCAATCAGAGAAGGCACAGCAACTTGGAGGGTGCTTACTTGGGTCACGTCCATTTATTTATGCGCTAAGAACTGCCTATCGCGGCCTGCTTTTTTGTGTTGATCGCATTCCGTATCATGCCCTGTTCCACAGTTTGCAAACACTCAACAAGGGCAAACCCACTGCCCTCAATAGCACTGCGGTGGCGGCACAGTAAATCCAATGCAGCAAGTGCTTCTTGTGAAATCGGAATATTCTCATTGTCTGCAGGGCCAGCCTGAGCTTCGTCTGCGGGATGTTCAGAGACTTCCGCAGCGATTTCGGTGTCCGTCAGTACAGCCGTGGTCGCTGCGATGTCGTCGTCACCTGCAGAGTCTTTACAGTCATTGTTTTGGGCACGTTACTAACAAGAAGCGAAAAATATTTCCAGGCGTCATCGAGCTCACGGAGCTCTGCTTCTGCTTCGTCGGGATCGTCACCATCGTCGATGCACGGGCCTCTGCTGGAACAAAACCTGCGTGCCGAAAGCAGTTGGCAATCATTTCGCCTTTCACGCTGTCCCATGCCGCTTCAAGCTTCTGGATTGCTCCCAGCAAGTCGATCTTCAAGTCCTGGTTCATACGAAGCTTCACGAAAAGAGTGTCAATCAGTCTTTTTTTAAACTGCCTTGAAGGCCCTGATGACGCCCTGATCTAAAGGCTGCAGCTTGGCTGTAGAGTTAGGCAGAAGAAAGCGAACTTCAGCGTTGTTGAGTGTGACATCTGTGTGTTGTGTGCTGTATAGTTATTAACGAGGAAGCACACTTTGCGACCCTCGCGCACAAACTCGCAGTCCCAAGCATGCAGCCACTTCGCGAAAAGTTCACGTGTCACCCAACATTTCTTGTTGGAAGCATACTCTGCGGGGAGTATGCGGCCCCCTTTCATGCATCTCGGGGTTTTAAATCTCCCGATGACGAAGGGTCGCAGCTTCACAGTGCCGTCCATGTTGACGGCAAGCAAAACAGTGATCCGGGCCTTTCCTTGCTTTCTGCCATGGCATGGCTCTCCACGCGTGTCAAGGATATGCCTGAGTAGCATCTGCCAAAATAGGCCCGTTTTGTCTGCATTAAAGATGTCCTTGGGCTGATATTTTGCAAGGATTTGCGGCCACTCCTCTTCCAACCACTGTCTGATGCTCTCGCAGTTAGCCGTCTCGCTTTCGCCAGAGATCGTTTTGCCTACGATGTCATAGCGTGCCTTGAACCTTTGCAGCCATCTGGAGCTGGTGATGGCATCGATACAGGCAAAGTCGGCATCGATACAGGTTTTCGGCAGCGATACAGGCAAAGTCTTTCACTTTTTGTTGAAGCATCGGTCCCGACACCGGTATGTCTTGAGCTCTGACATCCAAAAACCATTTGTAGAGTGCCTTCTCCACGTCGCTGAACGCAGGGGGCCGAAGACGCTGTGCACTTGTCCGTGTGGTCTCGTGTGCTTGTGCCTTGGTTTTTTTTTTTTTTTTTTTTTCTTTATTGCCGACTTTGACATTTGAAAGTGAAATCCTTGGTTACAGCTTTGTTCTCCAAAGTGGTACTCAAAGTGCTCCTTGGGATGCCAAATAAGTCCGCAAGAACGCACTTCTTTTCGCTGTTCTCCACACGTTGAATTATCTCGAGTTGGTTTTTAATGTCAATGCTGCTCTTTTTCTCACGTTCACTGCTATCACAGCACTACACACACCCGCGCACCACACTCGTCATGACCACCGACGCAGCCTGCACAGAATGCTACGGCGGCCACGCCGCTGCTAACACTAAAACACAAAAGGGCAAAAGCAACATTCGATTGCGCCGCAGCTGAAGCAGTGCTGTCAGCGATTTTGAGATGCACATGATTTCTTTGGCTGTCAACTCTTAATGCTGACGTGGCATCTGTGGCTCTGTCAGTGCATGCGAGGTAGTCCTGAACGTTTGCTGCGCCGCACAACACACTTGTAGTGCAACAAAGCTTGTCTCCTGCTATTAAAGTGAGGTAGGGCTTGGCGTCGCGAAGTTCGTTATATCCGTTTTATGCCGAACCGCGTTCGCTATAGGAAGTATGTGTTTGACAAAAATATTTCGGAAGCGTTCAATATATTCAATAAGTCGTTATATGCGTGTTCGTTATATCAAGGTTTGACTGTATTTTTGAGGAAGTTGCGATCTCTGCTCAGATTTTCTAGCATTCAGTTTGGAGTCACAATCGCAAAAGCCGTTACGCACTTCTGTGCATTAGCAAGTGGCGGCAAATTCAACGTTGGAGGATTTGCCACATTACATAGACACTAATGGCCGCATTTGGAACAGCAGAAAATATTGCCTCGTTTTTGTTTCCCTCTAGCTCAACGAAGCGTCACTATTGAAGACTAGAAATCGTGGGGAAAACCATACCAAGAGTTCGGTATATGTGCCCTATCTCACTATGCTACCATTCTAAACGAGAGGAATGCAACTATTTTCCAACGCGTTTTATCTATGGGAGCTGTGTGCTAGAATTCAACACGCAAGGTATTCCAATGAAGAGCGCAGCTTCACAGCGCCTGCCAAAAATGAGCCTTGAGCCAGTTTTGCTGTGCCCAGCGGCCCCCATGACTAGTACAGCGCTCTAAAGGAACAAAATCGACACCGTGCACGCTGCTCGCTTACATTTTGTTATCCCAAGAAAGATAGCGAGGCAGCAGCCTTATGTCAGCAAGCTTACACTCGTTGCCGGGGAGCAGCGGCCACCGATGGCGACCGCCACGCTGCCGCTCAGCCCTGCGCTGCTCCGCCGGCCGGCCGTCTGGGCTGCTTGGTTACTTTTGGCAAAGGCGGTACAGTTATCTATGGGAGATGAGCTGGGACATCCATATCACTTTACTATATCCGAGTGTACTGTAGCGGGGTTCTGCTGTAATTCAGTGAAATAAATTGTTGCTATTTCCACTGTTGGGGATCAAACGCAGGTGTTCTGCGTGCCAAACGAGCACGCTACACATAAGCGGCATGAGCTAGTTAGGTGACAGCCTAGAGAGAGTGCGTTGTGTGTGTGATGTAGTGGCATGTATATAAGCACTGCAGTGGCGCACTCATAAGTGACCTCCAAGCTTTAATGCTTTTATTGTACATTTGCTAGCTGATGTGGCTATTGAGTGCAGTCACCTGGTTCGCAATTTGAGCTCTGTGGCTCTGGAGAGCGTGGGCTTTGAGGACAGCACTGATCAGTGGCCCTCGTATTGCGCAGGAGCAGTATGGAGCCAGTGGCTATGGAGGTGGTGGAGGCAGCAGTCAGCTGAGCCCATCACGCAGCCCATCGGGTCCCACATACACGCAACTGGCACCCGGGGGAGCAGGACGGCCAGGTGAGGCTGTGAATTCAAGGTACACTGAGGGGAAATTGAAGTTGGCTTCTGTATTGTGTGCCAAAGAGTTGCTTGTACTGAGAGTGGAGAAATGAAATATCACCACTGCCACTAATCATTTTCTCAAGCAAACTGTGATGACCTCTGTGAGGATATACTACATCACCGTTAAATGGTAATCACAAAGTTCTTTTCAGTATTCCTGATATAGCGTTGAGTCTACTAAGTGGAGAAAAAAAAATTAATTTGATGTCAAACATATAACCAAAAAAGATTTTTACTAACAAAAACTGGGTAGACCGCACTCTCCATCAAATTTCCCTAGGTGCGGGTTACACATGAATCATGCTTACAGCTGCACATTAACAACTGTGGTGACATTGTGACTACTGTGTCAGATAATTAAAAAGCTGGCAAACAGAAGCAAACATTTTATTTTGCCATTCATTGCTGCTTTCGTCATTGGACGAGCTTAGCTCATTCTGGTCGCCCTCTGTGTCGTCCATGGCGTTTGACAGCCCCGTGACTCTAAAACTGGTTGAGATATTGTCTGGTGACAACGAATGCCACACGTGTAGAATCCAACTGGCACTGGAGGGACGCTCACTTCAGCCGCCCTTTCAGAGTTGTTCCGTGGTTTCCACTAAGAGTAGCATCACCGAGATTCTGTCTTGTATGGCCAGCTGACACAAACATTGAGTGGCTGCGGCACGCTTGTATTTGCACTGAATTAACTTGCACTGTTTCCTACAGAAAACCTTCCGGGTTCGGTTAGCCTCGGTGAGGTCTTGCATTTGCGTACACCAGCAGCGAACACATTTTTCGTTGACATCAAAGTTGCGCCCGGCCTCCTGTTAACAGTTTTCCTCAACGTATTTTGTCCCTTTTGAAGCATGCAGTGCAGGACCACCTGCACTTGCCCTTTGCTTTCGTTCACATTCAAAAGCATGCAGCCAGCCACACGACGGCATACGCAACACAACGGATTCTGCAAGCAGTCGGCAAGCTTTCGAATGAACCACGGGATAACAAAAACCAAATGGCGCTTGGCAAGGCACTGTGAAAACTGGGAACGGAAAGCCGCAGGAACATGTTGTGCGACAATGATGATAATGGATGCGGTATGGGAAAAACGAACTGGCACTATCTCATAGCATTTTGTGAGACTAGGCACATTTTCTCTATGTGTTTTCTTTTCTTTCAAATTTTTGTGGCCGAAAGTGTGGGGGGGTGCGGGCTATACATGAGTATGAATGGTAAGAGACACCGAGGGCAAGTCTGTGCCATCCTGCTGTTGATGTAGCTGGGTGTATGACGATGAGTATAGCTGCACATGGAATTTAAAAGGAAACAAGTGACAGAAATTTGTTTTCTTGCCTGCCAGGTTTGTGGGGCCAGTGGCAACCGGGTGAGGCGCCCCCACCCGGGGCAGGAGGAGCACCACCCCCACCCCCTGCGCAGCAGCAGGAGCTGTCGGACATGCTCCAGATGCTGGACCAGTCGGGCACGGCATCGTTTGAAGAGCTCTCCATGTTCAACTCATTTCCCGAGTGATCGCCGCACACATCAGGGGAGGGGGCCCTCTTTTGTAACCGCAGCCGCTGCGTCATCGTGCAAGGGTTTTGGTAGCATGCCTCATCGTGATGGACCAGCAATGTACTTGATCCACATGAAGAAGAAGAAAAAAAGAACCCAGGTCACAGAAATACACTGCACTGTACTGCACCCAAGATGGGTCTCTCTGCTTTTGCTCCCGTTGTGGCAGATTGGCCACAGCGCCACGGCTTGGTAGGGAACATGCGCCCTTTGAGCATCACCGTTAACTGACAAGCTGGCTTCCCATTTCCGAATGCTGCTCATTTTTCTCTTTCACATGCCAACTGATGCGGATTGGAGCATTGGAAAAGCATGAGTTAGGGCGCACATTTTTGTTTGACTCACAGATCTGATTAACTCATAAGCATGCACGATGGTGTATGCATTGTACATTCCTCATATTTTTACACCAGACATAAGCTCCATTTCAAGGTAATACTCGGAGAACATTCCTTGCTGTGAGCAGGTTTTGAGTACATGCTAGCTGGCAACTGTTGGGCGCAGAGAATCGGAGCTTGCTTTGCAGTTTTTTCTGCTCGGTAATTGGTGCTGAGGGAACAGAGGTTGCATTTTATTTTTACGACAACCTTAACAGGCATTTTAATTTAGGAAGCCCCAGAAAAGGTTGTGTGAGATGCGATATAGGCTTTACACATTATCGTTGGGAAGGTGAAACAGTTTTACGCTGCGTGCCTGTTTTGCACCTAAATTTGCTTCTCTTTTTTCCTTGCAGAGCATTTAACATAGCATGTTAAATATGGCCGGAACAAATTGTCCAAAATCAAATGGCATCTTGCCAGGTATCCTTGCCTGCTCTAAATGCTTAGCTGTCTTTTTTTTTTTTTTTTCTCCTATCAGGGACAGCTGACCACTGTATTGGAGATGTAATTTCTTCTTAAATGCAAAAACTACTTTTTAGTTGTACCTTGATATTGGGCACCCTGTGAAAAGAGCTAACAAATTTTACTTGCAAAATGTGCCTGTATTACAAGATGCAAGGTTTTATGACCATTTCTGTAAATAGGAGAAGCCTGCAGTATTGAGGGGGCAAAAATGTTTGCTTTTTGTTGCTTAGGATCAGGGGTCTGGAAACTCTTTGCCTTTAGGAAACTGAACAGCCATTAATATGTGCAAAAGGAACCCCTCTTCCTTCCTTCCCTTCCCAGTTACAATCAATCCTCACAAGGCAGCGAAGCGTAGACATATTTTTCTACTTTGGCAGATGCTGATTTTTCGGTGCAAATGGGCTCACTGACGGCAAATTGACCTGATGCTGCTAATGCCACTGAAATGCCCAGAAATATGCCTAATGTGACATGCATTGCTTTTTTGTTTTGGCTTCAGTCGTCACGCTCTAAAACGAACGAGGTACTGCACCTAGTCTGCAAGTGCTGCAATATGTGGGACAGGAGAAGTGAAAGGCAAGCAGGAGGGAAGGAAACCCGGTGATGCAGCTTGTGGAACCCAATTTGAGAACCTCTGCTGTAGAAAAATGCAACTTGAGTATCGCTTGTAAGCCTATTTATTTGATGCCACTTTGCCACCCTGAAGCGTCATCTACAGAAATCCCGGCATTGTTGCTGCCAGGAAGCTTGTACATTGTCATCTGCAATGTCTGAGACTATAAATAGCGAGATTTTTATAAATTGTGCCTGACTGCAAAAAGCACGAGCGGTCATGCTCTATGGGAAGCAAGTGCTCAAGTTCTGCTTCATAGCAGCTAACCTGCACACACAGCTATTCGGGTCGGCCACTATAAATGCTCATGCTGTTGTGCACATGATTGCTTACTGCTGCACAGTACTTGGCCGTGTGTTGGCACATGGCATTATTTGTTCTCACACGCTAAGACCTTTCAATTCACTGTGGAGGTTTGCACTACTCAGTTGCATCAATTGGCTGAGGTATTAATTGGGAGAATTGGCACTTCTCGATTATTTCATGGCTGTGTGGTGGCATGAGCCCATGGTGCAGTCTATTCCCGGTAGGCATTTCGAAACATGCAGATGCTGTGATGAAACGTTCACTAGCAGAACACTTCAGAGCTTCAAGTAGTCCCTTTGCACTAGATTCAGATTCAGGCACTATCATCTCATTGAGACAGATAGTGTGCTCGTAAGTATGGAAACTGCGGTCAAAGTCATACAACTATAGAGCAGAGATTGCTCTATTGCTGTGCAGGCTGCATTGGGAAAATGTCGTCCCTTGTGGACCAGGAGCCAGAAAATAAAACAGGCAATTATAGTAAAATTTCGAAATGAAAAAGTGAAATACTTGGGGGTGAAAGAAAGTGGGTTGTCTGGCACCTCTTTACTGAAGGCAGCTGACGCTCTTACGAAGTTCACAGTTTTAAGAGGCCAGTGCCTCTGTTCATTGCCACAAAGAATATGTACCGTCTGGGGACAAAACCTTTTTATCTGGGGATAAATTCGTTAAGCTGGCATATGCTTTCTGAGCAAAACCTGAAATTTTTTTGAGACTGTGGGCCGCACCATACAGTTCCATGTGCTGCGTGTTTGAGACCCCTGCTTCAGAGGAAGGAGGAGGGTAGGCTGTCGTCTAATGCAAATGCTTGCAGTGGCCACACTTTGGCTACAGTGCCTAAACTGCAGGCATTGCTTTTTTTCCTTTTGTGCTCTCACTTGCTTTTGCATAGGCAGAATAAACAAACAATGAAAAACCATATCTACATCTGTGTTGCGGTCATTTGTTTATATTTTTTTTCTGCGCTGATGTCTTGGCACTGTTATTCTGGATTTAAACTGTTCATAGCCCTGTGAAAATATTTGTGTAGTCCCGATCAAAACTGCAGGCTGCACATTATCTGAAGAGTGACAACGCTGGGTACAAAGCCTGTTTTGGATTTTGTGGAGCATGTGATTAATCATGTGGGTGACATCAGGTCATGCCATCGCACGATGGAAAAAGCCATGACGTCAATTGATGGGTATAAGAACGAGGAGCAGCTGCACCTCGACTCTGAGCCAGCCATGGACGCCAGTTAAATTGAGCTGCGAAAGAGTTCTATCATGCATAACTATCCTGTGAAGCTTTCGTTGAATTCCATGTTAAACTATGTTAAACCTATGCTGATTTTTTTTTTTAGTTGCACATCCAAACGGCCCGTCTGCTCCATGTGAGAGATCAAGAGAAGACAGAACAGTGTTAAGTGCTGGCTTGTGGTAACCGTGAAAGCTACGCTGAACACCAGTGCCAGTTAATCAGTGACAACGGAAATATGGTATATTCAGTGAGGGAAGGGGGCACTTGGGAAACACTTTGTTTTTATTTATTGCTTTTGCACTTTAAAAGTACTCGTATGTCCTCCTCGCATTTGTGTGCGTAACGATACTAGCGAGCAAGTTGCGCTCAGCATGGTACCCAAGCCAGCCTTGTTCTGTTGTTGAAGCTACTGTTCTGTGAAAACCAAAATGATACCAAGAACCTCTAATTTTTGCTTTTTTTTTGTTTCTTAAATTCTATCCATGTAAATTGCCCATTACGATGCCGTCGTAGAAGCCAATTTTATGAAAATGAGATGGCCTGAAGTTAGGTTGCGGCAAAAAAATGTAAATTAGGTGGGAGGAGGGGGCTTATACTTCAGATACTTCACATCAGAACACTTAACGGGGGGGGGGGGGGGGGGGGGAATTTAGGATCTCTGTGCAGAATAGATATTTAGGTTTATCTGAGGAAGATGACTGCGATGAATGATAATTTTCGAAGATATCATTACCTAGTGCACAGTAGAAGTACGTGGTAGGATAGTTGGGATACTGGTAAACCATCTAAGGTGACGAAAGATCTGATTACGAAACGCCAAAGCATAAGAAGCGATCAAAGCTAACTGGTAAGCATAAAGTGTTTGACATAAGGAAGTATAATATAGAGAGAATTGAGCATGCTTTGAAGAATGGCGGTAGCCTGAGGGCAAATAAAAGTTTGTAACCACCACCACCACCTCAAGCCGGCCAAGAGGAGACTATGCATAAGCAAAAAATCGGATGTATGTATTGAAAGATATGGCAGGCAACATCATTACCAATATGGATAGGATAGTCAATGTAGCCGAGGTAGTCAGGACGATAATTAGAGTTGCAGAAGTGCAGAGACGTTCTGCTAGTAACAAAGAATGAAGAAAGCATTAGAAGAAAAGCAGCTGAGAAAGATCGGGTAACTGCATATTCTTGAAAGATGATAGAGAGGTTGCGCTAGGAAAACTGGCTGCCCTGTATATGCAATTCCTCAAGACCTTGAGCACACTAGAATCTTGGAAGAGTGCTAACATTGTCTAAATGTATAAGGGGATGTCAAGTATTTGAAAAATCTTCAGACTGGTCAGCTTATTATCAGTTATGTACAAGATATATTTACTAAGGTACATGCCAATAGAATCGAGGCAACCTAGTCTTCAATCTACCAAAGGGTTGCGCAGGATTTCATAAAGTCTACTTATTAGATCCTATCGACATTATCAACTAGGTGATAGAGAAGTGCTTGGAACATAAACAGCCCCTGTACAGGAATCATACTTGTACATTGTAAAATCGCGGTGTGTATGTGAAAGTACTGAAGGACCCTAATGCCCTCAAAAGTCACAAAATTTCCAAAAGGAAGGTGTTAGGCAAGGAGACATCTCTCCGGTACTGTTTACCGTTTGCTTAGAGCAACAGTTCAGAGACTAAGAGTTGATAGAGAATACTTCAGTAACCTGCGATTCGCTGGTGACATTGCTTTGCAAAGTTTGAAACTAAAAGCACCCAGCCGTGCAGCCACAGCTCAGATTTCACAGATGCCCAGATGCCGGCGTCAACAAATGCCATAGGCACTCTCTCGCTTTCTCTAGTGTTGCTTGCATGGTGTAGAACCGGATTTTTTTTATGGTTCCGGAGACTCATTCCATTCCGGTTCGACCCTGCCTGAACCAAATCACATTGGTTCAGCAAAAAAAAAAAGAAAGCAGGAGCAGTTTCAGGAACCTATTTTTTATAAGTGGTCTCGTCCAGATGAGTGGCATTGGAATGAAGACTCCATTTACCCTTTGTTGTTTTGTTTTTACTTCCTGTATTGCTTCTTCAAGCTAGCCTCTTCCCGCTGCTTCACTGGCTTTTCTTCCTTTCAGTTTCTCATGCTGCAGATCACCAATCACACTGTTACTGTTACTAGTCGCAGGTTCCTTCGGTTCGCTTGACCTCGTCCCTCTCCCTGCTTTTCAAGTTTTTTGTCCCAACCTTCCCTGTCGCCACGCAACCCGTAGACCAGGTTACTCATTAATTACGTTTTCTCTACATAGTGCACTTCTAGCTTTCAGTGCCACCTTTATAGACGTGTCTTAGGTATTCGCAGTAGTGATGGTGGATAAAGCAATGAAATGCATTTTTTTTCGACACCGTAGTTGTATTGGCCGAAACGATAACACGTCAAATAGAGCTTGTAAGTTAAAATTCCATTCGCTTCTTTGCTCCACGCAGTCTTCACATTTGTACGTCGGAGCTCCACTTCTGGCATAACTTGCCAAGGAAAATCAAACAAGGAGACATTGCTAGGGACAAAAGGAAGAGAAGACAAAAAGGGAAATTGACTTATGGAATCATCTTAAGTTCAGATACAACTCAAGAAGAGACCCGTAAATTGCTGCCCAAGGCAGCCTTCCCACCGTCAGTGTCGGCTTATCACTGTGAAATCTCGGTCAACCAAATTGCATCTGTTGGCGTCGCTCGACCGCCGCAGGTGTACAGCTAAGAGCGTTAGTTCGAGTTTTACAGAATTTAATCCTAGGTCCCCAATTCCGGTGCCAATGTGTATACCACAAAGCGATTCGTTTGGCACCACCTGCGCCTTTCACACCCCATCACAGTTTCGAGGATCAAAGGTCGTCTATGCGACCTTCGGTCGTATTCGTAGCCACGTTGCCTTTATGCTTAAGAGGTCCTTCCACAAGATGTAAACAAAAAATTTTATAATTGAAAAAAAAGAAATTGGCACGAAGAGAGATAAGAAAGAGTTGGAAGGTGTTTTAGTTTTTTTTTTTTTTTTCATTAAGCAACAAGACGTGTTTAGTAAGTAGCCATTTAATTACCAGACAGCATTTTTAGGAGTCATAACCAACAACTGATATAGTAAAGACTCTTAGTAGTAATAAAATGTTTTTGCCATTCCAAGTGACTTAATGAGCCTGATTATTGTACAAGTGCCTATTAGTTCGGAAAATTTGAACAAGGTGTGGCTTCTAGTCACGGAGAAAATAATTTGTAAACAAGGCCTAATTTCTCTTCAGTGTACTTTTTGAAAATTTTTCTTGGAAGCAATAACTTCTTTTCCGTATAAAACAGCGCGAAGACACCGGACGAAGAAGAAAGAAAAAACACATACGGTGCTGAACCGGACTTTTTTAAGAATGTTTGATTCTCCCAAGAGACGTATGTATTCTTGAGATGAGCTCCAGAAAAAATGCGACCGCATCTATCTTGAAAAATATGCTCATCATTTTGATCTTCAATGGATTGCTGTACATATTGTAGGAGAAGACAATGCGATAGAGAAAAGAAAAGATCTTGTACAACAACGCTAAAACAACATCTTCCAAGGTTGTCATAAAGCAGGAACTTAACAACTTCCTCTGAATTGGGAACCAGGAACGGGTCATTCACCTGCAGTGTTGAGAATTTGTTCAAATACGTGGAGACAACCATTAGCCAGGAGAGATGCTAGGATACTATTGCCCTGAAAGGAATCTCAGGCTTATGCGTCTTGGCCGCAAAGATTTCAGAACACCTAGCTCAGCATCTTTCACTTTCTTTGCGAGACCTTCCAAATTAATTTTTGTCAGCAGAGACTCTGCCTTCTGCTTACAACGCGAGGGTTATACCTTAACGGCCCGGAAATTCTTCATGACAGTCTGGCGGGCTTTCTGGGTGCGTAGGTGCTGTAGGTCACAGTGACATTGCTAAGGGACAAAGTAAACGATTTTGCTTTTTGGTGAACTATCTGGTTGAGAAGCAGCTACGAGCGGTGCAGTCGGACAAAGAGGGGATTTTTGTTGTCATATCGAAAGACCTTTTTGCCCAGAAAGCCCGCAAGACTGTCGTGAAGAGTTTCCGGGCTGTTAAGGTACAACCCTCGCATTGTAAGCAGAAGGCAGAGGCTCTGCTGACAAAAATTAATTTGGAAGCTATCGCAAAGAAAGTGAAAGATGGTGAGCTAGGTGTTCTTGAAATATTCTTTGCGGGCGAGATGCACAAGCCTCAGATTCCTTTCAGGGCAATAGTATCCGAGCACCTTTTCTGGAAAAAACCAGACTCAGCGATGTGTGCGAAAAGTCTCCCTGTAACGTGCAATTACTTGTATTTTTTTTTCTCCCTTTGAACGTCAGAAAAAAAATAATTGCACTGTTGACATAGTGAGTACTACGTGCACAACATATCCAGAAACAAAATAAATAAAAATATCAAATAATTAGACAGCTTGATTTCTTGTGGAATTACCCTACTGGAGTTCTGTACCGAGGACACATACTTCGTGTTTCGTGATGAAGTCACAGAGAGCTCTAAGGGACGCAGTGAATACTTTAGTTTTGGTCAGAGCGAAAGAATTTGCTGCAGAACGAATGGAAAATCTCGCATTGCTTTCTCCCAGCCATCCTGAAAATTTGTTCTTGCACGGCCAAAGATGTGTTCGTTACTGTAAAAGGATGAAGGCTGGCACAAGCATCTGCAATAAGATTGTCCAGTGGGAAGACGTGCATTTCAGTATGCATTTTAGAATTTACTTTTAATTTCGGTGTTGGACAGACATCGAAACTGATTAGTGAATGCTAAGAAGCACATATCTACAAAGGTGATGAAGTTCATTCATTGAGTGTGCACTTATTATATCAAGCTGCACATAGCGGGTTGTCATACAACCTTGTATTAGCTTTTTCAGTTCAAGTATGTTAATTCAAAGCATTTACTTTTGCCTATAATGACCAATTTTAGTGACCTTGTGGTTTTTTAGACTATGTGTATCAACTGATGTTTTTTTTTCAAGCATGAAATGTTTTTCGCTCCCATTGTCAGTAGCCTTGAGGTGACGTCGAAATAGAACCAACAGTCAACATCCAGGCAGCAATTTCCAGTCATACGGGCACCGAGACAGGAATGTCCAGGCACCAAACAAGATTTAACAAGACTAGTTCATTCTCTCAGCCCTCGCACAGCACTAGAACACAAACATTAAGTGCTGCCTTGCCTTATTGCATTCTGGTTTCGACGCGCAATGCTCAAAGGCGCAGAAGAGAGGAGGCACGTGCCTTAGCAGGAATGAAACGCCCTTGATCGCAGTACGCCAATTAATTCGGTGCTCCTATATCTACTGCACTCACCACGTCGGCACTGCGTACCCACCAGTGTTCAGACACCGTCGCCGCCAGAATGAACGCGCAACCAGACCAGCAGAGCTCCACGCATAGAACACGCGTCTCCAACAGGGGTTTCGAGTTTTGGTCCACTATGGAACGTAGGGACAATGAGCCCTTGTTCATTGCTGTCCATCCTTGTGTCCCCATACCAGCACATGCAGATGTGTCATTGTGGCAGGGCTGGTTCGAGTAAGCCGCAAAGTATCGAGATTAACAAATGACTTTGCCATCACAACTGCTCTCTCGAGTTAAGCAATCAAGCCAGACGACAGGACAGCGCTGGTAATAAACCCATTTCATGCTTACATCTCTCTGCTACTGCGGGAGAGGTAGTGATATAGAAAGCCCTATGCCTTTTTAAATGCTGTTTGAGAAGAGCAATTGGAGTAATTTTTTTCAATGCATTCTCCAGGCTCCATACCAGCTAATCCACACGTTCAAGAAACAAATCCACACTTTGCGGAATCTACAACAACAGAAATTTATTATACAAGCAAGAATTCCACAGCAGTGCTTTGGCATTAGAAGGAATAGCACTACGGAAGGGACATGAGAAGAAAAATGAGAGACAGCAGCGCTCTCTCGTGCTTCCGCTATTCCATTAATGTTGTAATGTTGTGCGCCAGACAGGACCAAAAGCGTGATGGCACATTTGGAAAAGGACTGCGTAGCTTCTTTTGCACAAGCACTTCTCGTATTTCATGTGAACTGAATCGTGGGCCCAACCAGCACAGAATATTTTTTCTGTCACCGTTCAAGTAACTACTGAGCTCTTGCGCTGAACTTTTGAGTGACAGAGGTAGTTGTAGAGGACACCGAGTAGGATGGCTGTCAGAAAGAGGCTGCAGAAATACCTAGCTATACTGAAAGGTCTGCTATGGCTACTGCTGAAGCATATTCCGATTAGAGGCCCACGTGTCAGCCTTCTATGGCTCAAACCAAAGAACAGATTCTTCGGAGAAGGGGGCTGCTAGACACGACTAGCTCCATAGTGCCACTAATTTGGTCTTTTCATCTATGTGAAGGCAGCTAACGCAGTCATGACGACCAGCTTTTCTAACATGAAGAGCACAAGCTTCACACAGTACAACAAACAGGCAGGCACACTGCAACTGCAGGTGTCTTCCAGGGTCCACCACAAGGCCATGTTAAAGAAAGGTTGGCAGGCTTGCTTCGAACTGTGTCCGATGATATGAATGTGAGCAGAAAGCGTGCACTCGGCAACCACGCACCATCCTGGAAATCGTTTTCATTGCCTTGACTCAACCGGTGTGGCAGGGTTCCCAGCCTCGCGGCTCCAAAGACGATCCAGGGGTCCCGAAGGCCTGCAGGACATTCCGCTTAGCTGAGAGTAGCTGACACAACATAATAAAATCGCTGCCTCTCACTGTTGCCAGACAGTGCACCAGCCCCAGAGCACAAGCCAGAGCCAGGTTCTTCTATACTTGTGTACAGCTGACCAAGGATCAAGCTGTACACTAGATACTGCAGTATGACTTACTACCATGCTTCTTCATTGCACTGGAACAGTGAGGCCACAAACCTTTGAGTCATGTGCTCTCGCTGCTAACCCTTGATGAATACTACCTAGTTTATCACCAAAAAGTAATTAATAAAGGAATGCACTATATGCCTACATTTACACTCTCTTATGTCTGTAAAATATATCCATCCAAGTTAATAAAATTATCTTTCAGGCAGAGAATAATTGCAAATACAGAATTTATTGCCCCGTGCATGAAGTGAGCTGAAGGCAGAGCATAAAAAAAAGCACACATGTCCCTATTTCAAAGCTGCCTTTTCAGTCGTTTTCCTTCTATAGTTTCATTTTTCTCACTCTATCCTCCGGTGGCTACTAGTCGATTTTTAAAATTATTTTTGCTTCCTCTCTTCCTCAGAGTGTTTCAAAGGTGCTCAGCCAGTTACCTATGTGTCTCTTATCTTGCGTCTTCTACAGCATAGCTGAGTGCCACAAGCAGGCAAGTCATACGCCTTTCCGTACACTGTACGTAATGTGTGCGGTGCCAATATCTGGCCATCTTTGCATAGCGATAATGCCTGTTGTGACACTGCGTCTGTGAAAAACGCAACTTCAAGTGAACCAGAGTGCACAGGCACTTTATAGTCTATGGGTGGCAAAGCGCAGTATGTGATGCGTGCACGATGGTGCCCTGTCTTTCTAACACTAGCAAGAAAGCTTCCCAAGAATCGTGCTTCCTCGAGATGGCTTCTCCGCAATCTTGTGCGAAGGTGCGCAGAAGCCATCTTGTAGAAGTGCGCTTTCTTGCTTGTAATCATTTTATGCACATATGCATATTTTTCTTCCCTTGACAGTGCCACATGGATGTTCTGTGAGTGCTCATGACTGCCATGCTCATCGACACTGCTACACATTTTTTGCAGACAAAGAGGTACTGATGCTCTTGCCTTAAAAGGCTGCTAGAGGCATGCTTGTGATTTTTCAAGGCTGTGAGGCTTCAAAGCTTCGAAGCATCAATGCCACTGATGCCAAAAGGCAATTTTTTCGACATGGGGTTACTAACGGTCATGCATTAAAATAACATAGTAGCTAACCCTTTGCGGTTCCTTGTTGGGCCCCTCTCACTAATGCAATGTGACCGCTTCAGGTTGCTGTCCACCATTGCTGACAAGCCTTCCTGTGATTAGATTGCATGTGTTTTTCAAGCTGTGCATGAAGTGCCATCTCTTGAAGAGTAAATAAACTGTTTTTCTCATGGGTGGTTTGTTTCTTTAGAGCGGGAGCTCTATTGTTCGCACTGCAACTCACAAGGTCATTCAGCACCACAAATTTGACTAAGATGGCGGAGCGGGGGTGTGTCTGCATGACGCCATGTCACGTGATCAGCTGTGGAGCAGAGCTGCAGCTGCGCTTGTTCAGAGCCTCGCCACTGTGCACCACACGAGTATGCGGGGGTATAACAGCTGCTTCGCCGGCACTTGGTCCTTCAGTCTCGCCATAAATGAGGTGCGGGCTGGTCCGAGTGCATTCACTGACAGAGCTTTTGCTCATATAACTAGGCTTAACCAGTACAAATCTCCACAACTTTTTTTACACCGCGAGGCAGACCTCGCAAACTTTTTTCTTTCTCACAGCTTTTGCACATCCATATCGCTGACAGCAAAGCTTGGCAGCATTCTCACAGAGCGCTTTCTGTGGCAAGAATTCAGGTGCTACTAGTGACAACAAAGACTCTTTTAGCAAGGAAAGAACATTGTGCCTCCCCCAGATGATGATGGTAATTATTCTAGCGAATCGAGTGCCAGCACTAACAAAGAAGATTGCGCTGGGGGCAGAGGCTCTGATGATATACGCGACCCATAACTGTTGTGGGAGCTATACATTTCACCGCAAGCCCACGATATAGTGGAGAAAGATCTTTTCTGGCTTTTCAGACTTTCAATTGTCAACAGTTTCATTTTACTTGAGAATGCAGCAGATGAAGCAGGGACTGAAATTACAGCGGCACCAACAGTACAGCCACCCCATGCACATTATTGTGAAATAGTGGCAGTAGCCACTTCCATGATTACACAATCTAACACACAATATAGATGCCCTAAGCAATAGTGTGTAATATGAAATTACAAAAGATGGCAACATTCGCACCTCTCATAACTGCAGTCTGGCCTGCTAGCTTCATCGGTGCCTAAGCACGATGACGATCAGAGCGGTAATTCTGAGTATGAAGAAAATGGTTTTAGCAGTATGACCGCCACAAATATTGGCGAGCTCTTTCATAGCGCGTCCCTAGAATAAATCCTTTGAAGGCTTTGAGTAAGAATAAAGTGTTGCTGCTGTGCCTATGCAAGAGTTTCCCATCAATTCTTACCGCAATGCAAAAAATGTTAAGCTAGCGTATTAGCACTGAAGATATTGGTGATCGAAAATGATGCTGTTCTTCTCCTGCATCAACTCATCTCGCGCTGGCACGCAAGAGGAAGAGGGGGGGAGAAAGAGAGAGAGATAAACAAGTCGCGACAGCGTCCAATCATGCCCCGTCCTGCCTGCGTAACTTGGAAGCACCGAATGAGCAGGAGCACCCAGCAAGCCCCTGCGACGTGACATGGTAGGTTTGCGCATGGTGCACGTGGGGGCGTGTCGCCCCAATCGGCCACGAGCGGATGCGACCAATTGGGGCGCGACCGCTCCTATAATAAGGATCCCAGAATAATTTCAACCACCTGGAGACCTTTATTGTGCACTGACATTGCACCGCACACCGGTATCTTTGGTATTTTGCCTCAAATCCATGTCACAGTGGCCATGTTTTGATGGAGGCAAAATGGCACCAGTGTTCTCTGTGCTATCAGTGCGTATTCAAGATGCCCAGGTGGTTGGAATTTATCCAGAGCCCTTCACTAAGACTTTTCTTTCTTCCCCTCTTCTTCCACTTCTTTTTCATCCCTTCTCCTACGGTGCGGTTGAAGTGTCCGCTGAGAGGTGATACAGTTACTGCATCCGTTTCTTGCCTCAAAACCTATTTACCTGCTTATTTTGTTAAATTTGATAAGAGATATTACAGGGAGCACTAAAGAGGCAGTTATCAAGCGTTGAGCTCAAGCTGTTCCATGCAGGATTCAATCCTCACTCTGCAACCAGTCACTAATTGGATTATGGTATTTTTTAGGGCCTGTGCATCTTCCCGTTCTCCCTATCTCTCTTTTTTTTTTCTTTTTGCATCCATGTTAGACAAGGAGGTACAAAGGAAAAGGTACTCGATGCTTTCTGAAAGCTAATGGGGTTCCTCAAGGCAAAAAAGATGAGAACATCTGGTTTAAAGAACCCTAGTTGACAACGGTCTGCAGTGCATTAGACTGACCGTGAAAGAGGCATGCCAAGTCGCAGCAGGGCAGGAGGCGGCAGGCACCAGCGGTTGCCACCGCGTGGGCGCTCAGGCCCCAAGGATTGTAGGGCATCGAGCAACTGCTTCCGCGCCACAGGAGCACCTTCCCACTTGGCCTGAAACTGCCGTACAAGCTCACCCTGGCTGCAGCAGAGTCGTCCATGCACAAGTCGACCCAAGAGCTGTAGTGCTGTAAACAAATCCAGAGCATACTTCTCAGTCTTGCTTCTGACCATCAACTTGGTATTTAGGTTACAACAACGGTGGCCAAGTGGCGGTAGCGTTCATATTCTGAGCCGTAATTCACAAGATCAAACACAAGTCAAGACGACCATATGCACTTCTATGAAGGCAATGCTATGCAATATCAAAGCATATTAAGAAAAAAAAAAAAAAAAAAACTTCCAGGTGGATCAAATTAAGCTGTGTCCCTCTACTAGAGCATCATTCAAGATGTATGTGTAGCTTTGAAACATTAAACTGCACATATCATACCATTACAACAAGGGTAAGAGTTGAGTACAAATTCAAATGATGCTCTTTGTTTTATTTAGGTCGGCCATATTTACTTGTATAATATGTGCAACTTTTTCCCAAAACGTTTTTGAAAATTTTGGGGTGCAATCCTAATGTGGGGAAATACATAAGCAAGAATTTATAAGCTGACAAACAGAACAGTGGGTGCGTCCACTATCAGAGCACCTCAATTATGTAAGCATTTAAAATATTTAACCAATACCTTTAGTCTTGGCAAAGTTAGATTTTGATTTATTATATAACTGTTAGTTTAGTAACTCTGGCAAGCACTACCCTGGCTGGCAAATCATTGCATTAAGCTTCAATACAAAGACAGAAGGAACGATAGATACAGGTTGAGGTGCAACAAATGCACAACTGTTATGGTCGTTACTATTATATGGGTGGAGAAAACATGGGCAGACCAGACAGGGTCACGTGTCACAATACAGACAACATCATCTGGATTTTTCAAGGTTGTCGACATTTGTTCTACAGAACAAGAAATTTTCATTGGTGACATGGTGAAGTTGGAATAGTACACCAATTTACACCTGCGACTTTGGTGATGATGTAGACTGCAATGGGTTTGCTTAACTGATTTCCTGCCTTTAGTTTTTCTTTTAAACTTCCTTGTGCAATAAAAACTCGAAAACAGCACTAATACAAAAGTTAAATTAGTGTTTATTTTTGCTATCCTTAATTTTCTCCTCTGTTAAACAACAACAAACAGCACTTGCGGAAACAGCTGTTTATTGCGGTACCTGTCTTTTATTTTAGTCCGTTAACACTAGGAATCTCGATCTAACTACAAGCCGTTTGTGTGTTCGTCTGACGCCTCCAGGCTTGTGCTGCAGCGACGCTCGTGCCTGTGTCAATGATTTGCATGACACCACATGTCATGGCCGAATTGGCAGCCAACTTGGACAACTTTTTGAGAAGAGTCAGGCACGCTACTCCATACATGCATATTTGTACAGCTTGGCTAAAGTGGTGCTTTTTATCTGTGTCGCTCCTGCAAGCTTGAGCAGCATACATCCTATGATATGTTAACAGAGGTAAGCCAGTTAAAACCAAACAAAAGCAAAACTACGAAAAGTCAAGATAAGCCATGCAAAACCAGGGCTAACCATGATAGCATACGATAATTAGTGATTAGTCCTAAGCTAAACCACCCAGTAATATTTTTGTCCTTTCTAGCTTTCAACGGCTCCCCTGCCTGTGAAAGTAGCCTCTTCAACATTTGAAAGTGATGATCCTTTTTTTTTTTTTTTTTGGTTTCCATGAGCACCCAAATCAATGCATGCCTCTATTGCTACCTGCCTTTTGCCAGTTATATTCTAGGAGGGACCATTCTACAACTGCTCTTAGCCGACTGTTTTAACAGCCAGTCATTACTAACTGAATCTTGATGTTTCTTGAGAGGCCATGCATATACAGTTAAATCTCGTAACAAGAGACACTGTTACAAGAGTCACCCAGTTATAAGACACTTGAAAATGGTTTGGTTGGTTTTCCTATGTCTGCCATGTTAACAACATTGCATGCAAGAGACATGGTTACAAGAGACACTCGGTTACTAAGGACAACTTTTTTCAGGTCCCTGGAATAAATTCTTGACTATTTAGAAGAGACACAACCCAGGTGTGCTCATACAATGCAGCTGAAGCGTACCAACTCATAAATGATGCACTTCAGATTCCTTTAGCTAAATTCTGTTCCATATCAGCATCCTTTTTGTTGTATATGTCAGGAACTGAGAACTGAGAGTGAGTGCTTTCCCAGTATTGGGAAGTCAAGTCAAAACGACCCCATTGTTTCAGCCACTGGCATCGCATTACTGTCACCTTCGAAGCAAATCAAAATGCATGAATGACATCCAGCATATTTAACTCCTCGCTGTTAAAATTTGATCACAAGATGAAAGCTCAGAATCCCGATGCCTTTCTCTTTGTGGACAATACTTCTTGCAGCACCAAAGTTCTCGTGCTCAAAGCCACCGAAGTTAATTTTTCCCTCCAAACTCCACACCCTACTTTCAACCAATAGACAAAAGCATTATGCACTCTGTAAAGTTGCTGTACAAAACAAGGTTGGTAGAATGCCTGTAACTCGACGGGCAGCAGGACTGTACAATAGTAATTGATACGAAGTTTGTTGTGCAGGTGATTTCAGGTGTCTGAAATGGCCTGAGAAGTGAAGCTTTGAAAAACCGTTTCATACAAGCAGGCTTTAAATGTGATGACATGATGTAAGAGGGCCCATATATGGATACTATGGAAAGCTTCCTTGAAAGTGAAGCTTGGGCGAGCATCCAAGAGACTGCTGATGTACCAGAATCTATTGAGGAATTTGTATCTGCAGATGTGGATCTTGTGTGCTTCCGAAGCGCTTACAAACTGTGCAATTCTCACCCAAGTAAATGGCACATGTGCCATAGAGGATGACTACGAGGACATTTCGGAGAAAAAGTGTCAACATCTGAAGGTGACGAGCATGTAAGAGTGCTTCAAAGGTATTAGAGCAACAGGAGGGCTTGCAAAGTGAAGTGCTTTACTACCAGAATTTGGGAAGGAACACACTCTGCACTTACAAAAATACATACTAGTATGAATAACTTCTTTAAGCTTTTCTGGACAATTCCCTGTTAATGCGTGTGAATGCATTTATATGCTGATGTGCAATAAACTGATCAACACAGTGCTTTTAAAATTTTTGGTTACAAGAGAACTTGCTTACAAGAGACATCCTTTTTGGGTCCCTTGAGTGTCTCTTGTAACGAGGCTTTACTGTACAGGTGTGTATGAAAAAAAAAAAAAAAAAAGAGCGCTGTTGCCCTCTAACATTCATTATGTGCTGCCTCATTTTATATTGGCAGTTGTGGCATGTGTAAATAGGTAGCAGACGCCAGTGGGCTGTCTCGTGGACAAGTAATGTTTTTGTATGTCCATTAGGGAAGGTACGATTGCAACTGGAATGCAAAAATGTGCGCCATTTACTTATGTCCATGCCTGTAAAAACCCCATTTTTGTGCACATGTACAAGAACATGTTTGATTCAAGAGAATTGACTGAGTTGTTTTATGACGTTTTAAAACAAAGCACGATATGGTACAGAAGAAAAAAGAAATGGACATGGACAAGGCGCAGTCAGGTTGCTCAAAACTTTTTAAAACATTTTGGTTACCCTGAAGCCTGAATGACAAACCCTGACCAAAGCCAGCTTCAATTTGTCCTCAGTGCCTTGTTAAGGTGAGTTCAAAAGCTTAACGGGATAAAAAAATTTAAAGGACATTTAAGATCTGCCTTTAAAAACATGACGTGGCAACATTAATGGCTCCCTATGTGGGTCTCCTAGTGGATCTTTGTTCACAAATATGCATTTTGCTCCTCACTTAGTCACTAACTTCTGTTATCGCTGTGGCTCTGCGGGGGCCCCAACAGCATGTAGTCATGAACCATCCCATTAAGTAAAAGACTATGTGACATAGCTATAACGCGCCAGTTTAAACAAGTCATACGAACATGCCTGCATGGCCTAGGAGTAGTGTGCTCAACTCGGTGCTGTGTTTAGGGTCTTGGTGAGTTTGATTCCCATCTCACCCTAGATCTCAAAGGAGCTTTCAGAGTTGGCGGCTCCTGCCAACCAATCAGACCTTGGCCATGCCCCTTCCACAGGCATGATTGTGATTTTTCACTTATGACATTGACAATGCCAACAATGCTGGACTTTCTGTGCAACGGGGTTTTTAATGCTACTGCATAAAAAAAAAATCAAATTGCATAAATCTCCAGCAGATCAACCACCACTGACCATCATCTGGTAGGCATTCCTCCTTCCAACTGGGGTGCAAAGGACCTGGCCGCAGTCGCACAGCTGCGAAGCGTGCCAGAAGACCATTGTCCTGCCCAGTGACAACCACCAGGGGTTGCAGCCTTGGTGCCTTAGCATTCTCGCGCAGCTCATCCTGTAGTTCCAGCTGCCGAACCTGGAGTGCAGCAGCCGAGGGACCTCCGCCTTCCTCCTCATCCTCGGACAAGTAGCCATGCGGCACAAAGACCTCATTGTCCACCTCGTAGTCGTCAGGCTCACTCTCCGGCTCGCTGCCCGTCAGGCTCTCACCGGGCTCCTCGTCCCACTCTGCTTCACTGTCCACTTCATAGTCCAAGGCCTGTACAACACAAGTTTCACAGCTGGTGTACAAAGCAGCACCCCCATGCGGTGCAGAAGCACAAATACAACAAGACAGCAAATGAAATAGTGCCTAAGTGTGCATTGTGCAGTAGTGTGGAAGAGTAAAACGTTTCATAGACAACGATGCATGTCATAGCACTGCAAGTTGAAAGGCATTTCAAATATATTTCTACGTTGCACACCATCGAGTGCAGAAAGAAAACAAGAAAAAGATGAGCCTAGCAATACTTAAAAACAGGCCGTAAAAAGGCAACATTTGAAAGCATGGCATACATGTGTGTAAAGTCAGAAAAGAGAGAGAAAAAAAAAAACACAATAGTACAGCATGATAAAGCGCAACATAACAGCCCGTAGTTAATATGAGCAGACACTCTAGTAACACCCGCGTGCATGCAGCCCCTCTAAGTGTCAAAATAGTGATTCAGAAATTGATGCTCTGTGCTAAAGCAGGAAAAGCTTTTAATCCATTGCAAGTAAAGTTTGAACAATGGATTGGTTTACAGAGGAAACCATTACTAGGTCACAGGCAATAGAAAGCTCCATTTGATGTCACTAGCAGTCGCATTTAACATGTTAAGGAAGAAGCGGATGCTCACCTGGTCCTTTGCCCATGGCCTGCGTCCAGAGACAGAACAGCTGCGCTTGCGCCACGTGCCCCAGTATGCCGGCCGGACATTCTCGCAGAACTGGAGCAGCTTGGCCCGAGGTGCGGTGCGAGGTGCTCGGATATACCGGGGTCGTCGCTTCCCTAGCAGACTCTGGCTTATGTCTGCATTGCACTACAGATGCACCACACCATTCATGTACCATGACAACTAACCTTTAAATGATAATGATTTTCAACCAGTCAATGTTGTAATTTTTTGTCAATGTAATTTTTTCTGCTGTGCCCGGCGAGGTCAAGACCTAGTCAGGAGACGAGTAGCCTCCTTTAGCCTTGACTCGCTGGCAATAATGTGTTGCCTAAAAATTGAATAAATGAAATGAAAATGAATGTTGCTGTTATCACTAAGTATTTCACGTGACACATCCTTCCACTCTTTGGTCCATATTTAACATTAAGTCTTTACTATATCAAGTGTTGCCCTGAAGGTGCCTGGTAATTTTTTTTATTGAGCAAATGTGCACTTTGGCATAAATGACGCGTCGGTAATAAATGTCAACAAGACCCGGTGATGAGGCCCATGAGTCCAGAATCTCATGTCAGGTGGTCTTTTACTGCGGTAGTCCTAGCTGCCAAGGTACAGCTTGCGTGCCGTCTGAAGTCTGTGGCAAGTTGTTAAATAATTATGTATCATTGCTCCTGTAGCAGAAGCAAGGCAGGAGGGGTAGGTCAGGAGAGGATGTGTGGCCAGGAGTAGTTGACTGCAAGAGTCAGCACAACATCCACCCGGATCCTTCTCAATGCCACCTCCTCTTGGCGAGTTAGACAGCCGAGCAGGTTGGATCCGTGCAGTGAAATTAAAGCAAGGACAGAGTGGGAGAGAAATTCTTTTCCAGGCACTATGGCTGCTCCTGCAGATAGCTTTAGCACAGGCAGCGGGTATGTCACTCTAGAGCACTGCACGGACCCTGACTTACAAAAAAGCATGGGCTAGTATCGGGCAACATAGATAGCCTTTGTGCCTGGGATGGGCCAGGGCAGGATATTTATTTTGTATTCTATGTGCCTATTGTATGTGTGATTGATTGACGTGCCCATTTTCTATACCACTGGGCCCAGCCAAACTGCACAGACAGCTTTTAGCCAGGAAACCGTCCAGCTGTATCTGGAAAATAAACCTACTGATTGATCGATTGATTGATAATGAAAAGCCATGCCTGGCTTGGCCCACAGTTTCAACAGCGCAGGTTTCCTCCAGGCCCGTTTCAGCCCTCCTGCTCATTGAAATTTCTTTTTACACCAAGGAATGTTCCACTTTCTGTCATGTCGCAGGCTGATTCAAGTGGGGAAGCGAGTCAACCTTATGCTCCTCTCTGGACCATTTGGTGCCGTTACGAGACAGCTGTGTCAGTTTTCCTATTGTTTTTCCTCCTTCAGGTTCTCTTACAGCATCTTGACCGGCTGTGAAAATAGTTACTGCTGTAACCGAGGATTCTTAAGGACGTGTGAGCATGATTGTCAGTGTGGACGACAAAAGCCAAGGACTTCATGGAAGTAGGGAAAGCAGCTTATTTTCCCCTCCTGTTTCTCACACAAGCTACTCAGCCCTTCGTTCATGTTTCTCATCCTCGGCATATTTGTTTTTTGTAAAAGGCAGTGCGCTGCTAGAGCTGAAAATAACAAGTGAAGAGAGATTCCAAAGAGGTTTTCATCGTAGTCTCTCCGTGCTGTCTCCCTCCACTTCTGAAGCCCCCATATGGGTGCCTGGTCACCATGTATATTGTTAACTCTTCGGGCCATGCAATGGGTTCGGCATGAACTCCCACTCACAGCTGTATGGTGCCATAGTCGGCGGCTCATGTTCCTTTGACAACAGTGGCAAGGGTGTTTTAATGCTTTCTGTCCCTGTTCTTCGCATTTTCTTGCATTTTTCCTTTCTTCAGAGACCCAGCTGTGGAGTTTGAACACCTTTCCCTAGCATCTGTTTTCTTTAAAATATGGAAACACTGCAGAGTCCATATTCTTAGCTAGAGCAAAATGTGCCCCTCTTGAAACTTTATGCCACATAGGTAGGCCCTGCTGAGCCAAGTGGAAAGCGGCGGATGTCTGTGCAGCAAACACTACTTTCCAAGAAACGAAGTGGCCTGCCAATTTTTCGAGAACGAGAATGGAAGAAGGAATATTCAAGAGTTCTAAAAGGGATGTGCAGCACTTTGGGCCAGCTTTGCGACGTAAAAAATTGAAGGAGCTTTCTTAAGGGAGGGGGGTACCGTAGTCGAGCGTTCTAACCACTGCACCACAGCGGCGAAGCAAAAACACAGATGTTTTTACTATACAAGTAAAAAAAAAAAAAAAATATATATATATATATATATATATATATATATATATATATATATTGCCATTTATGAAAGATGAACACTGACTGCAGCTTCCCTAATTTACTATATCAGGGCTTTTACTACATCTGAGTTTACTATAATGCGGTTCTACTGTATTAATGGGAGAGAGAATGGATTTCCAGGAGACAATTTGTTTAGTTGGACAGAAAGATTGGGGCTCAAGGTGTTCTGATTACAAAGGGCGTGAGAATACTGAAATTTTCAAACATGAATCGAATGCTGAATATGCGATCAGTAAAAATTTTTTTTAATATAATGTATGAAAAAATAGGAAACATTGTTCACCTTGCTTATTTCACAATTCACATGGCATTTTTGATTAAAATTAAAGTAGAGTTGCACAGAAATGTATACCCTACTGAAAAATCCAGTATAATTCTATACAAGGTTCCGTACACCAGTTTTTGTACAAGAACCTGCATGAAATGGGGTGGAGCTGTCAAATTTTTGCTGAATAGATTAAACTGTAGTTAATTCAGCCTTCAAAAGACCAGAAAAAAAATGTCCGAATTAATCGAAAGGGCCTCAAAAAAGCAGCCAAACCCATTTGCATCAAAGCAATTTTATCTGATGAGCACTCGCACGACGGTTGCCTGCATCCGAGATAACACTGCAGTGAGAACAATGCTTCTTTATGGTTTCATCAAGCGCTTCACTTTGTGCGTACTGTTGGAAAGGTCCCACTTCATAAAACGACCCCGTCGCTTTTTGGGGATGCTTCACTGCAGTGAAAAAGAAGTAAATTCGAAAATTTCGTTCTTATATATGAACATGAACAAAGTAACAAACATACTCGATTCATATTCAAAATTCCGAATATTCGCACACCTTTATTGAATACACGACATTCCATGTAGGAGATTTTCCCTTAGAATTTTTGAATCAATGTATATGATCCGTTTATGTAATCTTGATGCTAGAAAACATGATCAGCAAGCGTAGTAACAACAGCTCGTCAGAAAAAGCGATGAACAGAAAAGTAGTATAGCTCCAGCCACGAAAGAGAAATAGGCAGCTTTAGTATAGCGTCGCATGCATTTGAGTTTCCACATACTGAACTGTAATTGCACAGCAGTGTGTGCCTTGTTGACAGTTTCAATGGATTGCAGTCAGCGCTTCAACTAAGGAATGCAAATTGCTGTCGAATCAACCACTTACAAAAGCACAAAGCATTTCTTCGGCAGTGCCCAAGGGCATAGTTTTTTTTTTATCGAAGGACATACTCATGAGAAAGAGAAAAATGGAACAGATTACAGTCGTGCCTCGTTAATATGGACACTTTGGTTTCCGACCAAAAGTGTCCATAAAGCGAGTCATCCATAATAACGAGTCATGAATAAAAACAAAAAGGATTTTATTGAGAAAAGAGAATTGTAATTAACGAATGCTTTTGTACATAACGGGGTGCACTGGACTCAAAATTCCACAGAACGCCGGCAATTTTGAGTGCATTATCCTTGTCATTGTTTTAGCAGTAAAATTTTAGTGCAGTCTGAAGCGACCCGCTTACCATGACACCCGTGATGTTGGGCTTTGTGTTGGTCGAACTTTCGAGCACGAACTCCTCACTGGCCGATGAATCGGCGTCTCATTTTCTACTCACCGCCACTTCCAAAATGGCCTCTTCACTGAGCAAAGTAGCCGCTAAGTAGCTGCTTGAAATTCTCTTGAGGCGAGAAAACAGCTGAGCTGTCGATACTAGTCCCTCGCAGCTTGGATTGACTGAGACGGCTTTTGCCGCTTGTATTCACAGATTTCTTCGCGTCTACGTTCAGCTCTGTTCTTTAGCGTTTAACTCCCGCCTTGCCAAAAGCCAGACTCAAGTTGGGGGCTACAGGCTCCAGATGCTGTGCACTTTTTTAACCTTTCTGCCTTTCCGTTCTGATTCTTTCTTTTTTTTTTTTTTGCCTTGTACTGTTTCTGTAAGGAAGCAAGGGACTCAAGTTGGCAAGCTGTTATGCAGAGGGCTATCGAACATCCCATCTTTTTGGCGCCGTTTTTATGTGTTCCCATAAAACAAACACTGCAAGCTGAAGTACAGTTCAGAACGACGGCTAGCCGACTACGACGGGCTCAGACCTTGTCAAGGCCGCATCGTTGACTCAAAGCGAAGCTGACATACGGACCGCCTAGTGTGCAAAGTTTGTCAGTTCAGCAGCACAACGGGGACGAAAACCAGATGGGAGGGAAGCGTGTCCAGGACGGGACGCCCGGTCCCGGTTGCGTGTTCGTACGTCGCCTTTCTTTTGTCGCTCTACTTTGTGAGTGTGTCTTAACTCACAACTCACCGAAAAGCGTTAGCGGCTTCATGGAACACACATTGCGCTTTGGGAAAGAAAACTTCAGTTCCCACAGCCACTGTAGGCACTTGTCTTTCTTCCTGTCATTTCTTTCTTACGCTTTTACCGGCCTCTCTGTTCACGTTCAGCAGAATTTATTGCAACCACATGTTGCTGTTTTCCCGACTGCGGCAGCACTTCCGCTGCACCCAAAAATCTCCTGGTTCCCCCCTTTCAGGGTCTTTCTTACGCTGACCCTCGGTTTTCTGTGTACGTTCCGCTCCGCTCTTGCGCTCCCCCCCCCCCCCATCCCCACCCCTCCCTTAGTACGGCGACACGCAGGCTTTGGTTCTTTCCAACCCCACAGGACTCGTTCAGGCATCCCGCCGTATCGGCTGTCGCGTAGGTTCGCGGGCGGCGCGCCCTTCTTTAACTTGCGTTCGGACTACTCTGCTTTTTTTCAAGCACTGTACATATTAACGAGACAAAAATACATGGGCCCAAGTGGGGCGCGTGCATTCTTCCCCTGTCCATTGTCTGGACAGCAAGTTTCCATATTAACGAGACATAAATACATTGAAAAGGTTTCGTCCCCAGAAAAACTGTCCATAATTCGGGTCGTCCATATTAACGGGGGTCATATTAACGGGGCACGACTGTATAACGACCACTCTTGGAAAAAGAAATAAGGAAGAAACACTTTGGACTTAAGAACACAGAAGTCGTATTTCGCACAGATGTTATCAAATCATGGGATACATGCATTAAGGGAAAGTTTGACCGCAAGATGCCAGACCAGCTTGTTTTATGTGATTTTCAATGTCGAACTCACGTTTATTCCATAACCTCATCCAACTTGATTAGCTGCCAGTTCCTTTAAATAAGCAACCCGCTTTCTTTATGTTAGCCAAAAATATGTGCCCTGCAGTCTGAGAATAAAATGGATACCAGAGTACTTTAGTAATAAATAAATAAATAAATAAAAAAAACGAGGCTCCAGTAATATGAACATGTTAGCGAACTACTGTATATAAATCATTTCCTCCTGAGGGATGGGAGACACTTTTTCTCAGAAATTAAGAAGCAAAGGCAACAGCATCCTAAAGTGATATCAGTATATAGTCACAGCAGTGTGCAAGATTTACAGAACAGTACAGCAACCAGAGAACTCACTAGGGCAGTATGCATTGAATTTAGCATCACTTGACTCGTACAACTGTCTTAGCAAAGACTGTGAGCACATTTGCCACTATGCAGGGTGGTAGGGAATACCAGTACAACCTAGTATGTTGACTATTGTTACAGATAATTTGGTTTGGTTTGTGGAGTTTAGCGTCCCAAAGCGACTCAGGCTATGAGAGACGCCGTAGTGGAGGACTCCAAATTTCGACCACCTGGTGTTCCTTACCGTGCACCGACATCGCACAGCACACGAGCGCCTTGCTTTTTTGCCTCCATCAAAAAAGCTGCCGCCGAGGCCGGGATTCGATCCCACATCCTTGGGCACAGTAGTTGAGCGCCATAACCACCGCGCCACCCCGGCGGGGTGGTTACAGATTGTTTTAATAAGAATATGCACTGAATGGGTACACAAAAGATGGCAAAACAAATTCAACCAGACACAAAACATCTTGAAAAGCACAGATTGAACAGGAGCCACATGAAACTGCTACATCCTATAAAGAACTTCACAAAGGTGTGAAAAGCACTGTATAATGGGCACTGGGTTGCTCTTGTAGCAGAGGAAAGATTTGACAACTGCCCACCTTAACAGCCCAGTCAAACCGTGTATCTCGAAGGGTAGTGAAAAGGCCTAACACATGATAGGTGCTGCACAAGAACTATATTAAAAAAAAAAAATGGAATCAAATTTTCAGAGCCATAATGCTTACCATTCAAATAGAGTGTTTTTAAGGTATGTGCAACTCTATGTTAACAACCATGTAATCAGTCCTCACGGCTCACCTCAGATTGAAGCAGCTGGTCAAGGAGCAGTCGGTCAAAGCGGTCCTTGGCACAAGGAGGCACGACTGGTGCCAGGGTCATGCCTTCCTTCAGCTCGAAAGGTCGGAATGCTGCCTGCACGAGACCACAAACAGCTGTTATGCTCTCATAATGTAAATGAAACTTTCTTTTCTCTTATCCTGAAATGCCACTGTAACAGTATGTAGCTTAACAAATAAATGAAAAGCTAAAGTACAAATTACACTAGACTTTCACTGATTCAAACAAGGGACCAGAGATGTCTGCCTGAATCATGCGTTGTTTAGGAATATGAAACCACTTTAATCAGGACCACAAGAAAATGGAAAAAAAAAAAAAAAAAAAGGCCAAATTATTTGGAGGCCCAATAGCCAAGTGGCTAAGAAGGTTTGGAAAAAAACCAAACGAAAAAACTTTGCCCCACAGCAAATTATCGATGAGGGAAAAAAAAAAAAAAAAAAAAAAAAAAAAAAAAAAAAAAAAAAAGGCCATCTGCTTTTGAGCCAAAACAACGTAGAAGTGATGCCTTTTTTGCACTTCTAACTTGATATACTGCTTGCCCATTGTAGGGAATATCAAAGAGGAATTGCTTTAAAATAGTAAGTGTGATGATAGGTGTGATGATGCAGTTGAGGCGGAGTCCCATCATTAACGGTGCTGCCCATATGAAGAGGCTTTGACACTAAAAAACAGCCCGTGATAAATGAGCATTTTCGGCACAGGGAGCGTACCTGCATCAGAGCGGCAAGGCTCCTTTAAAAAACTCCCTGGAAAGTTGTGAGTGCATAACGAGAATGTCTGAGTGTTTCCTATGGTGTGAAAGCAGATAATTTTTCAGAAACATGGCATGCTGCTACTGGCTCACAAAGTCTTAGCAAGCTACCAAGTTTGCCGGGCAAGTCATCACAAACTGGCATGCTGCCAAAGTCAGCGCTGCAACACATGGCCTGTTCTGCGAAGGCGCCAAAAACGAAGGAGCTCGCTGATAGAGGCAATGCTGTTAAGTACAAATAGCCTTTGCTGTGGGCTATTAGCAGCCAGCTAATCAGCCGCTTTCCTCACAACGCACTCAAGGCGAGCACCTCGTGAAAATAGAGCATGCAAACTTGTTCTAACAGACTTCTATCGAGCACTTGTGAGTACATGGCTACTTCTTATCACACATCTCTGCTTTGCGGTTGTAGGAAATGCCCGTCAGCTGCTTTCAGTGCCACTACAAAGTATAAGTAACAACTTCTGCTGTGTGGATACTGATACCTTCTCACACGAGTCATCTTTTGCATTTCCTAAATCACCTCTAAATTCATTGCATGTTTTTATGAAGCACCTAAGACAATTATGTGCCCAAAAACTAGGTTTATAATGTCTGCTTAATGGGAGGAATGTGAAAGTTATTTTTTTTTTTTTTAATACTATAGCTAGTATTAAGGTTTTGCTTCTTTTAGGAGAGAAAAAAAGCAGGAAATTTCAATGAGTTACTTTTCTCCTCAGCATAAGCTATGGAGTAATGGGATCTGTTCATTATAAAATTGCAAAAAATGCTTTTGTGTCAGCCTTTTTTGTGCCTTGTGAGTTGAACATTGAGAAATGAATGGCCGCCCTGCTTGACAGTTGTTCCTACATTACGCAGAGGATTGTTTCTGTTTGGTAAGGACTTCTTGAATAGAAAACTTTTGTCTCACCTCAATTCCACCAAACTATCCATGTAGTTTACCATCAAGCATGAACAGCAAAGTAGCCTTCCCTTTCTCAATGTTCTACTCACAAAGCACAATAAATGTTTACAGTTCTTGGTGTACAGAAAGCCAACCAACATGGGATGGTACCTCCAGTTCGGCTCCAACCACACCACTCCCCACAAGGCATCTGTTTAAAACTTACTGCAGAGAGCAGATGACATCTGTTCTATTTCAGGAAAAAGAAGTGAAAAGAACCGAGTTGCTTGTACCTTTACAAAAACGGATATTCCAGCTCCTTCATTTGGTGCATCGTCCAAAAGCAGAAGGGGGAAAAAAAAATAAAAAAAAAAATAAAACAAAACAATTCCACCTCTGTACCAAGTATGCGCCATCAGCAAAAACATGTTTCAATTCCTTACGTAAAAGGTGTCAGCGAATTCTTGGCCTGTATTCTATAAAAGGAAGGGGTACAAACAACACACAAACCGACTTCAACCATTGAAAGCCTTCTCTCGTCACCCAGAAGACCATCACTCGAAAGAAAAGCCTCAAAGTGTGGTATATCAGGTTCCTTGCTCGAAGTGCTTGGCATCATACACTGATGAAATCAACCCAAAAGAATGAAGCAGCGCAAAGTGGATTTCAAACAAATGAACATGGATTGAAGTGCAATGGCCGAGCACTGTGAGACATGTGACCACGAGATTAACTTCAATTGCACCCACGCGGAGGGATCTTACTTTAGTCATGGTGTATTCATCAGAGATGGAGGAATGTCAAAAGCTACCTAGGAATCCTTGCCCCCTCTTATATCTATGGTCTACAGTAAGTGACACAATGGATGACTAAACGACGGCATAAAAAGGCAAGCTGCAACTCACCTGCAGTCACACCTATGAAGGAACCGAGTAGGTTCTTAAACATCATGTCTTTTTTTTTTTTTTTCATATTGGTTGATGTCCTTTTCTAACTGAAACTATATAAAATGGTTAATGTCTAGAGTTTACTGTCTTAGATGAAAACTCAGGTGAATGTCTAGAAATCTAAGTAAATCTGATATTTGAAACATTTTCAAAAGGTTTTATAAGACAGGTGGTGAGAGCTATGGGCCTATAACTACCATGGGAAGTTGGTTTCTTGGTTTTGGGAATGGCATAATAGCAGCTCTCTTCCAGGCCTTAGGAACATTTTTAGATATCCACATTTGGTAGAAAAATTTCACCACGAGTGGGGTATGGAAAGATGTGTGAGCATAAAAAAGTACATCTTCAGGCTCGGCTGCTGTCTTTTTATTGGAATATAGTTTCTTGAATTGTAATTAAATTACTGTACGGTTCATTTGCATCCCCCACTTGTTGCAAGTTTGTTTTTTGTCAGTGTGTTAGTATATTATAAGAGAATTTATGTAATGTAAAGAGCTTGAAATGATGTAAAAATATTTGCCAAAATGTCTGCCTGTTCCTCTATACTTGCTTGTGCACCAGGGGGTGTACAATGAAAATGTGAAAATGAAAATGTGAAAGAAAGGAAGCTGCTATTTAATTTACAAACTTGTTCTCACATTTTTCTCTTGACGTGACCGAACTGTTTACGGATGATATATAATTTTTCCAGGAAGCCTTCTCGGTACCGCGACAGATATATTGTGCATTGCCTTTCGCCTCTATGAAGTTTATAAGGTATTCATTCATTGTGTGCCTACAAAAATTCCCCAGGCTTTTTTTTTGTTTCCTATTTGCTTTCTTGCATTTCCAAGAATACAAGACCTGGTGATTTTTTTTTGCACAACTACTGAGGACTCTGGGATAGCCAAGTGTACTGCCGTGGTAATTCAAGCTGTAAACTTTTCGTTCAGATTATACCTGGGGCCCTTTAATGAGCATTGACACTGCATTGTACACAGGTGTCTTGTAGTTTGGCTCCACTGAAAACGTGGGTTCTATGGCCGGGATTTGATCTATCCATCCTTGGGTTCAGCAGTTGAGTGCCCTAACCATAGCACCACCATGGCAGGCGCTAGTTTCGAACAGTGACCACTCAGCTAAGTGAAGTTTCCACACCTGTGGTTTGTTCAGGGTGATGGAAGGTGAGGATGTTAGACAAATTATGATAGTCAATCTCCCTTTTAAAATCAATAAAAACAGGCGGTAAACGCAGAATAAGTTACCATGTTTTCTTGTTCAGTTTCAGCCACTGGACGACAGCTGTAATTTTACAGATGTGCTTTGGTCTCGTGAGACATGAAAAAAAAAAATATGATAGAGTAGTTGCTTACTTACTTTCTTTTTCTGCGACTAAAAGCTTGCATAAGAATTGGCGCAAATTAAAATGCACAAAGCAGTAACCATACTGCAATTTTTTGCATGCCTCATGTAATCTCAATACGCCCATGACGTTGCAGCCGTCATTCAACATTGAAACCGAATCTGCATGGGCAAAACAAAAATTTAATTATGAACTATTTACTGCTTTCTTGTGCTGTCCAAATTGCTATTTATATTTAATAATTTGCTAGGCATCCTTCCACAGACATAATGCAGAATGAAGATTTGATGCCTCAAATCCTTTATGATCGATTCTGCTAGTTGCAACACTACTCTGAACTACTATAGCAGCATGTCCAAGAGCCTGCTCTGCTGTTCTCAGTCACAATAAAAGACTTTGTACTTTTTAAGAATTTTGTTGTTGTTTTTGCATTGCTGCATTACTGTCAAGCATTAAAATTGATGCAATGGCCCAATGCCTATGCACACTTGACAGCTAATGACTTTAGTTTATATGGGAGAGGACAGTGAAAGATGATGACTACATGTAAGCGTACTCAGCCTATTGCCAACGGTTCATCAAAGGGCCTCATTCTTTATCAGGGCAAGGCACAGTCTATATCGGCTTCACTTGTAGAGAGGACACAGTCCGATGTGACCCTCATTAACGAATTTAATACCTGCAGCAACGAAAAGCAAGAAGCTGTCATTAAAATATCAGCATATTTCCTGTTAAGTCAATTTTCTGGTTAATTGAAAACATCAATTTGCCAACAATAATCTAGGCAGAAATTTTCCTCTAATGCTGTTGCTCTGATCAGTACCAGAAAATAATTGAATTGGACACTCCAAGTGACAGGAAAATTTAAAAGGGTGCGGAGGGCAGATCCATTGCTCAAATGATAAATTTTTCCTGAAAAAAACAAAAAAAAAAACAAACCATACTGCCCCCATCTTTATCACTAAGAAGAGTTAGAAAACAGCTATGCTATATAAGCTGTCAGGAAGAATGCAGCTGTGCGTGTTTAGGTAGCGCCAAAGGCTGGAACACACGCCCACCTGGACAGGGTTTGGCTGATCTGGCCGTGGTTGCTTGCACACAGGTTCTTGGTCAGCAGCGGCCTTCCGCTTCTGGGCACTGCCCCCAAGTGCTTGGAATGGTAGTCGCGCTGCAAGGCAAAGAACGATTGGCGTCATTCCCATGCCCACTAGCGCTGGCAAGCTCACAAATATTCTTGCTGCAATCACCGTTAGAGTTGGATCTTTACTGCATTTAGAAAAACAAGATCCCAAGAGGTTCAGAAGATTTCTTGAAGGGACCCTTTTAACGTCCACTGACCAGAAAGACAGCAAGGGTCATGTGCAGTTGACAATGGTGTTAAAGGCTCCGCTCCCTAGAAAATCCACAGTGAGGTTTGTCGGCATCGTGGAAATGTCAGGAGCATACCTCTGCGAGGTGGTAGTTGGAAGGTAACATGGCCAGGTTTGTGCGATGACTCAAGACCACAGGACATGGCTGAGTTAGCAGCAGGTGCCAACTAGGGTAGCTCCTTTGAGTGGGTGACATAGGAGAATGAACACTTACGAGTGTATGTTTATGAGTATGTGTGAGATAATAGAGTAAAAAATTAAGGAAAAAATGATTAAGCACATAGCAAAGTGTATATATGCAAGCAAGTATTAGCATGGAGTAAACAGGGTATGATGGACAGCATCGGTGTCCATCAAAAGCAGACCTTAATGTACTGAGCTAGTTGGTTATTGGCACACATCATACACATTATCGGCAAACAGTGCCCATATGGGATGCACGAACATCAGGAACAAGCGGCGACCAGCAACAGCTGCAGTTACAAATTCTCTGATTCAGACGTTCATGCTGCTATTGCAAAATAACACACATCGCTGTCGTTCTTGTGTTTCATATCTGCACTGTATTCAGTGTAAATGTACAGCTGTCGGCTGGCACAGCTCTGTACTCATGTGGGTGGCCTTCTTGTCTGCCTATGCACAGTGGCAACGTCATCTGACCTCAAAAATGTGATTGCAAAACCCTGCCCCGCTGCAAAATGGACTAAAAAAAACAGTTTTTACATTCAGCGGTAAATCAAATGTGCAGTCATTAGGATCATAAAGATAATTACAGGCAGGGATCACCATGTCACACAGCTTAGTGAAACTTGGACAAGCTTACTGTTTGTATAGCAGCTTTGCACACAGAGGCTCTGTGCACTTTAACTTTCAAATGCAGAGGACAAGTTTAACTTACAACGATTTGTTACAGAAATTACCAAGAATGTGTCATGCTCTTGCATGATTGTTCTAGCTACTGATGTCTGCCACTGCCCACAAAATTAACACAAATGCTTGAGTGCATGGCCTGGACTGGCAGCACTTCAGAGTGTTGGCCCATGTTGTACGGTGTTTCCAACAGCTGACATAGTGGGTGCTGGCATGGTATCAATCCCAGTGGTCAGTGCTTCTAAGTGCTGATTCCAGCACATTCGTATTAAGTTTGTGGGTTTCGGTACATACCACAGAACATGTTTTTGAGTGAGTGAGAAATTTATCACTTTGACATTTCTTTCTCTTGCCACCGAGAGAAAGGTGAAGACAACATGCTATGAATTAGTTGTCTCAATCTTTATCTATAAACTAAAGCTATAGTACGCTCTGATGTGACCATGCCCCAGATGTCTAGATGCAAATGACTGTCTGGCTTACTCGATGATTATGCTGATGTTAACGATTACAAGACAAGACCATGACTTGACTGATAGGTGAACATTATTTTACTTCCATCGTAACTGTAAAAAGGCAATTAGCAAGAAAATATATTTTAACACTTACTAGTTATATATTATTCCACCTGAAATAAAATGTTGAGTTCAGGTAAGCAGTAAAAGGATAAATGTCCTCTTAGTTCTTTTTTGATTTTTAGCCAGTGTTAAGAAACAAAACACCTCTACACAGACTAGTGGGAGCAGCTGTGTCTGTATTCGCGTAATGCTCACAGGAACCTTCGCACTATCGTGAGCCTTCCTAGACGAGCTCCTATGTAGCATGCTAGGACGCCATCGTTTCTACGTTCAGAACACTTGGTCAAGGATCGGTCAACCAAATATTTCAGTTACTCGCATGACTTTGGAGATTATAACTTATAGTTCGATAAGTCAACATGTAAGCAATCGTAGCGAAAAATGACTTGTAGACTATAACGGACTATATGGACAGCAAACGTGATTGCAGAAGGAGAAATCACATAGGCGCCTGTTCGTACAACGCGCTTTTTTACTGCAACAGGCTAACTTCACTACCGAGAATTTCCACCCCTACACATTCGGAATGGGGGCATCCTGAAGCCTGCAACTCACACTGCTTCATCTTCTTGGTCGGTGTGCCGGGCATCGCGCCAGCTGCTCCTTCTGCCTCTCCGGAAAAACACTGCACAGAGCACGGCGGTGCAATATCGAAGCACAGCAACCTAAGTCAGCACAGACATTTCTAATGGCTGGTCGTGTTTTTGCACCCTCCTTGCCTCGTCGAGAGAACGATCATGCGATGCACAACTCACTAATGTACCCGCTTGAAATTTTCGCACCGTGATTTCACGCAACTAGACAACTAGACCAACTATGCACGCGAGAGCGCTAACACACGCTCATAACAGCGGGCACTACATTTGGCGGGCACTACGCTGATTGGCCAAGAGTAGTAGTGCGTCACATAAACTCTTAAACATAGGTGGTAGCGTTGGCAACACGTCGGCGCTAAATACGGAATTGTACACTGGGAGCGCTGCGTTCATAAACCGCGGCGTGTAGGCTCCCTAAAACAGCATTGTAAACTTATAGCGTATTCTAGGCACTATAACAATACTATAACTGCGCAATGTGCTACATGACCACAGTGACCACAGCCATAGACATCGGGACCATGGCTTAAGGTGAAATTCTTCAAGCTCTGTTGACAGAGTTTAGGCCGTACGGTCGACCATATTCAGTTTATGGCAAATAACTTTTGGTTGTCGCGCTATCGAATCGCATCTTTTCGTTATATTCCCCATCATTCCGAAAGCAAGCAGTGTGCACTTTTCCTTTCTCCATGCTCAGAACCCTCAGAACCCATCATCTATCCAGAACCCAACTGCGATATCTTTGGGTTGCACCGCTAGCGCCGTCTTTAAACTGAGGCCATAGCCATACGCGGCCCTTGTGGAGGTTTGCGGCACTAAATAATCTATTAGCGACCACAAGCGGCGCAGTCGGCTGCGCTTAAAAAAAGAAGAGAGAGTTGCCAAATGCAGTTGCACGATTTGCACAAACAATATGCCCTTTGCTTTTTGAACCATGAAGCGGTGAAGCTTTTGAGACTACCTGGTGAGGTTGAAAGGTTCCGTTAGTTCCATCTATGTTTCGTTCACTACTAGAATGGAGAAGTGTATGTGTGGCATACGATTGATGACGCACGTTCTTACGAGCTGATACAACACGTTTTCATCTATTTTTATTCTAAGCACAATGTTCGCCCATTACTACCACCATTTATGCAGGCCTTATATCGTGCTCTCAAATTGTACTCCTAAAGGGGTTTTGAGAGTTTTAGCTCTACTCCTCACGTGCCGCGGCGCGCGCAGTTGATTCCAGTTGAATTCAAGTTGGGGATCTATTGTTGTCCAACTGGTGCACTGGTATACGAACTTGATTTTGTTTCTTAAACCAGTTATATCAGTTAAGAATTTTCGCCTACAGGCCAGCGGAGGTGCAATGAGTGGAGAAAAAAAGCACCATGGATTCCATGGTGTAATGCATGCTGACCAAGCTCAGCGAACATCGTGGTCTTCATCGTAGCCGATCAGGCCTTGCGTAAAACTAAAGAACTCACGCGCTGTGAAGTAGACATCGTTCTTCATCAATTAAGTTCCAACAGCGCAACAATCGCGCTGTACGTGTTGTGAACATCGTCGTCTTCATGAAGTTCCATATCTGCGCCGTTCCTTCATTTGGTAAATACACGATCGCTAAAGATAAAAGATCGCAGCCATGCCAGACAGAATGCCGAGACCGTCGAACAATGAGAAGTCAGACTGTGGCCGCGGCCGACGGCTTTTGCGCGTGAAGCTATTGGTTCAAGAGTAACCTCTACAACCTTTTCAACCCTTGCTTAGTGATGACCTTATTAAAATTGACTCCATTTATGGACCATATAAATGCAAGAATTTTTATGATATGGACTACAGTGTAGAACATCTGGTCGTACTAGAGACAGAAGTGTTCGTGCATTGGCAATACTTAAATTTGCTCACTGAAGATTAACATATCTGGCTTCATGATGTTGTTTCAGATACCATTCGCAGTAGCCAAGTGTGAGCACGCGGGCATTATGTTCCGTTGGTTAAACGGTGGCCGCTCAGTGGAGGTGCACTTGGTAGTGCGCTCCCTTGAGCAGCCATCGCTAAACTGCCATCCATAGTGAAAAAAAGAAACAACTCTTTTCATTCTGAGCTCTTTGGTATGACAAAGTGAACATTGCATAACTGTTATAATTAATAGTATTATATTCAAACATGATTGCAAGTGTTCTGAAGTTTCTTGAGCATGATCAAATTTCAAGCACACACAGGACTTCCCCTGCTCAGTGATGTTTCTAGCTTCACATGTAGCACTGAGTAAACCGATTTGTATAGAGCAAATTCTTTTCATGTTATTTGCCATGCTACTTTTTTCCACTGCCCCTTGAATTACATAAGTAGTATTTAAGTGCACATGCTTTGCTTTTGTATACTTATAGCACGAAGCTAGACAAAGTTGGATATATTTTAATGCATGTCATACCTGTCCAGCAAAGAAAGTCTGCCTCAGAAAAGACAAAGAAGAAAGAAGAATGCATCCGTGTTAGTCTAGCATACATTCTTTATCTTAGGTCGAATGTGTGTGCCATTATGTCATAGGTGGCACAGACATGAACCTTGGGGTTATAAATATGCAACATGCATGGTATTGTAGCTTGAAGGTCAAATGGCAATAGCTGCAACCTTATCCCATTCTAAAAATGCTAGCAGAGATTGAAGTATTAATTTACTCTGCATTGTTACTATCTAGTTGATGAGGACAGATGTATGCAAACTTATATGACTTGAAGTGGTAGACTTCTCACTTTGAGACAGTAGCAATTTCTTGTATTTTTTTTATTCAAATAGTGATTTTCGTTCATGTATGCTTGCTAGGTGCCATGGTGAGCTGTTTTCTTCGAAAAGTGACAAAGGGCTCCCAAATCTTCCACAAAACTAAGTGATATCTTTAATGCTAACTGAGGCTTGATATCAAGGAAAATATGTAATACTATCACTTGAGGTAGCTTTATACCATGGCCTCTTTTTTCTCTTCAAATGAGGCACAGCAAACACTAATACCATGGTTATTGCTGTGGTTGCGGCACAGTAGTAATGCCTTTTATGAACTTTTTGTCACTCATTCCATTGCCTGAGAGGTACTTTGTACACATGGGCGAATTAATGTTGTTCTTAAGCAGGGGCAGTTTAGGTGGCCCTCACTGCCCCCTTCCCCTTCTCTCCTCCACCTTAAATCTTCCCTGCTTGCACAGTGTATCTTCTGAACAGCTATCAGTATCCATACATACCGTCACCATGTGCAAATAGAAATTATATATTTTTTTCTTTCTTATTTGTGGCGCAACATAAAGAAATCCATAGCATGCAGGCATAGTTGGTACGCCAAAATTATGAAAAAGTATTCCTGTAACTACATTCAACATTTATTGTTTCATATATTCCAGATAATATATAAGGAGCTCATAGCTGTCAGCATTTTTATTTTCTTGTTTAACCTAACCCTTGCCATTGTAGTGACACATATAGCACTATAGATAAACAAATAACATTGCTTTTAACCTTTGTAGAAGCATGAAAACTGTGCAGTTACTGCAGTGGGCTGTGTTTCCACATTCAGATTTAGCCAAATATAAGATCTCTACCTTTATTCAGCTATTGAAACTTGCAGATTAATCAGTTAAAGTAACATAAGTTGTTACTTCCTCAATGCTGTTGTAAGGAGACGCTTTCCTGCTAGCTTACAAGATTAAGTTGATATGCTGCTGACATACCCCTGAGCGTGTCTTTGGGAAAGGTACATGGAAACCAGAAAACTCTATTAAGTGTACAGAACATAAGGGTGAAATAATTTTTAAACAATATTTTTTTATTGCTCACTTCTTTTCAGAGCGGTAACAATGACAGGCAAAGTATGACTGTACTGCCATTTGAAATACAGGTCTCTGTCACCAATGTCTACCTGGACAATGCTACAGTAATCTGACTGGGCTTTGTGCTAATATTAGGCACACTTATGCTTAATTCCTCTACATGCACACTTAATATATTGAGCTTTGCTGTGGGCTCATAGCAGCAAATGTATAAAACTGCTATGTCTGGTCACAGTGGCATCCTGAAAAAGACCAAATGCAAACCTTAAACAATTAAATGTCAGATTCTGGTTAAGCTTTGTATCTTTCGGTATTCTTTACAGGTTTTGCTGCAAAGTTACTTTAATGACCTCTCTGCATGGAGATGCACACATGTGCAGTGCCGTCTCGAAAAGGCGATCGAGAAAGTGGTGGCTATACCCTTTGATACTATCAAAGTTCAGCATAGGTAACTTAGATTTTATTCTCCCTTCTTTTGCATCCAAGAGGCTCATCAAGAAAATAGCTGTCATACCCAAGGAAAAATTGTTTAAGTAGATTCTTACTACTCCAGTTGGCCTGCTTTTTATCGTGCCGTTTTGTCTAAATTTGCATTCATTTTTAATATGAGCAAATTCATTTGTTTATGCAGTTTTTACAGTAAAGATAAAAGGAATTGAGATTGATGTGCTTAAAAGCAGGCATCTTTCCATGGTGTGCTTATGCACCTGGCGTGCTTTCAGAGCCAGTGCATTGGTGCAGAACTTGGCTAGCATGTTAGCCACTTTGATGGAAATTTTAATTGTGCATTACTGTTCAATGCCTCATTGCATTCATGAAAGCAAAACAGACAACAGAAAACTTAACAGCTGATATACATACTTCGTTAGCCTGCTTTGCTCTTTCACAACAAAGGCACTGAGCACTAGTGTGAAATTGAAATTTCCATGAGTGGCACTCATGCTAGCTGAGCTATACACAGATGCTGTTGGTAATTTTTTACCCCATTAGGAGGCCCTGTGAACAGGCTTTGGGAAACGTCCAAATGTCAGGTTTTAGACATTTGGGGGACCTACGTGAGACATGATTCGGAGTCACAAATGATAGTCCAATGTATTTGTTTGTCGAACTTAAACGGATCTCCTGTGGACATCCAAACCTTCGAAAAGGGACGTTGGAAGGACGTCTGTCGCACTCACATGGTCGCCTTGGCTCGGTCCCCTCAAGCTTGTATCATTTGCTTAGTGGACACATGGAGCAGGCTTATGTGATTGTTGCTAAATTTCTTGCACAGTATTCTTTTTGAATGAAGGGTCTGACGTTAACCCTCATGTGAAGCATGAAGCACCCTTATCCCTGAATCTATCGCGACTAGTGGAACAGCATTTTATGTCACGTTGCAACCGTCATTCTGTGATGTAGTGGGCAACTTGCAATGGATGTGCCCTTGTAGCACTGAAACATTACAGCAATGTTATATTTTTGTTTCAGTCTAACATTATTTTTATGTTCCTAATAGCATTTTAGCAGTTACATATAAACGTTCATATAATGTTTCATTAAACTTTCAAACGGCATAAATCTAACATGTATGCAACATAAATGCAATAATCTTGAAAATGAAGCAACCCTGCACGAGCATGTATAGGCCCACCACTCGTGATGGTGCAAAACATTGCATGCTTTGCAAAGACCACAAAAAGAGCACAACCCCTTCATTCACCTTTGATCAGAGAGCATAAAATCTTTTATATCAGTCACTGAGGGGTGTCCCATAAGTGATAGTGGCAAATGCATAGTAAGCAAAGCTTTATAACAAAATAACAGGGCTATATGCACACACTGTATGGCAGGCATCGTCTTAAACAAAGAAGTGTTATTAAAGACGGACGAAAACTTGCAGAGTAGAGAACTTGCTGCTGGCAAGTGCGTCTGCGACCAGAAAATGTCGCTCCTGTCTTGTTTAGAGCAAAAGCTTCACCTATTCTGTAAACCTAAGGCTTCGTAAACCTAAATCTTCAACATAATCTGTCGAAGTCGACCCGTAATGACGTGACACTGACATACCACGGAGGTTGATTACGTGATATACATATATAAAAGCACGTCACGTATATTCTTTTTCTCTGTGGCCCTCGCCAGTCATAAGGCCGTGCACTTTCCTTCGTTATCGTGTGATCACTCCCTCATGGCCTGGGGATGCGTTCAAATTGGCCATGGAAGTAGAGGGCGCCGAGCTGTCGTCCATAGGCCTATTCAGGGGTTTTAGTCCGGACTTCTATTGCACAGGAGTGAGTGGCGGAAACGTTCTCTTCTCTGATTATCCCGCGGATATCGCGCCAGGCTGCAATGCGCGTCGTCAAGTAGCTCTCGCTAAGCGTAGGAAACGTGACAGAGCTTTCGCTCGTTAAAACCATAGAAAAGCGGAGTAAAAGTGTACTGTTATATAAATGAAATGCTTTCTTTTAGGTTGGCGGAATACACTCTTTATACACTGGCAAAAAAAAAAAAAAGATGCTACAATGACTACTATAATGTTACTACTCTAGCCTAGCGTAGAAAGTGTATGGAAAAAGAAATAGCCTGTGTTCTCCGTGATCAGCTCCGGCAGCGCGCCGCAACGGAGGCCACGGAATAACCTATGACTACACGGTACTAAAATTACGCAACAATCTACACACAGGTGGCGCTGCGCAACATATTGAAAACTCCTGAAGTATAGTAAACTACCTGAAGACATTGAAGTGGTGTGTCTCTGGCATCCGGTCCTATCCATCTGAAACATGGCGGAGTTGCGGTATATTGTGTATTTGAAGAAGGAAGAAAAGGCGCTTCTGGCGAGCATACAGGCTTTCAGAGACCAGTCGAGCAAGCTGAAAGTCGAAGAGATGAATATACTAAACGCACTTCGGGAAGAGCAACTGCAAAGTGCAAGTCCGGGGCAAACAAACAATGCAAGGGTAAGTCGGCTGTCGGCTTTTTGAGTGCTTATGTTCACGTGTGTAAATGTATACCATGTGTATACTTCTGTCGTGCCAGGTTGCTCCTGCAGTGGCTGAGGCAGTTGAAGCTCTTCCTACTCGGGACAAAGAGGCAGCTAATGGGCGGCGTCTTCGAACGGGGCAGCCATAGAAACTGTAAGATAACGACGTTATAATTTTGAACCTAGTGAACAGTAGGTTTTACTCCTGTGCTTGTAGGAACGTCGAAGAAGCTCATCCAAGCCACACCACATGCAGGGTTAATCGAGAAATGGAGATCGCGGACCGAGAAAAATTGTTCGGATAGGGAAGGAAGATTCCTTGATGGGTGTAAATAAAAGGTATTAATCGGAAAAGCTTCTTGTACGTCACTTGGAATATAAGGCAATAACAACGTTATTAAAAAAAAACGCTGTAGTGATCACCATGTAGCGTTAAAAGGCTGTGGATGTCCGCAAGTGTGCTATATAGGAGACTATGACAGAGCACACATACAAGCAGGGGGAGATGGCGCAGTCCAGCGAGGCCTTGGAGGTCACATCTAAGAATCATCCACCTGGTCCGTGAAATATCAAAAACCAGCGGAGCCCTGGGAGCCGAGCCGACCAATCCGCTCGTCACTTTCCCATTTCTCATTCCCCGTTTTCTTGATTAAAGGAGTATAGACACCATTTTTTGAAGCGTCGGAAGGAATACGATTGCTTTCCTGGTTATACAGAGATGCTCCCCAAGCAATCCCAACCTCGCATGTTTCCGCGAAGATATTTTAATTTGATTTTAAAAACAAGCCAGGCAAGTACTCCGTTTTTCAAAACCCATTGGCATCGACATCTCTGTGACGAAAACGTGTACATAGGTAAACAACATGGCGTCATCAAACAACTGTGACGTGGAGTCTGCAGCTGTCAGAATCTCTCAACTGGAAAGTCAGACGGAGACAGGCAGAGCCATCCTAGACTGGGTCGGACTCCAATCAGACAGAGGCCCACAGACGAAAACATCTATCCCACCCAACATAAGGGAACACATACTGGTACCACCTTTACCTCGAAACATGCACCCAGACTACAACAAAGAACGCAGAGAACACAGAGTCAAAGCCATCGCTAAAAGAATGAAACGCAAAGCAGTCGATGAAGTTGCTTATATAGACGCATTATGCGGACGACACGGAGCAGCTGTCTCGGCAGTAGTAAATGGAGAAGGTGCACCTAAAATTGCGGCCTCAACACGCACCCGTGACGTTAGTACAGCTGAAGAGGTCGCAATAGCGCTCGCATGCACTGGTACACAGGCCAAAACTATAATCAGCGACAGCAAAACAGCTGTCTGGAATTTTGCAAAAGGACGGATCTCCGAGGAGGCCAAAAAGATTCTTCTCACAAATCCCATTACTAGAACCATATCCATCATATGGATACCAGCACACGAATCTGTCCCTGGCAACGAAGCTGCGCACCTGCTGGCCCGAGATCTCTACCACCGGGCAGCGGTAGAACAGCCGGAATGCAAGGGAATTAAAGATTGCGCTGTCACATACAATGAGATCACAGAATTTTGCAAATTAGATCGAAAAGTATACCCTCCCCCAGATCGGTCTCTCACTAACAATGAAGCACGCATCTGGAGGCGATTACAAGCCGATAAATACATCTGCCCTGTCTGGGTTTTTTCAACACAGACCGGGGAGGAAGAAGATTCTAAATGTAAAAATTGCGGACAAAAAGGCATGCTAGATCATATAATATAGCAATGCGCCGATTCCCCAGGCGCCGGCATTAACATTGATAGTAGAGAAGCCTGGGAGGTTTGGCTGCGGAGCGGAGATCCCACCGTTCAGCGGCACGCGACCCGCCTGGCGGCTGAGGCCGTGAAGAGTGCTTGTATAACCTCACCTGACCTCAGCCTGCGGGGCCCTCCTGACCCGCTCCCCGGCCTGCGTGCCGGGGGCGGGAGATGAAGGGCTCCTTTTCGGTGGAAATAAAGTTTTCATTCATTCATTCATTCATTCATTCATTCATTCATTCGGCAAAGCAAAGAGCAGTGACGACACTGGCCGGACTAGAACAGCGCCGCCGCCGCTTCCGGCCGTGCCCTGCGAAAGAAATCCGCTTCTGCTCGCTTTACTCGATGGCTTCTTCGTTGGTGCATGTTACAATTACCTCACCGGTGTACGTATGGAGACTGCCTGCTAAACTCAGGCCCCAACAGTATGCCTGCACAAGTGCAGGGCTTACGGCAACGGTGCCGGTCGATGGCGCCCCGGGAACATACTGCGCAGCTCCCCGCCTACCCTAGACGTCGCTAGCCCTAGCTGGTTTCACATCGAACCGCCAGCGAAAGGCGCTTCGGAACGAGCTAACGCTGTAAAAAACGTCGGAGTTTAGCGCCGCTTTACTGGCAAGCCCATCTCGTAAAATAATTTCTTGCTTTGCGCGACGCCTTCAGCAGCGGAGCTAGCTGACATCAGGTGCGTCGCACTGGGTAGCAGCTGTCGAAAAAAAAAAAAAGTTCGCTTGTATCACTGTAAATATTTCTACCAGGACCTCCGTATTGGCCGAATAATCCTCTTAATCGTGGCTGATAGTCCTTTGTACAAATAGCTATGTAAGCGAATGAACAGCGATCTGCGATAGCTAGATTACCAATAGCGGATGCTGAGGCAGCTATGACTTGGGAGCCGATCGCGGCGGCCACGACTTTACCATGGCCTCCGAGATCATCTCCGCGCGCGTGTTTCTCTCCGGCCGTTCCAATCGGCACGCGCCCCAGCCAAATGTTTTAAGTTTGTCAGTTCCTCCAGGCGCCACCAGGTGGCAGTGCGCGCCTATGCGTCGAAATAGAGAAGCCTTATTGATGCATAGGTGGCGAGCGCCGCGGTGCGGCGAAAGACGCTGCCACGCCAACTTATGCTCACTCCGGCCGAATGGAACGGCCGGAGAGAACCGTGCGCTGAGGTGATCTCGGAGGCCATGGCTTTACGCACCCAGATTGCCTTGACTGCGCCAGATGGCGCTACATGCTTGGACGGCGGCACGCAGGCCTGCCGCGTCGGGACCAATCAGCGCGTGAACAGGCGTGAGCACGGGAGCCATCGGGAGAGCTTACGGGTTACGGTGGCTGATCAGCTTTGCTCACAGCGTTGGCCAACCGGAGTGATAAAGCAGCATCTTCACGGTTCCTTTGTTCAACATTCCTACCAGTTGACATTTCCTGCGCGTCAACCCACCAAGCTTTCGTGGCTGCTGCTGATTCCTGCTTCGTCGCATGAGTCGCAGGCGAGCGGATCGGGATTAAAGTGCCCGGCAATGTTAGTAACATCCATGCTACTGGGCAAAACAACGTCGCAGTACTAATTATGCCATGCTGAAGCGCTGCTCGACGACGATATTTTCGTGCACGTGCGACAGCAAGCAGACGAAAAACGCGACCCGAATGCGTCACCAGATTTTGTGTTTACGCGATCACCAACCTTGCCAGTAGGGAGCACTCGTGTGGCGTTCTCGTATCTTTGACGTCATCGCGCGCTCGTGTCCGGAGAGATCGAAACCGAAACTGGCCCTGATAAATGCACTGATAACAAATTAATTGATCGGTGCTGGGGCTTTTTGGGTCGCAGTCCCTCTGTTTTGGACCACTGTGGATCAATTAAAGCAAAAATACCGGAACAGAAAATGTACGTGTCTATACTCCTTTAAATTTCACCTCATCTCCTCGGTGTCGTTGTTTTCTTTGCTGCCATTTGTATTCGCTTCCAAATTCCTGCCCGCCAACTGTCAACGCAAAAAGGCTTAACCGGCATCCTGCGACATAGAAATGATGCTAGGGTTGATCGCATCATTGATTCCAGTTTTGCATCCCACTATAAGGCACATGTTTCGCGGCTTGACTTTCGTGAAAAAGAGTGCGTATTAGAATCCAGTTGGTGCGGTATTCTACATTCAAATTTCCCGCTTTTCATTTTAAATGAGTCGGCGCTGTCAAGTCCTTGTGGCAAACAAAGCGTACGGGGTGGAACTGCTGCTCCTTGAGGTGTCTCTCATTTTCCGCACCTAAGATACTCTCGTAATCCGAGGGCATTTTCCGGGTGAATTCGGCAGGCGCTGAGAGCTCGGCCTCACTTTCCTTGAAGCGAGAGAGATGGCGCCATCCTCGCTCAAACAATCGAGTATCGCTGTTGACAGGGTGGACAGGGCTTGATCGCTGCGCTTGGCTACACCTCGGAGCGGTGGGGATTACTTATTACTGTCTGCATAGCAGCTGGCACTTTATATCTTAAACTTTGTAATAGAATAGAGGGGAAAATTAAATACATTTTATGACATAGCGCTTAAGAAGTAGCACTGCTCTAAAGCTGACCAACGGGAAACACTGAAATATTGGTCCGGGAGGGGTTCAGAGCTTTGGAAGTAGTAAGGGCAGAACAAGTGGAAATGTTACGAAGACAGTAACGCTGTTACAGAACAAAGATTTTGCATATTTTTTGCTCATATGTGCTAGCTATTTTGCTGCTTGTTCTGTGTGGCCAAGCAGGACTGGGCAGGGCTGTGGGCCAGGCCGTTTCAGAAATCGATCCCTCGTTTCCCGCCTAGCTGATACCACGGACGGACCCCTTCTCCCTCCTTTTTTCCCTTCCTCTTGCGAGTGCCAGTCCCAGGCGTTTATCGACCCTGGCCCATCCCGCGCCATCATTGGCTCGGGGCCTTGCCACAGGGCGCAGTTTCGAAAAGCGCGAAGGGATTGGCGTCGGCTGGAAGACAAGATGTCCCGCGGGTGGATTGGCTGTGGCAGTGGCGGATTGAGCGTATGGCTGAGGGCCGGAAAGTGAAGATGCGCAGGCCTTCCACCGCGCATCTTCACTTTCCGGCCCCCGAGAAGGGGCGTCCGTGAACAAGCATGGAAACCGGGAAGCAGCTAGCAATGGCGTTTACTGTTCAACGTTGGCGATATATATAGTACAAATTTCGACTAATAATGCTAGGAGGTAGATATTCATTAATAAAAAAACTGATTTTAGCCAGCATATAGAAAACACCAACATGTCACTGGGCGTTTGTAAATGGAAATTTACAGAGCTAAAAGCGTATGTAGAGAGAAAAATGTTTTACATCTTTTACTGGTAGCAGCAGGGTATGGTCTGAATGCTGAAGGCAAGACCGCTATATATCATGTGACCTCGCATTTAACAGGGTTGCTTACCCCTAAAAATGCCCCACTATAGCATTCCCTCGTCGCAACTTCTCCCCTACCTTACGTCTTCCTTTAGATGAGCAGGACTGGCTTCGTTGATTCCTAGGACGTTCGAAAGGGAAGGGGAGTGGGCGGATGCACTGCTTATTTCACAGTCCATACCTCTGTAACCTGATTCGGGACTGTCTTCCGGTGCTTCTTTATAGGTCCCGTCCTTCCGGGTCCATAGGACTTACTGAAGGAACGCTGGATGTGGGACTCCTTGTTGAAAAAACAACCAACTATTTGCGACACCTTGTAAATTAAGTTTTCAAATGCACAGCTGGCAGAACGGCTACTGAGTTCGTCGACGTGACATCGCTATCGACTGTCAACGTTTGTGATGGCCAAGTAGGCCATTGGTCCCGTGAAATATTGCGGGTAATCACTTGCATAGTTGCGCACGAACACTCGGCCATCGAAAAATCGCACAGCCCTGGTTGTGGTGCTGTGCGTTCATGCTTATTATGCTGCACGTATAGATCATGATGCAGACGTTCCAGCACCATTTCTAGTTTCCTATACCCATTAGCAGTTCGGCTGGGCTTTTGCGTGTTGTAGCGAGGGCAGGCTGCGCTGGGTCATAAAAAAAGTGAAACGGGTGTTAATGTTCCCTCCAACCATGTGCTTGAGCACTTCCTTGGTTTCACGCACCTTTTGTTCTGCTTGATTGTTAGAAGTGAGCGATACGATGCAACGGTCGCATGTTTCCGATTTCCGGACATGATTGTGAACTCCTCCAAAGAAAAGGCTGTTTCGCTGTCGGGACTCGGAAACATCAGTTCCAGGAATGCCATGGCTAGCAAGAAGAAAACGGAGCTTGTCAACTTCAGCTGTTGACATGAAATTCATTCGGCACACTTCCAGACTCTTTGAATATGAATCCTCCACAGAAAGAAAGATGTTTGTCTTGGAAGGACCCCAATGAATCCAATGTATAGTCTCATTAAATGCTCCTCGCGCAAGCCCCTTCATCTTGACAACTTTGTAGTAGTGAGAAGAATTTCCATGACATGCTGTCCGGCTGGGTCTGGAATGACAACATGGCCACACCACAGCAGATAACCTTAACCTTGGTATACAGACAGTTCATTCTTGCAGCTCACAAATAGCGCAGACTTTTCAGACAGTTTTTGCTCTGGCCACCCATATGCTGCAACCATTTGCAGACTCTAGCTAACACATTTTCTTTTGACGTAAAACTTGCCACCTTCCTCGAGTTCCACGTCGCTTCAGGTGCCATTTGCAGAATTCCCAATACACAGAGACGTGCATTGCCCTTTGCGGTAAACAGCTGAATGCGTCATCATAACAGTGTTCTCCATTGATCAGTACTCAATTCCACAGTTGTACGCAGACAACATACAGAACTAGTTCAGCAAGTTTTGCGATAGCACCTGAGGATTGGGCTTGGCGCAGTGCAACTTTGAGACGCCTGCCATATAGGAAAGGAATAAACTTCTCGACAAAGATATGACGAGTGTTTCCTGGTCTGTATGAGCCGTTTCTTTCCGCTGTGCTCATGGTTCTTGACGCGTATGCAACTCTTCACTTAAATGACTTAGCACGGGGCCTATAGTCCATACGGAGATGCGTCAAGGCAAGCACTAGGGGCTTGTTGGCATCGTAGTGAATTAACACATGTGATGGTGATACTGGCTGTAGCCTGTATCCTTTTTAAAGGGGAGACTGGGCGTAATCCGCACGGCCAAGACAAAATTAGCTGTGGTTTAGCTCTGGTTAAACATGGATGGAAGCGGAAGCTCTTTTGCCTGCTACGTTATTCCCCTATCACGCCCTAGCGGTGTAGGGTGCTACAATATTGGGGACACTTAAACTCACCAGCCCATGTATAAAGTCCCGCTTAACCAAGCCGTATAAACGTGCCTGCGTGTTCTAGTGGTAACGGGAATGCAAAGGGTTCTGGCAGCCTGATTCTGATATCAGCCTCCCACATGAAAAGGAGAGACCCGAGTTGGCGCTCTTTAAGGAACCCACCGACACTAACGCTGAAGGCTCGAGCTGGCTGCCGTAGTGAAGTTCCCGCTTTCAAAAAAAAAAAAAAAGAAAAAGAAATAGATGTACACAAAGTTTGGATCCTCGCAGACACGCTTGAGGTTCAACGGGAGCAGACCTCCACACTGATGCCCCACTCCACCAATGTTCAAGACTCTTAAAAGCCAAGCGCAGCCGACAGTGAATCCGTGCTGGCCTGAGGTCGAATTGCGTTGCAGCTTATCACCACATGTTGCAGTGTTTCTTCTTCACCACGACTGGCGCAGTCTGTCGGTAGATTCGCCGTAAAACGTGCTCGCCATGCTCTCGTCCGCGTAGAGCACCACAGTGTGCCTCCACCAGGACATAGAAGTCCATCTTCGCGATGGACTGCTTCCATTGGACGTGCAGTGCCAGGGTGGACTTTCTCTTTGCAGCTTCAACTCACTCGGCTGTCTCCGCTTGCTGCGCCTGTTCGTGATTATAGTAGATACTTCCCTCCACGAAATGCTGCTGCCTCGGTCTCAGTCCAGTGCCAGCGGCCCTTGTCTAACTGTTTGTATAGTGGTTCCAAGGCATAAGCTGCATTCTTAAGAAACATGTATAGAGGATCAGAACTTCTAAAAAGGCTTGAAGTTTCCTTCTACAAGCCGGCGCTGGCGCATCATGAATTGCACGTACCTGTCTTTTGTCGGTTGCATGCTGCAGAGTAATTAACTCGCTCGACACAAAACTACATTTGCCAAACTTCACTCGTAGACCATCTCCACGGATTCTCTTAAGCACTCCTTGTAGACTATCGTTCTGCTGCGTGTTGTCTTTCCCGGCGACCAAAATGTCATCCAAGAACACTACTATTCCATCCAAACCACTCAGCAGTTCTTCAGTTGTACCTTTGAAAATACCCACTGCCAGTTGGTACACAATTAAGGTGGCCCTATTGGTTAAGGAATAGGGGAATGAAAGCCGCACCTTTCGCTTTTCCAGCACAGCATTGTGCGTAAGCGCACTCGCGCCCCGCTATTACCCTAGGTATTTTCTTAACCGATAGGGTCACCTTATTTTAAAACTCAATATTGATCAATCTGTCCTGACTAGTGGAACAACAGGCGCTGCTCACTTCGAGTGACGTACAGGCTAGAAGATGCCTTGACTGTACAAACGTATTCAATGCCTCATTTACTTCAATATTAACGTAAACGGTACTTGCCGTGCGTTCAGAAATTGTGATTGAACTGCCTGGCCCACCCCCTTATGCGAACAGGAGGTAGTTGCTTGTTCCAAACCCGGGCTCGAATACTGATAAGTACTTCTTGAACAAGACTGCTGTTCCCTGACCACCGTCTCGACACGGTTCGCTCACAGATGAACTACAACCAAGGACTTCAGCCAATAACGACCGAAAGGCCCAGTATCCACGCTTTTCACCACAACCAATCGCGGGCGATGCTCACGCTTTTTGAATTCCAACTAGTTCCTTGTTGTAGGCTCGGAGGTGAAGATTATTTAAACTCAAAGCCTATTTCGCTATGTGTTCTTTCCGCATAGTCCGGTCGTTGATGACTGAACACGCCGCACCTGAGCCGATTTCCATATCTAAAGGGGGATTCCGTTGACGTGCAGGTATACTCTCACGGCTCGTCACCCGAGAGCACTAACACGTCCTAAACGTCCGACGCAGCCTACCTGTGGCGGCCTTCTTTGACCTGCAGTGTAATTAGCGAGTTAGGTTCAGTAGCAAAGCAAGGCGTAGATTTCCTCTTACATGCTTTCACGATGTGACCTTGTTGCTTGTAGAAGCGGCATTGCACATTTATGAATGGGCATCTGTAGAGTGAAAGCACGTCCTTGAAGCAGAAACAACTGCCGCGGTTTCCAGACGAACCATGCTGCTTCCGTGTACCCTCCACTGTTGTCACTTGCGCACAGGCCTTAAAAGTATACGGGTCGAAACGTTTTCCGCTCACATTGCAAACTTCTGGCGATGTCGATCGCTCTGTCGGTGAGCAGATTTCATTGCTTGCTCTTGAGGTGTCGCAAACGTAAACTCTGGCCGGGTCTACCTGTAGCCGATGCAGCCAAGTTTCTCTTCGCACCCCGCACAAAAGCCGGCCGCACAATGTGTCGTGCAGCGACGCGTAGAAATCGCATTGCTCTCAGAGGCGACGAAGTTTCGCGATGTAGTCCGCAATGGACCCCCGAAGCCTCTGCTCACGTGTGCCAAACTTGAAATACTACTGTATTTCCACCGACGGACACGGCGAGAAGTGGTTCGAAAGACGCCTTATCGAGCCTCTCTTCGTAGACCACCGCTGATGGTGCGTCCGGAGAAAAAAAGGGAACGAACAATAGCATATACGTTGCGGGGCAACAAACGCTGCAGAACGTTTCTGGCTTTTTGTGGTCACAGTCTATGTCATTTGCCTCAAAGAAGCATACACCGTGCTTCAAATACGGCGGCCGTGTCGCCGCTGCATGGAACGATCGACCCGCTCTCAGCGTGAGCACCTCAGCCGACCGCGTGGGCACCTCAGCCGATTCAGCCATAGACAATTTGCAGGCCCGTGCGTTTTCTTTTCCTTTTTCCTTCAGTGACAACAACAACAGTAACTAGTCCGCCTACGCAACCTGCTAAGGCGCAGAATAGTCGCCGAGAGGCACCTAAGGCACCTGAGGGGGGTTTGCCAAGTGGTGCGCAGAGCTCGGCTCCTTCGCCGGTTTTGCTCACGCGTGAGGCAGCGGCTGGAGCTTTAGCTGCGGCGGCCGCTCCCACGGGTGTCCCGCGCACGCTTGCTGTAGTCCTACATACTTGTGGATGATATGACGGCGCCTTTGATTGCTGCGAGTACAACTGCTACTGACATTGCAGCGACTACCCGCGAGACGCCGGCGCATGAAGCAGCTGGCCTCTCTCAAGTCCGCTCTGGACGCGTCTAGAAGCTTTCGGCGCTTTGGAAATATTTGCAGATGTCTGATGCCGGTGTTTGGGATACTTCTCCAGGTCCCCGTCTCACCTCAGAGCAGCGTGATCCTGACAGTGACAAAGACACCTCGAGCGATACATTTAACTTTGACCTGGACAACTGTCCAAGTTGCTCCTCCAAACTTAGTGAGTGCGACGTAGTAATGGGGTTTTCGCGTGACGTAAAACGAGGCCTCACATCGTCGTCGGTCTCGGATGGAGATATTCGTAAGAGCGGCTTCCCAACAAGCCCCGGGCATTCATCAGAGGGTCCGATGGTACAGAATAACGTAAGTCTACGGTGCCCTAGCGGTGCCGTCGAAAGACACTGATCCTCACCAGCTCTTTTTCTGATGACAAAAAAAAAAAAAAAAAAAAAAAGGAAAGAAACTGCGTCGACATTTAGAATATATTCGTTAAACGTCTCGTGTTTTCGCAGGGTAAGTAAGCAAACTCTAGTTATTGATCTAACCCGCATTCCGCTTTGATCTAATATGAACTCGGGAAAGTGATTTTGACGCCTTATAGGATGTAATAGCATCCAAATGACGTTTCAATTTGGGATGTTCCTTCTCATAAGCGACCACACATTTGAGGGGTTGGAGCAAGTGTTCTCGACAGAGTCCTTTTACGTAGACCACCAGGTTACGTAAGACGGGTCTGACTTCATTTTAATTGTATCTCTCTCTGCCTTGATCTACATTTACTGTGCATTTACGCTCCGGCTATAATGTGTTTTTCCTTGACGGTCAACATGGCAAAACCACAGGAGATTTCAATACGTACACTTTTGCGCAAGGCACGTCCGGTACGTGTCCCTTCACTAACATGCTCGCATGGAAAAAAACACTGCGAACACATCTCTGCTTTCAATTTGTGTCAAGGGTCACTATAGCGCTTTTTATGGCAAAGAAAGGCGAAAATGTTTACTCATTATGAGTAGAAAAAAGATAGAAGATTGGTTTTGAAGGGCCGCAATTTTCCAGAGAGATTTTTGTGATTTACACCATCTCTCTAGTTGATCAGAGTCTCGTAGTCTAATTAAAAAAGTGACATTTTCGTCAATGGCGAAAATAACATTAAATGTCTGAGCATAGGTTCGGCTTATCTAAATCACGAACGTAGGAAAAATATTCCGACAGTGTGTGATGGTGCAAACCTCTATCATTAATTTGTTTCTTCACTGTCCCCCTTCCTGTCTTTTCAGATTTCGAATCTGCATGGGCGCTTCCATCTTTGTGCTCTCTTCTGTTTTTTCCAAAAGAACCAAACACTGACCAGAACGTTCCATGTGTTTATGGCTGGATTGAAGAGACCTTGCCTCTGTACAGACTGAGCACTCCAATGTCCAAGAAGACTGTCTTTATAATCTTAATTTGGTATTGGAAATATTAATAAACAATCGTGTCATCTTGCGGTTGAAAATTTGCTTTTATCGATGTATCCCTTGATGAGACCAAATCGCGGTAAAATATCGCTGATTTAATTAATTACAAGATGCGCATTTGAGTGAACGAGGAAAACTGCGCGAAAAAGACGGGACGCAAGAAACACACAGGCACAAACAAGGCGCAGTACAAACCAACTTAGTATGAACCAACTATCTCTTCAGAGTGTATTACTTCAGCGCATTTGAGCTCTTCCAAGATTAGCTCTTTCCAATGCCTCCTTCGATGGAAATCAAAGCTGCCTTCGCAGTGCAAATTATGTGCTTTTAGCCTGTCACTAGACGGCTCTACAAGGGTTTGCATATCTTTTAAGAAAGCTGTGACTACGTTCCTCTAAAGTTTTCGTCGACGACGAGTGCATCTCTGTGCCCTAACATCTTTGTGTGTTGGGGTTGAAACAACTCCAAGAGTGTCGTTTTTGATCGCTGATATCATCAGTGTTAGTGAAGCTAGCTTAAAATTTGTTGCGTTGTGGAGAAGACTGATGGGATGCCGATCGTTCAGGCGCTGTAGTAAATAGCGTTTCATATCCCCTTTAATTATCCCTAATGATTATCCCTTGATTATCTGATGAGAATCGGTGACGTCATCTGGTTTCTGGACGTCCTTTTTTTTTCATAACAGCACCTTTAGTTTCCTTTCCGATGCTCCCTATAATACTCTCTCACTGAAGGCATATAACGAATTAATTACGTTAAGGTCGCGAGCTTAATTCGAACCTGCAGCAGAGCGAACAGATCAGCTAAGCTGGCCGCTGCAGTGAACCACTGCTCCAACGCTACAGCCTAACATCCCTCGTGACAAACTGCCAGTCTTTTCACTGCGCATTGAATGTCGCTGCCTTTATGAACTTCCATACGTGCGCGCGTCAGTTCGAAAGTAAGAGCACGTGGAAATTTGCACGCACAATTCGAAATTTGGCTATGATGCCACTTTGCAGAGAACAAACATTGTAGGGGGCATTTTGGATCACTAAACTGCGACGAGGCAAAAGCCTCTATCGCGCGGTGGTCCGAAGCACTCCACTACGGCACCTCTTCCGTTTTCACTCCCACCTTCGCGATTACGCGATAGCGTAAGATACCAGCCAACATGTAGAGCCTCGCTTTAACCGCATGAACGTGTCTGCGTGGCCTAGGGATAACGTGAATGCAAGGGTGTTGGCAGGCTGATTGTGATATCACCCTCCCATATGAAAGGAGAGCCCCGAGTTGGCAGCTCCTGCCAAACGTAATGTCAGGAAGCCCTACGTCCAGTTAGTGCTCGGCCATGTCAGCTGCCGGCTACCGCCTCCCACGTAGCGAAATCGTCTCGGACAGACGGACACGATCCTCGAGCATGAGCCTCTAAAGGCTATCGCCTTAATACGGACGGACGGGTGGATATATGTATGGATAGGTAGGTGGACGGACGTACTAACAGATGGATATATGGATGAATAGGTAGGTGGACGGATGGATGGGTGGATGGATGGACGAATGGATGGATTGATCGCCCACTTTGTAACGGGACAGTGGCAGATGTCGCCATTCTTGACATTTGTAGAGCGCAGCACGTCCAGCTCTTCTAACATAAAGCCGGTCCCGCATATATCGAACTCTAAGGGGACCTGGGATAGTTCGATATGTCAATAATTCGAAATATAAAACATGCAAGAGATGAGCTCCTCTGTAACAACACGGAAGCATGAATACAGTGTATTCACACTAGCGGCACGCTTCTTACAGCTATATGCTGCCCGCCGGCATACTGGCTGTTCACCGCTCGCCACGAGTATGGCGACCTGCGCGCACCCGCGCGCCGAGCGTCGCCTTGTGCCAGGAGTCAAAAATAGGAACGCTCTGGGCGTGTTCCGACGTGACGCTCAGTGGACACGAGCATGCGCTCTAAATATTTGACAAAGTTGGATATGGCCGTCGAAGCTCATGCTGATTGTTCCTCGCATTTGGCGCTACGTGAGAGCAAGTCCTGTTGGGGCTCAATCAAAGCAAATGAGACGGGCTTTGGGAAAAGCCACCGCTCACCGTAAGATGCGTAATTAAGTTACTGGCGCACTAAAATACTATAAGTACTCAGTTACTAGCGTACAATTGACTTCTCTGTCTCTTTCAGCAGCGAAGCAGGCCACGTGAGAGCCGCCGCAATCCTTTGGTCAGCTATGCTGGCTTCACCGCACGACAGCCAGTTCATTGAATCTTGGCTTTTCCGCATGACAGAAGTGTCGTTTTGGAAACAGGCGTGACAGGCCGAAGCCTACTTTCAAGCGGACTCGACGTTCTCCTCGTCAAGCGGTTTCAGAGCGTTAGTGTAGTCAGCAGGCGTTCAAGGCTGCGCAGCCAAAGCGGCTCTGTGAGCGACAAATGATCGTGATTTACCATTAGTAGAAGCGCAGCATGCAGGGGCGCGGTGCGAAATTTGCTATAACGAATGTTCTGCTGACCAGTGGAGTTGGATAAATGTGAGTGCCACTGCGATACTTTTGAATGGTATTTTGAATGGGATGTTCTGAGAGTTTTATATAAGAAATAATTTGATGTATACTGGTTCTATATAACCGGAATCCACTGCATCACCATCTACTTCTCCTACCACAATGTCATGAAAGAGACTGTAAGAGGAGCGTTACATAAAAGAAAAGTGGGTGTGAAAGTAAAGTGTTAATCTATGCAGGAGCACTCAAAATATTCAAAACATTTAAACAGATGAGCAAAGTTCTGTTTTCACAAATGCGGCTGGGTTTCCAACTCTGCGCTTTTGAATTCTAGTTCGCCATCACTTGAACGCGATTTCAGTTATGAAGTTGAATAACTTGAAGAACAAGAATGGGGTCACGGTAGCGCGTCTCAGGCGCTCTCGGTTAATGAATCACAGTGTACAACTATTTCTCAAAGGAAATGTATATAAAAGTATATAATATCCGCATTTTGTCGGTATTCATATCCATGAAGCAGAAACGCGGAGGCAAACGACGCCATGGAAAAGAAAAAGAAAAGATGGCTTTAACGTTAAGAGACAAGAAGAAAACAGAGTGGATCAGGGAACAAACAAAAGTCAGTGATGTTCTAGCCGAAATCACTAAGAAGAAATGAGCGTGCGTAGGGCACATGCGAAGGCAAGATAACCGATGGTCGTTAAGGATCATGGTGTAGATACCAAGAGAAGGCAAGCGTGGCAGAGGTTGACGAAAAGTTGTGTGGGTGAATGAGATCAGGGAGTTTGCATGGATAAGGTGGCACATGACCGGCTTAATAAGAGACTCTTGCCCAGCAGTGGGCGTCGTCAGGCTGATGGCGATGATCAAGGCAAAAACTGTCCAGCGTATCATAGGCGGCATCTGTGCGAAGCGTCCACTTGCCAGCCGTGGCAGAGTTCTTCTTTCTTCTTCTTGTTTTTTTTTTTTTGTGTGTGTGGGAGGGGAGGGGGGTCGATTTCCTTCTCCCCAGTTTTACCTGTAACGATTGGCAAGTGACAGATGAAGAGAGTAAAAATAAAATACAAGTTGTGTGTGCTGGCATGCATAGAATAATACGCACAGTTACTACAGCTTCAGAAAGTGAGGGCCCCTCCCCCCTTCCCCCCCCCCCCAAAAAAAAAAATAGAGTAAAAGAAACCCTACAAGCTGCTATACGTATATAGCATCGGCAATTGCCCTCTGTTTACATCTAATTGCTGCGTGCCCTCAGACTAGGTGCAAAATATTTAGTTTTTTTGTTATTTTGCATTGCACGTGTTCACACTAAAATCTATCATGCCGTTGAGGGGCCATGTTCCCTGCTTTAATTCAATTTGTTATAATGCACACATCGTGAAGCTCATTCTCTCTTCTTTATAATGTTAGCCAAGCCAGGTAGCAACTTATTTGTGTCAGACATTAAACCTCATTTGAAATGCGGGGCGATCTATTATCTCAGGCTCATTTCGATTCTTGAAAGATATTAGGAAAGTAGTTCCATTTTTCACCGCTCCCCTTCCTTCTACAGGGGTCGTTTCTGTACGTCTAAGCGATAGCTCATACAACTCGTTCGGTCGAAAAGCCGCCAGCTTCAGAATTGCAGTTTTCGGCACAGCTTGTTGGAAATAATCGGTGCTGCGTAAAAATATTACAGTCGATTTGAGTACACCCCTTTTATACTTTTCTATTCATTTTAGAGCCTGTTAGGGTTCAGTCGGGCGTCTTAACCACTGCGCCACTGCGGCGGGGCCACTGTTTATTTTCATTTTTTTCATTTTAATGCAGATGAACGAACAAATTTTATTACCATTCTTTTCCATTTCAGCACAGGTTATCGAACATAATTTATTTTTGTTTACCCACCGGGGTGGCGCAGTGGTTACGGCGCTCGACTACTGTTCCCAAGGGTGCGGGATCGAATCCTGGTCTTGGCGGCTGCTTTTCGATGGAGGCGAAAGGCGAGGCGCCCGTGTGCTGTGCGATGTCAGTGCATGTTAAAGAACCTCAGGTGGTGGAAATTTCCGGAGTCCTCCACTACGGCGTCTCTCATAGCCTGAGTCGCTTTGGGACGTTAAAACCCCACAAACCAAACCAAACCAAATTAATTTATTTTTGTTTACATTTCAGCGCAGATGAACGAACATAGTTTTGTGATCTGGCCCCCTGTGTCCGCAACTGTGACACGCCCGACCTTTCTCACTAGGAGCATCTGTGACTGCCCCACTTCCTCGTTAGATAACACGCCTGAAGCGCGCGAAAAATTGTAAATTGAGAGAAAAGGCGCTGTATCTGTCGCACTTGTTCTGTGGACGCCTGAACCGCGCCATAAGACAAGGGACGAAGGTGTGAGTGAAAGCGAAAAGAGAGAAAGAGGTGCCGATGTGAAAGGCTGCGGAGTAATGTTCCTGGCCCTACGAGGCTGGGACTAGTAGGTCAACGCCGCTTGCGGCGGGGACTAACCTGCCACCGAATTTTTATCTGTTGTAGGCCGTCATTGCACCCGCCACCGCTTATGTGGTGTGCTACGGCTGTTGCGGCGCGCGTCTTTCTCTCCTTTTTCTTTCTTCTCTACTTTCTGTCTTCTGTCCTCACGGAGGGAGGCGTCTGTGTGCTGTGCGATGTCAGCGCACGTTAAAGATCCCCAGGTGGTCGAAATTACTCCGTAGTACTCCACTACGGCTCCTCTTTCTCTCTTTCACTTTCACTCCCACCTTCCTCCCTTCCCTTACGGCGCGGTTGCGGTGTCCACAGAAAACAAGTGAGACAGTTACCGCGCCTTTCCCTTCCTATAAATAAATGAATCAAAGGTAGCGGAGGTGGCTCAGCTACAGAGCCAGTAGCAGGCCCGTGCATTTTCTTTTCCTTCTTCCTACAGCCACAACAACAACAACAACACCCCCATCGAAACGCAGCCGCCGGCGGTCGGGTTCGCCTGAGCCGCGAGACACGCGTCGCCTCCTTGTCTTTCGCTACTTTAACTTTACGTAGAGAAAGAGAAAGCGGCTTCATACAGACATCGGCAAGATCTGTGACTGCGGCTAGTGGTGCTACGCTCTAAAAAAACACTATCATGGCAATTGGCAGTTCTAGTGATTGATAACTGATTGGGGTGTGATGGTAATGACGAGTTATTGAAATCGTTGTAATTAATTGTTGAACTAAAGTAATAAAAAATGAAAAAATGTAAAAAGTGGGTTCACAGCATGAAAATGCTCATAATGAAAAACGAGGGGTTGATCTTTCTAATTAAGGAAATGTGGAGCGTGTAACTAATGAATTAATTAATTGAAATAATTGAAAAAACGATAAAAATATTGAAAAAGAAACTTCAAAGGTATCAGAATAGTCACAATGAAACGGCAATGCTTGACAGTGCTAATATTAAAAAATGTAGTGCAACTGATCAATGTAATAATTGAAATAACAGAAGAATGAAAAATTTGAAAAAAGGGGGCAAAAGATGTAAAAAATCTTCGGAATGAAGAGCCAATGCTTGATTAGGTTAGTTAAGAAAATTTTCAGTGTGTAATTGATCAATTAATTATTTAAATACTTGGAAAAGAGGAATTGGAAAAAGGGGTTCAAAGGTGTCAAAATCCTCAGAATGGACGCCAATGCTTGATGATGTTAAAAAAGAAATCTTAGAGTGTGTAAGTGATCAACTATTTAATTGACATAATTAAAAATGAAAAATGCGTTCAATGGCTTCAAACTGCTCAGATTAGAGAACCAATGCTTGCTGATGCTCAGTATCGGTGTAAAAAAATAACAAAAATAAACAAATAAAAGTACAAAAACCAAAAAGTGAGAAACGTCGTCTCTCGGTGTGAAACGCTATCGCTTCATACCCTTAACGACGGTGCTGAAGTGCGCCCCTATATTTTTTTATCATTCCTTACCCATACTTTAAACCGACTAAATCTGATATAGATGCGCGTCAGCTACGAGACTACACATATGTGACCGTCATTAGTCAACTGATATGTTCCGAATGCAAGCGGATTCGGGTGAATCAGAAGAGTGCATTGCACGAGACAGCTGAAATTTTAATCTGTGAATAAATGTTTCTTCTTTACTCTGAATGTGTGCAGCGTTGAATTGTTGATAATGTTGTTCCCGTACACAGAAGGCAGCGCATGAGATTTCACAAGCTTTATCGGCGCTTCAGAATCTTCGTTCCATAGAAGTTTGTTAAGCAAACGCTTCACGTCGCCTATAATTATGCCTCACCCACCAGTTATCACCTGTCAAAACGCAAACTGTATAGGCTGACAGCTTTATTTCTGTGCAATATTTAGGCACAGAAAGTATTCATGTCAGTATACCTGCAGCCTCTTGCGCACCGTATGATCAGACTGAGGGTGAGCTTGCGCTAATATAATCTTCTGTCAGGTGGCAAATCATAGATGTTTCTTAGGCGGCCTTTGTATGAACACTAAGCGGTGAAATAACAGGGTCTGCCGGTTGCAGCTAATGAGGACGAGGCTGGGAGCGAATGCGTGTTCTTGCGCGTGAGCTGTGGTAGCAGAAGTGGATCAGTGGGTGGTATAGTGATACCCACAGAGGTGCGGCAGGAGGTAGTAGCGCACCCACTGTATATGCTGTAAAAGAAGAAGCGCTCTGCTTGAGACCGGTCGTGGTCAGGGTAACCAAGAGGAACCAAAATTTTTTGATGAAAGAAAAAAAGGTGTCTTAGTTGTTGGCCTACCAGTGAAGTTTGGTACTTAACCTTAAAAAAGCCTGTCATGCCCAATGCTCCTTCGTGACAACTTGCCGGGACTTTGTGCTACAGTTTTCAATCTGTTTTCGGCCGTTCAGCAAAAAGCAACAAAAGCGGTCGCTGCCAGGTGCCTCACGGCACGCCCATTACTTTTGTGGTGGGGCTCAGGAGTGCGGCAGAAATTATTTCAAGTTACATCTTCTGCTCCTCAAGTTTCGCATATTGTCGCCATATCCCTGCTCGCAAAAGAGCAAAAATTGTGACTTGTTCAGTGCATAAAAAACCCGATCTGACCTATGGCCTCAGGCTTGGGTGCATGCCAGCCTGATTATTTTCAGTCTAATATACAGCGCGCCAAAACGCGATGCCACAGCACACACGCCAAGGCGCTAGAACCATGGTGTTTCACGCGCTATAATTAAAGCTTGGCTTCAACGCTGCTGCTATTGCCCAAATTTCTAGAAATATTGAAGTACGTAAAAGGTAAGGCCTATAGTTAAATCATGCCAATCTCCGTCACGAGGCCGACAACATGCACTGACGTCGGTTGTGGTGGCCGCCGCTTTAAGCTTGACGTGGCATGACGCTGCAGGCGAAGGGATCTATATTTCACTGGGACGCGGTGTTTTGCTATGCTCTAATCCCCGCTGTAAAGCCCTGCCCTTTTTCGCGTTAATATGCATTCAAGGCGAAAAACGTAAAGTGTCATAGGCGTTGTTAGAAAGTTTGAAAACAGGCCTTTGTCGAAATAGATGTCAGCCCCAGCGTCCAAAGGAACGCACCAGATAATCCCGAGGTGTGATGTCATTGCGGAAAAGTCAAACTGACCTTTAATTTTTTTTTAGTTTCGCATATAAGTATATGAGATGATTATACTTTGCATTTTCAAGCTCATGAGGGCGGTACTTGATGACGGGCGACATTGAGAGCACGAGAGAAAGCATTGATAGCTGAGATCAAAGAAAAGACGTAGGCTTGACCAGGACGTCTGTGGTGTAAGAAGTGCTTGGAAGGGGGGCAAGGGGGGTTAGAGAAATGTCAGTGGTTTGAGGCAAGAATGCTGCGGAGCAACAAATGATGAATACAGATTAACGTTACAAATCTAATTTTAACAGTAATACACAAATTCGCGAAATTTTCCGACGGCAACATTGACAGGTACCGGCCAGCTTGAGCGTGGGTGCGATTTGCACTTCGTGTGTACAAAAGCTGTGTTCGGGAGTGCGTGACTCAAAACTTAGTTGATTCCAAGCTTGTTCGTGTTCCGCCAGGAAAGCATCCCAGAAAGAAATTGTAGATCTAAGGTGATCGGCTTAGTGAATTCATCAGCGAAAGACGCTTCGGCATTGGCTTTGCCGTTTAGCCGTACATATTTCTCACAAGCACTTGGCGCAGCGCATGGACGAGAGAGCTTTGTGATCGCTAACTCGCATGGCGCGCTTTTTCGCTCCTTGCAGTTCTGCCTTTCTTCAGCGTCATCATCGTGAAGTACGTACGTCAACTTTTCACGTTAGCCATTGGCCGGGTTGTTGGGGCCGCGGAAACCAGCCTCAGGATGACCATTCATTCTTCTGCCAGTGTCAGTACTTTCCGAGTCTAGGTTAATCACCTTCCGGCCTCTGCCTCCTCTCTCTTGGAATTGTAAAGGGAGATTTCTTTCTCACCGCTTTGCCAATAGCCAACCGTTGCAGACGGAGTAAATATAATTGAATAGCAATTAATTACAATTGATTGCAATGCATAACTCGAGAATAAATACTTATTAACGAGGAGAAAACGAGTCCTGAGTACAAGCGAATGCTCTATAACGTAGCAGAAGGAAGCAAGCACAACAACGAAGTGGAATGCAAAAATATGAGACACAACTTGTACTATAAAGGCAAAAGCCCTTCTTGACTCACAAGTGGAGTCACTAGATCCTGTGCGCAGAAAGTGTGTGCAGCAAGTGTCCACCGTAGTGAAAGTCAGAGGTCAAGGTCAATGGTCAAGGTTGTGTTTCGGTCGTGAGCAACTACGGACCCTCTAGTCACGCGTGAGGCACATGTAAAGGCAAGCCTGTCGTTTCCATGGCAATGTAGGTGGCGCCACTGCGCATTGGCGGAGGATATGATAGGGTGCTGGAGTTTCTCCCTGGACGCGGTAACTAGCATATGCGTCACGTGTGCTAAACAAACTTACATGTCTTCTAACACTAAACGGGCTCGTGCTGCAGACAGCAAGCGTCTGAAACGTAAACAACAACGAAAAGGAAGTGGTACTCAGCGGACTTCTGACTCTCCAAAAATTTGTCTCAAAGTATGCCTCAAAAACTCTACGTTAGAACTAGCCCTACAATAAACTATTCTACCCCGCGTTATCGCTCTAAGGGGTCTAATTCGACTTCTAGATTTAGACAGCGCAAGAAGAGAAGCGGCATTTAAGAAAATTCTCATCAGAAAATATGTCAGAAATGTAGAGGGTGATATGGTGGACGCAGCAACGCGTGGCAATGTTCTTGAAGTGCCAGCGCGTCCAGACCATTCTACGCCTGTGAAATTTTTTTTTTGTTGATGCGCTGCCATGTCTCACACAGTGGCGCTGCAATGAGCACAGTCGCACACTCACCTGTTCCCTCTTAGAGTGGATCACCCTGTACATACCAACGACAATGTATTGATTCTCCATCAGAGTGGTCTGAGAAATGATGCGATGAATAATTCTTATAAAGACCATAAGTTAGTATGAAAGGAAGCTTTATCTATCGACCTTTGTTCTGCATTCCAGAGTGTCAAAGACCGGTATAGTTTCCATTACTCCTTTAATGAGTGGGTGAAGCAGTATCTGTTCTAAATACAACGAGAACAAGTCTTTGCACTCGTTCAGTTTTTCTTCTGACTTTATTTTTTGTCCCGTAAGAGAGCTTTTTTTTTTTCTTTTTACGTCATCAATCCACAACACGAAATACCGTGTATGCTTTCGAGCAGATATTATTTATTTATTTATTTATTTATTTATTTATTTATTTATTTATTTGTTTATTTATTTATTTATTTATTTATTTACATATACTGCAGCCCTGTCAGGGGCTATTGCAGGAGTGGGGAAAAGTACAGCATAATCGGCTGTCAAAAGCAATAAACAGTAAAATGAGTTAGCGGCAGAGTGAGGAGTTTAGCAGCAATCAAACGATCAACAGCCAAAACAGCTAAAGTCATACAGCATAACAATAAACAACATAATCAGGAATTGTCAACAATGCTCAGAAAGTGTTCTAATGGCAACGAGCGTACATCACCGGTAGAGAATTCCAGCTCTCAATGACACGAGGGAAGAAGCTAAATTTAAATATATAAATAATATATAAATATTAGACGTGCGTATTCCCATGCAGCTCGCAGTCAGGCCAATATATTTGCGCTCTTTCTCTCTATTAACCTGCCTACTGCAGTGACGTAGGAATAATTCATATTCTCTTTATTTCTGGTAACAGACGTAATAACATATTTGCCCGGATTTAGCACGTTTTGCCAGTGGTACACCGATTTTCCATTTTCGTGCTTCAGTGTTAAGTTCTTCATGGTCACTTGGGGAGTTAATTGTTTTGCAAACGTCATAGTTATCAGCGAGCAGTCGGAAACTGTTACATATTTTGCGAAATCACTTAGGAAAATTAGGGGGACACTCAAGCTCTGCCGTTAAAGCCATGACGCGATAGCTCTTCATTCACGCGGACGTTTCTCTCTTTTCTAATTTAATATTACTTTTCCATTCTGAACAGTTTGATATTTTTTTAAATAATACAGTTAAATCACTGATAAATTACACTCTAAATTTTCTTAACTGGCATCATCAAGCATTGCCTTTTCATTGTTAGCATTTTGACACCTTTGAACCTCTTTTTCTAATTTTATTCATTTAATTATTCATACTCTAATTCCTAATTAGCATAATCAAACATTGACTTTTCATTCTGAGCATTGTTTCACCTTTGAACTCATTTTTTAAGTCTACACTTCTAATTAATAATTAATTGGTTAATTAATTACATCTAAGATATTTATTCTCATATTCAGGAATTGCCTTTTCACTCAGAGAATTTTTACGCCTTTGAACCTTCTTTCATTTTTTCAAACATATTCATTAATTGATCAGTGACACATTAAATTGTCTTAATTAGCATAATTTAGAATACACCTCGAAGGCCCCAGGTGCGGGTACATGAGGGATAGTAGTTAATTACGGCATCTAAGTTATTTATTCTCATATTCAGGAATTGCCTTTTCACTCAGAGAATGTTTACACCCTTGAACCTTCTTTTTCATTTTTTTTTTCATATATATTCATTATTTGATCAGTTACACACATTAAATTGTCTTAATTAACATCATTGAGAATACATCTCAAAGGCCCCAGGTGCGGGATGCATGAGGGATAGTAGTACAACACGAAATTAGAAGGATAGTTAACGCACAAGTAAATTATTTTCTTGAAGAATCTTGAAATGCTGAGGACAGAAGTGGACTGCGGCACCAGGGGAAAGATCATTCCATGCAGTCCGAATGAAAAATAAATATAAAATGTGAGCAGGGAGGTATGGGCAGGCGGTGGATAAACGCTTTTGTTGTGACTGACACGCTCCAAAGTCGAGGGAGAAGGCAGGATGACAAAGTTTAATACCTGTGAATGATAACATTTATGAAAAAAGACAGACAAGAAATTTTCCATCAATGAAAGAGAAATGGCAGGTTAGCATGCGACTTTAGATTAGATACGGGAAGTAGCTTATGTCAGAGTACACAAAGCGAGTAGTTTGGTCTTGCTCTGATCCGAGAATGTTAACAAGGTATGATTAGTGCAGACCCCAAATAGCTCATGCGGGGGGGGGGGGGGGAGGGGGGGGGGTTATATAGGCTATAAAGCGCATACGTACTTTAATCCTTGCGGAACGGGGGTTAGATAGAACATAAGCTTTACAGAGCTAGTGGAAGGCAAGTTTAAAATGACAGCGAAGGAAGCCAAAACATCGGTTAGCATCGCTTGTTATTGTAGAGATGAGGTCATGAGGACGTAAAGTCGCAGGTTATGGTTCCTAAGTATCTGAATGAGAGAACACAGGAGATTACTTAACCGAAAGTGACGTAATTGGGTAGTAGGTAGGAGTGTTCTCGATGGAAAGATATGTCGGATCTCTCATTACTATTGGTAGACATTAACCATTTGTTGCACTAGGATTCAATGAGATTTAGAAAATTTTGTAACGTGGTTATGTCCGTAGTATACTACGGATGGGGCGATATATTACGCAGTCATCTACGAGCGAACGAATGCTAGGCGATGCGTTATTCGACAAGGATTAGATAAGGAAGAGTAAGGGGTCAAGAATAGTACCTTGAGGCACCCTGGAGACGGCACGGGATATTTGCAACGGACACATGTTCACGCATACGAATTGTTGAAGGTTGGTGAGAAAGGAATTGATCCAAGTTAGAACTGAATGATTAATATTTAGACAAGAAAGTAAAAAAAAAAAAGACTTCCATGGGAAACTTTGTCGAATGCTTCCTCAAAGTCAATGAACACTGCGTCTACAGGAATATCATCATCATCATCATCATCATCATCATCATCGTCGTCGTCGTCGTCGTCACCATTAGCCAGACTATACCCATACTGCAGGGAGAAGGCCTCTCCCATTTTCCTCCAATTAACACAGTCCTATGCTATCTGCATCCACTTGGCCCCTGCGAACTTCTTAAACTCATCCACCTGCCTAATTTTCTGCCGCCCCCTACTACGCTTTCCTTCCCTTGGAATCCAACTGGTTACTCTTAGCCACCACCAATTATCCTCTCTTCACACTACATGTCCTGCCCATGCCCATTTCTTCTTTATTTCGACTAGAATATGAGTAACCTGAGTTAATTCTCTTACCCTCTCTGCCCGTTTCTTATCTCTTAACATTACACCTGCCATTTTCCGTTGCATGGCTGTCTGCGTTGTCCTCAGCTTAAGTAGAACACTTCGTCAGCCTCCACGTTTCAGCTCCAAAGGTGAGTACCAGCAAGATGCAGCTGTTATACACTTTCCTCTTGGGCGATACCAGTAAGCTGCTAGTCATAATATGGGAGTGCCTGCCAAAAGCTCTCCATCCCAATCTTATTCTCCTTGTTATTTCCGTTTCATGGTCCGGATCTATGGTTACTACCTGCGTAGACATATTCGCCACTACTTCTAGTGCTTTGCTACCTAACGTAAATTGCTGTTCTTTCCCTAGGCTGTTGAATATTACCTTAGTCTTTTGCATATTGATTTTCAAGCCTACCTTTCTACTTTACCTGTCTAGGTCATTAATCATTCTTTGCAACTGTTCCCCTGAGTTACTTAGCAAGGCAGTGTCTTCAGCGAATTGCAGACTCAACCCTGAACCCTAACTGCTGCCATTTCATGTCTTCTACGTAAGAGGGAGGAATGTTAATATCAGTGTTAATGCTATTAACAAATAGTGCTACTTGTGTTTCGCAAGTAGGCCCTTTAATAAACCATGTTGACTTGGATGGAAAAATTGATAGACGTCAATAATTTAATTGTGCTAGATTAGATGACATGTTCTATTAAGTTCGAGACAAAGTAAGCGAGAAGAGACGTTAGCTTTGACACGTGGAAGAAGAGAACATTTATTTATTTATTTATTTTTGTAACCGGAATGATCTTGCCCACTTTCCAGTCGGCTGGCGCCACTGCAGATCAAAAGGATTGCTGAAATGTGCAAAAGAAAATGACACCCTGGACGTTTTTATTTTTTAGTATTGTGAGAATAATTCTATACAGATGCCAGCTGATGAAGTGAGCTTGAACGACTCGGTAACCTCCATAACGTCATGAGGGTCAAACGTAATGTCAGGCATTGTGAGATGGTCGGGGTAATTAACTTCAGGTGCGTCGTAATCCGGTTCATTTGTAAACACTGTGGGCAAAAGTACGATTTAACAATTTTGCCGCTTCGTCATTAGGAACTGGACATTTGTGTGCGTCAAACAAGGATAAATGTTTCAAATACTTTGGGTTAATAACATTCCAGAACTTTTGTTGATTAGAGCGGGGCATTTCGGACAAAGTGAATGAGTTGAATACGCGTTTGGCTTTCGCTGATTTTGATTCAAACACATTTTCAGATGTAAAATATTTCGCTCAAGCACCGTCGTTATTGGTGAGTTTAGCTATTCTAAAGAGACATTTCTCTTTAATACGAATGCTCTTTAGGTGAACCATGGTGATTAAGAAAGTTCAGCTGTTTTGATTGTAGGATTGCGTGTGTGTCGATAAGTTGTACTTGAGCTTTAACGAGTGACCATGCTTAGTTCGACGGAGCGCGTTGCAAAATCCTCAAGAAGCCAGCAGCTAAAAGCAGCAAGAACTAGTGTTAATGTCTTAGTGGCCACCTTTATATCGGGTTATAGTTTTCTTTGGTAGCAGCAGCCGCTGATGCAGCTACTACTACTACTACTACTACTACTACTACTACTACTACTACTACTACTACTACTACTACTACTACTACTACTACTACAACTACTACTATCACCACCACCACTACTACTACTACTACTGCTACTACTACTGCTACTACTACTACTACTACTACTACTACTACTACTACTACTACTACTACTACTACTACTACTACTACTACTACTGCTACTACTACTACTACTACTACTACTACTACTACTACTACTACTACTACTACTACTACCACTACTACTACTACTACTACTAATGCTACGACTACTACTACTGCTGCTGCTACTACTACTCTCTGAAGCTCTGCCTATATCGCATCAAATGTGACTGCACAAGATATAGATGCGTTCGTTTCTACTTAAGCCCCTTAAATCCTCACAGCATTACTGCGAGTCTGCGACGGTTCTCAATGCGAAATCACCGATTAGCAGTCAGAGAAGAAAACAAAAAGAAGAAAGATATGTAGGCTGTAAGCTTGAAAAGGCTAACCTTCCGAATCAGGCTAAACAAACCGATATTTTCAACGACTCTGCAATTATCGAGCGTCCTGGTGCAGTCTTCTGACTATGGGACCCTCGTCTGTATTTTTATGCACTGTGTAAATATGCTCAAGCTATTAAACTTTCACTTTCAATATATACATCCTCCTGCAATACAAATATTTTGACTGTGCTGTCGATTTATTTGTTTGGTCCATAGCTATGTTTGGCCTTAGCATTTATGCACAGTTCTATTGTCTATGAACGTTCACAAATTAACATAATTTTGTTATTTAATTTGCTTTAATGCAATAATAATTTCCCTTTTCAATCTACCAGTTCCTTACATCTACGCACGTATATAGTAGCCGTCGTAATGGAATTCTGCAAAATTAGGACTTGTATATCTCGTCTTCCCTGCAGGGACTTACAGGCTCTTCTGATTGGGTTCTAAGAAAAGCTATCTAGAGTTGGAAGCTTTCTTCCGAGCCACAACCCATTTTGTGGGCGATTAGCTTGTTCTCGCCACATGGCCATAGCTGGCATGATATACCAAGCTCGCTATATCTACTAACGACAAAAAAAAAAAAGTGTGTGTGTGTGTGGGGGGGGGGGGGGGGGGTGAAATCATTTTAGTCTTGCTAGCACACCGATGTCGGGTCAGGCCTAATGCTGTTCAATGGGCAGGCACTCTATGCCGCGAACTATCGTCCCGTGTCCCAAGAGCTTATCACAAGTGATGTTAGCACGGGGCGGCCTTCCTCTCCGCGGCCACTTGCGAATGCAGCGTCTTCGCTTGCGACCCGCGGAGAGAACAATAGGACGACGTGAACACTCGAATGTTATTTATTGCACACGAAAATAATGCAGAGCGTGCCGTCTAGCTATACAACATCAACAAGGTTTTCCTTGGAACGAGAAGGGCTTCTGACGCGTGCGACATCGGCGCTGAACGTTTGCACACGCCGGGAATGACGGCCAGGATCTCCCGTGCGCGTCGCATTCTTCGGACAAATCCATATCACGGCGTCTACCGCGGGAGGCGGCGAGAGTCTGCGGTAATTTCCGAGTGCTTCGCAGCTTGGATAAAGCTTGGAACCAGAAGACGGGCGGCCGTGCACTATATGCGCGCCGCATATTTAAGGCCTATTCACACTTGCGGCTAGATGAGGACGCGCGAATGCCAGTCGCGCGACCAGAGGAGAGGAGCTCGCCACTACCGATGTTCACACTTGCGACAGTCGCCTTCTCGTTCAGTTCTCGTTCCGAACGAGTTGGAAGTAGGAGAGCTGCTGGGCGAAGACAGTGAACGTCGGTAGCTGCCGCCTGCCAGACACTTCAGCTTTTTCAGGCGAGCCGGTACGCATGCCGCGCTCTCGTGTTTCCAGGAGAACGCCGACGACGAATAGACGATGTCAATCACCGTGGTGTCAATATAAAATGTTGCACCTGCGTGAAAAATCCATTTGTCAAAAGTTCATGGTACTTACCGGATAGTCCGAATATCTTTCCAATCTCCTCCCAGGCTATATCATATCTCCCTGCCTTTGAATTCCGGGTGCCGTTTGTTGAAAAGGTAGGGGTATTCTTTAATTGCATTGAGAAGGTGCTCGATCGAGTACTCCGGGACCTCGCTGATTGGTGAAATGGTTTGCGACTAGTAGTCGCGCGACTGAAAATTCGAGCAGTGCCCGATCGGCCCGTGGCAGTCGCTTTTCGACCGATGCGACCATTTGCGACTGTCGCTTTTCGACCAAAACGGTCGCGCGACCGCTGCTAGTCGCAAGTGTGAACGGGCCTTTAGAACCCTTCCCGCAGCCTCTGCTGTGGGAGATGGTGGGAGACGACTGCTTGCGTTGCCGACAGGATCCTTAAGAGCGGATCATTGCGTCTCTCCCCGTGTAGACGTTTTGGCGCACCCATCGCTGCTTCCGTTTCCCCAGCCAAGGGGTGGTTGTGGTGGTAGGTCGCGGTGACAGAGGAGGAAAAATGCTTTCCACGTGACGATATTCGTGAAAGCTGAAGGCAGTAAAGAACACAAGCTAAAAGCTGCCATATTTTAGAGATTGAGTGCTATTTGTCGCGTTTAGAGGGAGGACAGTTAAGCAAAGCAGGACTTTTCTGTGCTCTGCTCATCTATTGTGCTGCTCAAAACTGTTACAATTTCGGACATGCCACCTATTTACTTTTCACTCACCAAGAGGCACAAGTGACTTTCAGTGTGCAGATTTAAAATTCTTCATGTTTGTAGCAGTTTTCGATCTATACCTAGATACGAAGTGCGAGCGAGAAATAAGCGTCTAACTTAGACAGAGAGGAATGTGTTGTAATTTACTGCAATGCAGCCACATGAAAACACATCTTGAGTGTATAGGAACCAATTAATTATTTTCTTCCGTTCTACGCAGTATCTCTTCTGGAGGCTCACTGACTACCACTAATGGTTTTAGTGTCACAACAGTTGGTGTTAGTGCATAAAAAACACTTTTATGCAAATGAGCCAGCGTATTTAGAATTAAATACGCTGGCTCATTTGTTTGGGCTTATTTTTGACGTAGCATGCTCTTTATGTTAGCTGACAAGTAATTTGAACATGAGCTAATACCGAAGAGGTCTATTCAATTGCACAATACCCCCGCTCATTTAAACATGAAAATCTAAAGTCTCCTATTGACCCTGTGCACGGATTGTTCGAATCGGCTGAGCAGTAACCTCTTTGAAAATAACCATCGTTGAAAACCTCTTGAAGAAGAGAGAAGCAATCTGCTACTCGCCTGCACATCTCATCGAACTGCCACTGTCGCTATATGGGGTCCCCGTTGCACGGCTCAGAGGGAACCACTTCGGCTACGACAAAGGCTCTGCATTCACTCGGCAGTTGACTCTGCAATTCTGTCAAAGATTCACGAGCAGACGTTCCGTTATGTTGTTTTCTTATTCGCTTCCCTCGCTTTCTTTTCCTTGCTTTTTTTTTTTTTTTTTTTCGACACGACGAACCAGTTACCGAGCACCGCGTTGTGACCAGCAGCCGGCAACGACCCGCGGGACTTCTGACCGCAAGGTCCCTCCCTCTCCCCAATCGACGTTAGGGGTGCCCGTGTGCCCCGGGGTGCCGTAGGGTGTCTCCGCTCGAAGCGCCCTCTTCCATCAGCTCCCGTAGAGCGAGTAGCGCGTGACCGCTTGCAGAAGAGGAGTCGCCGTTCGATGATCGACACCTGCGGCGAGCGGCGGCGGCTCTGTGGAAAGCGATCAATGGTCATCGCGCGGCGGAAATTACTGCCTTTCCGGTACACGCGGCTCTCGGGGCCCGAGCCAGGTACTAGAGCACAGCGTCGAGTATGCACGCGGGTTCCCCGCCGCCTGAAAGGATGGGCACGAACACGGCTTCTCGATCGGGTCGCGACAGCGGAAGTGCATTAGCCGCGCTGGCAGGTGGGCCTCCCGGGAAGCCCGACTCGGAAGAAGGGCCACCCTCGCTGCATCGCAGGGCATATATGCGCGCGCCAGGGATACGTTCGAGTCGACGGCCACTCCGCGGGGTATGCTGCCAGGGTCGCTGACGCTGCCTAGTCAGGCGCGGCCGGCACGTGCTCCTGGCCACGTTGCTGCCGGCGCCGCACGCTGGCGCGTTCTTCCCAACGTGCACTCTGCGCGTCATCAATCTGCAGCCCATGCAGGAGACATCATGACTAAAAAGACTAACGCTTGGCAGGGCCGATATATGGCCGCCAGTGCTCAAACGAGCATTTGGTCGGTTCGCTTTGACGGCTTTGTTGCCCCTTTTCTTCCCTCACTCTTTTCATTTGGCTGCTACTGTCTTCTTACTGAACGCTCCCCAACATGCTATAAAGATTTCGTGCTATCTCGCGTGGATAAAGATGCCACATGCCAGCGCGTAAGTTGTTTTCTGCGGCATAAGAGGGCGCAACCCCCCCCCCCCCCCCCCCCCACCAAAACGAAAAGGAAAGAAAAGCAAGAAATATTTGGCAATATATACAGGCTCACTTCTTCAAATCCCAGCGTTGGCGAGTGAGAGCAAAAGGGTGACGCAGCCACCCTCCCGAAGCGATTCACACTTCAGCATGAAATTACTCCAATTCAAGACAAAATGATACCCATGCCCACTGGCGAGTAAGAGACCTGCAGTTCGCAGGATGCTACAGAGATGACATTGAAAAACTTGTCATCCTAAATGAAGGGAACGCGCAGTGTCCCTATTGTTATGAACTGGGACGGAAGGAACGGGCATACGATCTCTGCTGCGGCAGCCGCGTATCGATGGAGGCGAAACGCAAGGCAGTCGTGTACCGTGTGTTGTGCGATGTCAGTGCACACTGCACAGTAAATGACCCCAGGTAGTCGAATCATCCGGAGCTTTCCTCTACGGCGTTCCGCATAGTCTGAGTCACTTCGACACGGGCATTTCGAAGGCCGAAACGACTGCCTATCGTCTTGAAGGCCTTCGAAAGCTGCCACACGGGCGTTTTCAATGACCATTGAGTCGATATTCTATCGAGTCAGCGGAGCAGCCCAGAACTCTATCGAGATCTCGAAGGCCCTCGAACGTGCGCAAGGTTGCTAGCGCTGACCCGAAGAACGTCACGCACACATGTGCACAGTGCGTTTACGATACAAAAAAGTGAACAAGCGTTATTTTATATCTTTAATTTACGCGGTAAAATATTAATATTCGTAATAATTAAAAAGAAAAACATCGCTCTTTTTAAAGCAAATAATTTATGTACTCTCTACCCCTGTAACATGCGCCTCCGAGAAATGCAAACGCAATGAAAAGCACAGCCGTATAAACGCCAGCGAGTTAAAAAAAAAACAACAACAACAACAAAAAAACAAAGTTGTCTTTGAATGATAACTAAACACCTGCAGTTACTAAAAAAAAGTTAACAGTTACATTTTATTTTGCATTTATAGAGAGATTTTAGTTCTTTAAGCAAAACCGAAAGCAACGGTAGTGGCGCCACAAAAGTTTGGCGCCAAACACCACAACTATTTCAATAGACTTCGAGTTTTGCCATGTAGCAGCGGCATAACTCCTTCGAGTTCGATCGCGATTGAAAATCTCGAAGGCTATCGACTCAATCGCCTTTGAAAATGACCGTGTGACTAGGGTATAAGTCACTTCGACACGTTAAACTTTTCAACCTAAACCGAGTACGTGTGAATACAAGGGCGAGCCGTAATTGTACACACAGGCGCTTTCTGTGCGTCTCCAAATATTTCCTGCTTAGGCCTTAGATGATTTTGTCGTCGGTAGCATCCTTTTTAAGTCCTTTGTTGAGAATGTTGAGCCATAGAAATATTATAGAGAATCTCTGTTATCAAGATGTTGATAAGGAGATAGGGTGGCAGGGGTGATGTGCATGTCACGTGTACGGGGATGTTGAAATTTCTGAGGATGTTGCGTGGTCGGCTAATATGCATGAAGAGCAGCCTGGGGAATTCCAAATGATGGAGCCTATGTCACGGCAATGGCTCTTGGGTACTCGTAGTTGTCTTCGAGAGCCGTTCGCGTTCGGCCAGTGAGTGTCAGCAGTCTGCGCGAAGAGTTTGCAGTGTCTTCCTTTAATAAAGAAGGCGACGGGTCGCGGGATCAGGGACTTTCTGAAGATATAGACCTTGAACCACAGTCATTCGCACATATTACACAAGGGGTTAAAACGGTTGTCTATGAATCTGTTAGCCAGCTCATCGTCGATTGCTCCACATACACCTCGCGCAGTATCGCATCTTCTCTCGACTCAAAGCTCCGCTGCCTCCATTCAGAAGTGTCACACTTCAGGAGCTGTCCCGCGTCCAGGTCTCTCTCTGTCTCTGCGCAATGCTGAAAAAGCTGCCTGTATGTATACCTCGGCATCAAATCCTCGCTCGAAGAGTGTGACAAGGTGTTATACGCGCTTGGAATTACAGGCATGTAATTTGTGTGTTGTCTTTGTTATTGAGCACCTAAATCGACGGTGTACGGTCTAATCTCACACTTTTAAGAGAAAATGTGACATATACTGCGTCTTTTATTTCCTGTAAACCAATTATAATTGTATGTAGCACTGAAACTAAAGCGCGCCAAAGAAAGAAAATTTCCACTGTGCGGCACAAATAAGCCCCGCGGCCCGGCTAGCGAAATTTCTGCAAGGTGCGCGCGATATACAGTGTGCAGCAACAACGCTCAGGCTTTCGAGTTTATCCAGTGTAGGTTATACCGTGCTCTCGAAACTTTTGTGCACATAAATCCCCATTCGCTACTAGAGCATGGCATGTCACTTGCGAAGTTAACTATGCAGACATGCTTTACATTTCTCCCGTTATTGAAGACTAACTGTATGCAGTTTTTGTATGAGCTGGGATGAGCGGTCGGTAAAAATCACAAATCAATCGCGACAGCGTGTCTTCCGGACGAGATCTGCAGTCGGGAGGTCTGATGCGCGGCCCATGTCACCGACCTGATCCAGCACGCAAACGGCGGCGCACGCGGTCAGTTGGTAGGCGACCTTTGGCTGCGGGCATTATAATGCGAAGCCGCGGCGAAGAGGCTGCGTTTAAGCACTGCGCCATACGTCAACTGACATGATAACGTTCGCCGTTGTTCTCCCGATTCGGGACGGGCGTCCTTTCTTTCTCCTCTCCCCGCACCGCGGGACGAGGAATAGAGTCGTCACGTTGACGTCGCCTCCGCTTAAGCCCTTTCTTGTCGGAGTGCTCTGGAAAAGCCCTCACGGCGCGGACATTCCTGGGTCCGTTGGGCTGCTCCTCGTGCGGTGTCGTCCCCTCCATTGAAAAGACCGAAAGGAGGAGAGGGAGTTCGTGGGAACGCCGGGGGCGCGCCCTGAAAAGCGGCCGGCGGAGGCGCATCACGCCGGGCTTCCCTATTGTCCCGAGCCGCGAAGGTTGGCGCCCTTTGAGCAAGCGGACTGCGCCGGAATCCAATTGAAGATCCATTTCATGGGGGGAGGGGAGGACACCCCAGTGTTCCCCTCTCGCCGATGCCGAGGACGCCATAATCCGTCCTTTTGCAAAAGGCGGCGGGGAGCGTCGCTTTGATCGCTTCATCAGCGCCCCGCGCAGAATGAGACGTCCGCGCCACAATCGCGCCGCCACCGCCGGACAGATGGCGCTTCGCTCTCCCGCTTTTGTCCGCTCACCTGCCCCCGTAATTGACGAGCGTCCCTTTGTCGCCGTCGTCCCCAAAGCGGCTTCGGCCGGCACTGGACGCTCGGGACCTCCAAGACAAAGGAGGGGAGCATCCCGCTCTCTCCCTCTGCGCTGTCTTCGCAGCTATCGTGGCGGGACTCGAGTCGAGATCGAACCGGTTGTTGCCGCGATTATGCGTGGCCCCAGCGCAAGAGCGATAGCAGGCAACGCGCGAGTTGGGAAGAAGCCGGAGAAGCGTCGGCGGCGGCAGCAGGTGCGCCGCCGTAAATAAGCGCGGGGCTCCGCACGTGCGGCCTCGTAAACGTCGCTTCATTTGCACACTGTTTCTCGCCTGCCAAGCGGCACCTTTCTTTTTCCCGCCCTCGTCGCCGACCGCGCGGCCCGCCGAAGCCCCCACCCGCGGTAGCGAGCGCGCGCGCGTCGCTGCTGCCGTGTCGTGTTATGTGCAGCGCTGCGGAGATCTGCCGTTCACTCTTTGAGAACAAGCGTAACGAGCCACGGTGACGCACGATCACTGTGTGCTCGCGAAAAAATTCGCGTTCAGCGACTCACCGTTGGCGCAGCTAAGGATATATAGCGAGGATTTGCTGCCGCCTTTTTACAGCTGGCCAGAACGCGCAAGCGTGTGAAGCTAGGTGGCGCAGCCCTCCTTTGTTCTGAAGGACTTTCTCTTGGCCAGCAAACTCGGATACCTCAACATGGAAGGGCTTTGTCATTGGGCTCACGCTGCCCTGCACCTTATAACGAAGCTCCTGAGAGCGGTGGGGAGTCGCGCAGGGTTAGCTACGAAGGAAGGCCGACACGTCGTATGGAGAAGAAGGGCTTCGAGAAGGCATTCGACTCACTCAGCCACTGACGAACGCGGGATAGAGGCGGACAGGCGCGAAGGCAAAAGTAAGAAAGGCGAAAGGAAATGAAAGCGCAAGAAACCACTGGTGGTATACCAAGTGCGCGCAAGACGCATGGCAGGTAGCTCCCCTGTGCCAGAGAGGGAAGAAAAAGAGATATCTGTTAAAGATGTCTTTTCAGGCGGGGGGTTGCGGGCGCACCATGAGCGTCGACTCCGGACAACAACATCAAAGGCGAGATGCTCGCGGGGCGGAAGGACCTGAGAGAGTGCGAGTAGCACAAAGGGACAAAGAAAGAGGATAGATACAGGACGTGCCAATGGGCTCGGCGGACTCTCGCAGCAGGCGACACAAGTCGCCGCCACCACCGCTCGGCCGAGGAGCGTCGCCGCCCGGAAGGGGCTCTCCACGCTTTTCTCTGCGGGTGTAAAAACCATCCCGAGAGGAGCCCTACTAGGACTCCCCTTTCACACGGCGCGGTTGTCCGGTCCGACCCAAAGGCGAGCGGTCGAAGATAACGAGAAGTACACAGCTGTCACGGGCCTCGGACGATAGAGAGGTGTCGCTGCCAACGGAAGCGGCAGTGCATTTGCGAGGCATCGCCCCCCCCCCCCCCCCCTCTTTCCCGAAAAGCACGAGGAACCGACGCCTTGAAAGAAGGTCACAATGCGATGTCCTACTGTAGTCGCACTTCGTTTTCAGGCCCTTCGCTGCGGGCGTTTGGTTACTGCCACGGCTTGTAGGCTACGTTACGGCGTTTATAATAGAGAGTTTTAGTTTCACGTACGTGGGAGCTTCACGTACGTGAAGCGCCTACGTATGACCAGTGCGCATGCGCAGAACGTAAAGAGTCCGCGGGAGTTTTACGGACGTACGTGAGATTCGGATTTTCACGTTGGCGTCTTCACGTTGCTGGCGTACGTAGAGTTGACAACATGGCGACGCCCTGCCCGCCCGCTTCACAGCGATAACAGCTTCGCCGCTAATTCCTCGGCACGATATCGTGTTCTAAACTGTTGTATTCGCTTTAAGCTTACCCAATCTTACCCTCGCGTAAAGTTTCAAGTGACAAATAGCCTTTTCTTTTTAGATAGAAGGACGATTTTTCAGCTGCTAAGCCTGACGCAGAAGCGTTTGTCGTCGTCATAGCAACGATCTCGCGAGGTCACGCCAGACCAGAGTTGAGCGAGAAGTGGCTAGAGTGCCAGATGCAAGCCGGCAGCCAACCAGAGCCAATCCGTTGTAGGGGGAAGGTTGTGAAGTTGTAAGCATGAGTTCTGTTGGTTCTGTTGCCCAGCGAATTCGCTTTTCCAAAAGCGACGATCTGGATATGCTTCGCGACGTGAGAGAATGCAATCCATTCGAAGACTGCATGCGACACGCTGTGCGGTGGACGCATATAGGTATGCGTCTTGCTAATTGTTCACTGTAGAGCAACGACGGTGAGAACAGCAATTTCCAATTCGACCGACTCTTGGCTACGGCCGCAGCGTGGCTCGGCTCAAGGCAGCTCGACTAAACAAAATTAGTTTGGTTCATCTGTACTAGATGGCGCGGCATAACACGTACGCACAGTTTTTCGAGGCTTGTGTGAAAGGTCCATACGTTTTGCTTCACGTACACCACGTACGTGAAACTAAAAGTAGTCCTGGCGAAATGCGCGCAGCGCACGTAGACTTCTCACGTTTGCGTACGTAACTCTGTACGCACGTGAAACTAAAACTGTCTAATATTAGACACTCCTAAAATATAGAGTTTTAAAGTTATCAAACGTTTGTAGTGTGCACACGCGAGCTCACTTTATCGCCTGCGAATACTTCCAAAGTTATGCATTTCAACACAGGTGGTTCTCGGAGCCACGCTACTGTGTAATAAGTGCTATTAGATACATTTAAGAAACCAGAGACGTACTAGTGTAGATGTACACACTGGTTGGCCGGATGCCCGCTGCACACGCTTAATGGACATGTTCGCACTCTTACGTTAGTGCACGCGCGCAGGAAGCGTCCAGTAAACCGGTATACATCTATGCTAGTACTTTAACTGCTCGAAAACGCCGGCCTGGGATGCCGAAGCCACCTTTTGGCGTTACCTCTGCACCCCTTCCCTATCCCGAAGCGGTTTCCACTATCTGCCAGTGAGCGCTACCATCCAGCAAACGTCATCCACCACCAGCGGTCCACCCGCCTCCACCCTCAACAAGGGCTCCATTAAACAGAAGCCCATGCAACAGCGGAACAAACAAGTCACGGCTCATTGGAAAACAAAGACGAGATGGGAGAGCCAGCTGCCCTACAGAGATTGAGTTATTGCTGGTTACAGATGAGGTTAGCCTTGCGGGTTCTGCCGGCAATTGCTGCTCCGTAACGCCACTTAAATATTAATTCAACGCCAACCGTCATCCACGTCCCAATCACCACAAGAGGAAGATGCTTTCTTCACTTTCACTCGCATAACAGATGCAGAAAATGTGCCACAAAAGCAAGCCGAAATAAAAGCGAATTTTATTGGCGCAATTTTAAGGGTGCGGCAAAAGGGGAAAACCACAAATAAAAAATATCAAAAGGAATATAGCACCATCCTAAACGATGTAGTGGAGCGAGTACTAACCCGGAAATTTCTTGTGGGAAGCGAGCATGGAACCTTGTAACTACGGATTTTTTTTTCTATTTTTGTTTCATCATTAGATTGCCACGCCTGCCACCCCGCGTGTTTTGATG